>NC_134850.1:30093351-30423101 GCF_965363235.1 Mytilus galloprovincialis
ATGTAGAAGTGAAAAATGCAATTAAAAACTAGAGGCTCTCAAGAGCCTGTGTCGCTCACCTTGGTCTATGTGCATATTAAACAATGGACACAGATAAATTCATAACAAAATTGTGATTTGATGATGGTGATGTGTTTGTACATCTTACTTTACTGAAAATTCTTGTTGCTACAATTATCTCTATCTACAATGAACTTGGCCCAGTAATTACAGTGGAAAATATTTTCGAAAAATCTACAAAAGTTTATGAAAAATGTTAAAAATTGACTATAAAGGGCAGTAACTCCTAAAGAGGTCAACTGACCATATCGGTCGTGTTTACTTATTTGTAAATCTTACTTTGCTGAACATTATTGCTGTTTACTGTTTATCTCTATCTATAATATTATTCAAGATAATAACCAAAAACAGCAAAATTTCCTTAATATTACCAATTCAGGGGCAGCAACCCAACAACAACAGTTGTTCGATTCATCTGAAATTTTCAGGGCAGATAGATCTTGACCTGATCAACAATTTAATTCCATGTCAGATTTGCTCTTAATGCTTTGGTTTTTGAGTTATAAGCCAAAAACTGCATTTTACCCCTATGTTCTATTTTTAGCCATGGCGGCCATCTTTGGTTGGTTGACCGGGTGACCGGACACATTTTTTAAACTTACTACCCCAATTCCAATGATGATTGAGACCAAGTTTGGTTCAATTTGGCCCAGTAGTTTCAGAGGAGAAGATTTTTGTAAAAGATTACTAAGATTTTATACGAAAAATGGTTAAAAATTGACTATAAAGGGCAATAACTCCTAAAGGGGTCAACTGACCATTTTGGTCATGTTGACTTATTTGTAAATCTTACTTTGCTGAACATTATTGCTCTTTACTGTTTATCTCTATCTATAATATTATTCAAGATAATAACCAAAAACAGCAAAATTTCCTTAATATTACCATTTCAGGGGCAGCAACCCAACAACGGGTTGTTCAATTCATCTGAAATTTTCAGGGCAGATAGATCTTGACCTGATAAACAATTTAACCCTGTCAGATTTGCTCTAAATGCTTTGGTTTTTGAGTTATAAGCCAAAAACTGCATTTTACCCCATGTTCTATTTTTAGCCATGGCGGCCGTGTTGGTTGGTTGACCGGGTCACCGGACACAATTTTGAAACTAGATACCCCAATGATGATTGTGGCCAAGTTTGATTGAATTTGACCCAGTAGTTTCAGAGGAGAAGATTTTTGTAAAAGTTAACGACGACGGACGACGCCGGACGCCGCTGGATGCAAAGTGATTAGAAAACCTCACTTGGCCCTTTAGGCCAGGTGAGCTAAAAATTAATCATTGAATTATATGATACTACTAGTATTATCAAAATTGGGTAAAATGGAACAGCCAAAACAGTATCGTATGTATAGGGCTTTCACGGTTAACAAAATTACTGAATTTGACCTATTAGAATAGAAATAATTCATGGCAGCCGTAGACTTGTTTTCATTTAACCATAGGTTAGGCATTTATATTCAAACGCTTAGGGTAAAATAATCGAATAAAAATACCCAACCCATGGTTAAATGAAAACAAATCTATGGCTGCAATGAATTATTTCTTAAATAACCAAAAGCTGCAAAATTATCTTAAAATTACAAATTCAGGGGCAGCAACCTAACATAAACAACAAGTAGCCTGAATGGTCTGAAAATTTCAGGGCAGATAGATCTTTACCTAATGGACAATTTTTTCCTGTCAGATTTGCTCTCAATGCTTTGGTTTCAGAGATATGAGCCTAAAACTGCATTTTACCCTATGTACTATTTTTAGCCATGGCAGTCATCCAATTTCGCGGGCAGGGTCATTAGACACATTTTTTAAACTAAATATTCTAACGATGATTGTGGACAAGTTTGGTTAAATTTGTTTCAGTAGTTTCAGAGGAAAGGATTTTTGTAAAAGATAACAAAAATTTACGAAAAATTGTTAAAAATTTACTTTAAAGGACAATAACTCCTTAAGGGGTCAACTGATCATTTTGGTCATGATGACTTATTTGTAGATCTTACTGTGTTGAACATTATTGCTGTATACAGTTTATCTCTATCTATAATAATATTTAAGATAATGAACAAAACGCAGAAAATTTAGTAAAATTACCAATTCAGGGGCAGCAAACTAATAACAGGTTGTCTGATTAATCTGAAAATTTCAGAGCAGATAGATCTTGACCTGATAAACAATTTTACCCTGTCAGATTTGCTCTAAATGCTTTGGTTTCAGAGATATAAGCCAAAATCTACATTTTACCCCTATGTTCTATTTTTAGCCATGGCGGCCATCTTGGTTGGTTTGCCTGGTCACCTAACACTTTTTTAAAACTAGATACCCCAATGATGATTCTGGCCTAGTTAAGTTAAATTTGGCCCAGTAGTTTCAGAGGAGAAGATTTTTGTAAAAGTTAACGATGACACCGGAAGCCAAGTGATGAGAAAAGCTCACTTGGCCCTCTGGGTCAGGTGAGCTAAAAAGAAAGTCTGCTATCAAATGGCAAAATCAAAAGCTCAAATACATCAAACAAATGGATAACAACAGTTATATTCCTGAATTGGTACAGGCATTTTCTTATGTAGGAAATAGTAGATTAAACCTGGTTTAATAGCTAAGCTAAACCTCTCACTTGTATGACAGTCACATAAAATTCCATTATATTGGCAACAATCTGTGAAGTTCTGGAAAGATATTTCACAATGAAATGTAGGGAAATAAATTACATTCAAGTTACACATTTAAAAGATTTGCAGATGTAATTTTGCTTAAAAGTTAGTAAAAATTATATGTTATACTATATACAAACGTGAGATTTTAGGCAGAACATGAAGTTATACCTGGTGTTTTTGGGGTCTTTGGTGACTGCTGTAGACTGATGTAAGGATTTCCATTTATATCCAACTGTTCATTCTGTTTACTATGTCCTATTGAAACAAAAAACATTTTTGATAAATAAAGCATCATATTTACAATAAATGCACATGAAAAATAAAAATAAATAAATCAAGAGGCTGTCAGAGCGACAACAAATAGGATTTTTTAACATTTATTGGTCCAATAGTCCTGGCATTTTTCAATATCACAAGGGCCATATCTTCTGAAAGGTAAAAGTGAAAATCATCAATATTTAACTTGAACTCCATTTTGTCATCAGTAACAACATATTAAAATTTGAAAAACTGGTTGAACAGTTCATGAGCAAGTGCATAGACACTGTTAGGAAGCCATTCGCCAGAATGCCTGCACACAGTACATCCCCAAATCAATAACCATTTTTTTTTGGAAATCTGGTTAAAAAATTATTATTTTGAACAAAAGCATCATTGCCAATTCTGTTCCTGCAGATGCATCCCTATGAAAAAGGTTAATCATAATTGATGTACCTAACAGAAAATGTTCTGACTGAGAAATCAGGTATGAAACTATTTAAACAAAACATTTATGACTATTCCATTAAAATGTATGTGGGAGGATAGGAAGGGACTTTCAAAATATCCCTTCAAGCAAGAACAATCTTTTAGACAATTTTGCATTTTGATCCACATTCATTAATTAAACTTCCCTTCCTACCTTCCTACATACATTTCAATGAAATAGTCCTTTTCAGATTAGGATTGAAATAAGTTCAAAGCATAAGGGTTTATTTTTCTGGTTTTGTCTAAAAAGGGATAGCCTGTATTCATGCTTGAAAGGAAGATTAAACATTTACCAAATATCCTTGTTGTGTAAGCTCTTGTAAATACATCATCTACATGACATTTGTTACAACCTTTAAAGAGAGGAAGCTTAAAGTACCTTTGAAGAATTCTTTCATGAAAATATTATATTTGATTGATTTGACTTCTACGTAGATTCTCAAAGTTAGAATGTTTCCATTTTAATCTAGTGTCAATAAAAATTTAGAACCAAATATAGTAACTGAAAAACATATTCCATTTTTTTTTTATCAACATGTCCCTGACCTCTACCGGTAATAAAAACTGATTGCATTCAAAGGGCTGAATCAGAAAATACTATGTTCCCCCCAGGAAAGGCAATTTTTAAAATTTTATGTGGGTTTTTCTTTTTGAAAAAACAAAATGCAAAGAGTACTTTCTAACTTGTTTTTATTTCTATGGGTAGTAGGGGTTAAAAAAAAGTGCCATCCTTGAGGGGGGGCAAAGTATTTTCTGTAACAGCCCTAACAATATTGAATAGTTTTGTTTATTTTGATAATTTACCAGCAGTTATTGAAGATTGAGGTTGTGGTTTCCTAGGAGATTGGTCTTGAACCTTAGACCCTGGTTTGTTTGATGGTGCCATTATCCTGAATTGATCTGAAAGTAAAGATCACATTTATTTAGAGAAGTGTAAAGCTTGTACCAATTAAACGAGAATTACAATACACAATTGTTGCAAATAATTTCAATTTCTATTGATTAACTCTTGTTAATGTTGTTACCATGGTTTGGTTGATTGATTGATAGATTGATTGGTGTTTGCTTAATGCCACTTCTAAGTAAAAAAAGTTTTCGTAGCCAGATCAGTGGATTGGTTGAAAGGGATGCCGTAATCATATTCAAATAATGATACAGGATGTTTAATACCTTGACATATTATATAGAAGCCGTTCTTTTGTTGCCCTATACATCTCTTTTAGTTATTTATATTTTTGGGGGATGCTGTCTCATTGCAAAATCCCCCAAAACTCCTTTCATCATATTTACTCATTTCTGTATGAGAATCTTTTTTTATAACCATTGTTCAAGGATTCTTAGCTTAATTTCTGAATGAAATGCCTTTTAATGAATTAAGCTAAGCCTCAGGGCTATAATTGCACCTGGGGGTACAATAAACTTGCTATTCCACTCATACCAAGTCAATAAGTATAAAATGAGTACCTGTCAGTGGAAGGTTTGCAACATTTGTAGTACTAGGTCTCAGTGTTACAGGTGATTGTCTGTTCGGCATCTGTAGTTGTGGCGTCCTTGGTGCTTCAAAAGTCTGTGAAGTTTGTGTTTGTGGAGCTATTTGTCTATGTTTTGGTACCTGCCAATAGAATAATTTCAGCAGATATGTATCAAGATGAATAAATCAATGTAAAAAAATTATAAAAGCTGTTGGATTAATTATATATATATATATCAAACATACATTTTTTTCAACAAATATAGTTCAAATAGATATAGATAAAACTCTCCATCCAAGTCACAATTTATAAAAGTAAACAATTAAACTATTTTGTACAAATTATTTGTCAGTTTTTAAACATATTTTTTGTTTTTCTGATAAAATGTTATGTACATAATAAGAAACATGAGGACAACTTAATAATCTATAAACACCAAATGATGATGTGATTTTGTAACATAGACATAGTTTCTGACATCTGTATATTTATATAGCCAAAAGGACTATTCTATTTACAGTGACTTGACTGTTAGTGTTGCTATTCACCAATTGCAACTCATTCAAAATTTTGACCCAATTGCAATTTGTTTTATTAAATCAAATTGTTCAACTGGTCAAAAATTTGAACAAACTGTTCAGCCAAAATGTGAAAGTGCAAAGTGATAAAATAAATCATACTTACAATCCTATAAGTCTGTAACTCCACTGTATTGATGTATTTCCTAAATCAGTCTATCAATCTGTATAGTTATATTATTGCCATTACCATACTAAAGGTGAACTGTTTTATTTTGAATTGCTATAAAAATGTCAAAACTAAGCTTTTATAGAGTTTTTCTTTCGAAAAGTATTCTATATTTATAAGAATCACACACTATGTGAATAAAAACCTTTCATATTCAGTAAAATATTTGAAATTGCAATATGTTTGTAGGAAGGGGAGATAATCGCTTTTTGGTTTCAAAAAGTCTTTATTCAAAAGAATAGTATTTTAGGTTATCTCCCCAAGGAAGCATATTGTTATTTCATACATATTTTACTGAATATGAAATGTTTTTATTCACATAATGTGTGATACTTATAAATATAGAATACTTTTCGAAAGAAAAACTCTATAAAAGCTTAGTTTTGACATTTTTATAGCAATTCAAAATAAAACAGTTCACCTTTAGTATGGTAATGGCTGCAATATAACTATACAGATTGATAGACTGATTTAGGAATTACATCAATACAGTGGAGTAACAGACTTATAGGATTGTAAGTATGATTTATTTTATCACTTTGCACTTTCACATTTTGGCTGAACAGTTTGTTCAAATTTTTGACCAGTTGAACAATTTGATTTAATAAAACAAATTGCAATTGGGTCAAAATTTTGAATGAGTTGCAATTGGTGAATAGCAACACTAACAGTCAAGTCACTGTAAATGAATGACAGGGGTAGAAAATTAATGAGTATTATTGGACAGGGATCCTGGATCATTCATGGTTGTATGCAAGATACTCATAGTATTATGTTGGGGAGGGGGAATATGCCATATTATCATCCCGCGGGTAAATTATCACGTTGTGATTGGTTTAGTGCCGTCACATGGTGACCTCCTATGAGACTGTAGGGGGATAGTAAATTTCATAGGGGGTTCATGACGCGTTAATGGTGACGTCATCTATTAATGTTGTTGTGTTTCATTATTTATTTTTCAACAAACGCAGCAGAATAAAGTCTAGCGTGCGATAAATTCGTTATACCGTTAACTACTGATCCCCTACGGATCCATAGAGGTGTCAGTAGCGAACCATATAACTTATAATATAAAGATATATCAGCTTGCGTTCAAATACAATTACTATAAATGGAAAAAAGTATTGGAAGTTATTCGAATGTAAAAAATTTAAGAAGCAAGATCATTTTTGCGAAATCAATGTTGTTGCAATTCTTGATTAATGATAAAAAAGAAAAAATATCTGATTTTCAGTACCAAACATACTATCAAATTATCACATTTTAATGCTATTTTATGAATTTTTCCTTTTATCTTACTAACTAATAATTTCCTATCTTAGCACAGTAGAAACTAAGGGTGTACATGCCATTGTCAAAGGTTAAATTAGGATAAACAGATAAGTAGATTATCGCCTTACAAGCACAAGCAAGAAAATAAATCTGGTTGATAATCTATAAATATCTGATCTTTTCCATATCAATCAAACTTACTTGAGAGGCTTGCTGTACAGGTCTTGTATTCTGTTGATGTACATATTTTGGTGTTTCTGGTCTTTGGACTATCTGGGGAACAGTTGGTCTTGTAGTAAACTGTGATTTAATCTGTGACATTGAGTTTCTGTATATCTGTTCATTTAAATTTTGTGCAGCAGGGTTTCTGTATATCTGCTGATTTAAGTTTTGTGGAGTGGAATTTCTATACATCTGCTGGTTCAAATTTTGTGGAGCCGAATTTCTGTTCATTGGGCTAAAAGAATATTGGGGCACGGAAGGCCTTGTGGCTTGAGATGTTGTACTTTGTGGCACAAATGGTCTAGGTGTTTGTTTCTGCATTGTTTGAGCCAAAGACGACATTTCAGACTTGTTCAAAAGCTGAGAAGGACCTTGAGGCACATATGGTCTTCCAACCTGTTGAAATTGTGGCATTTGTTGTCCAGTTGGTTGAGAAAACTGCTGTTGAGATTGTGATATTTGTTGGACAGATGGTCTAGTAAATTGCTGTTGAGATTGGGACGATTGTTGTTCAGAGGATCTAGTAAACTGCTGTTGGGATTGTGACATTTGTTGTCCAGACGTTGGAGTAAACTGCTGTTGTGGTGGCAATACTTGATATGTTTGAGGTCTAACTTGTGGCTGTGAAACATTTTGTTGATCTGTAAAATAAAATAAAAAGATATCAAATCAAAGATTTCAAAATATATATAACGAGTGGCCAAACAACTCATTATCCACATACGGTAGTGTCTTCTATTGATATTAAGAGACTAGTTTAATAGTTTTCCATATTCTTTCTATGTCATTGCCTACTAATTTAAATTAAGTAAGTAATGAATGCAAGAAACTTAATGGTTTGCAGGGGCGGATCCAGCCATTTTAGAAATGGGGGGTCCCAACCCAGGACAAAGGGGGGGGGGTTCCAACTATATGTCCCCATTGAAATGCATTGATCAGCCAAAAAAAAGGGGGGTTCCAACCCCCGGAAACCCCCAACCCCACCCACTGGGTCTGTCAATGGTTTAATGCATGGTCACTGATTGATTATCTAATTTACTGACTGTAAGTTGCTCAACGTCCAATGGCACCAAGGTTGTTGGCAATTTCTGAACACAACCTGTTGATGTATAACGTCAGAGAAGTAAAATTTAAAGATTTTATTTGACTTGGAAATCATGATACTTCATAGAACCAATGTAATAATATGAAATATCTCTCAATTAAACCTTAGCATCAAAAGACAATCTATTTTAAGAGAGCTAAAGAATAATATAGGTCCGGAATATTTTGATGTTTAGTAAAATGTTTTTTTCTAAGATAATTTTTTCAAGAAATATTGTGAAAAATGTGTCAAAAAGAACACAGTCTTTATTTATTCTTTTAAAAGATAGATTTCAATGGTTTCAGATCAAGTATCACTTGCCATTGATAAGATAAGCTCTTGAATATCACCAATAAAAATATCATCTTTCATAGAATAAAATAAATTTCAAACAACTTCATTGTCAAAGTTTCATCAGAAAATGAGTTATCTCCCATATGCACTATTTTCAAATTATCTGTTTTTATCAAATCTAGAAATCACAGCATCTATAAACTAACTTGAACTATCATTGATAATAAAAGCTGTCAATCACTCAGTATTTTTAGGGACATTTTTGTAATAAAATTGAGAATGGAAATGGGGACTGTGTTAAAGAGACAACAACCCAAATACAGAGCAGAAAACAGAAAACAGACAGAGGCCACAATAGGATATTCAATGTAGTAAGCAAATCCCACACCACGAGGTGTGTTTAGCTGGCCCCTTAACAAAAATGTGTACTTGTTCAGTGATGATGTTGATATATTTAAACAATAGTTATTTTAATAGAAAATGTATCCTTATTCTGAAAAAAACAAAATCATGTAAATTCTATCAAAGAAGAGTAAAATGTGATTCTGACAGGAAAATTCAAAGATTTCCAGATTTTGTTTGCACAGACTTTTTTTTATTCATGTTTGTTTTTATCTACAGGGATGACACTATGGAAATTAGGCACTCATCCATAAAGCAATGTTCTAATTTCGGTTTTCATTCTGAACAAGTTTTTTGGCATCCTACCATTTTTAATAGGAACCAATGCTTCCTCATAGCCTCATAGGCATGATAGCCTCTTGGCATGATAGCCTCATGCATTTATTTTGAACCATCTTTCCAATTGGATTGGTGTGATGACAAGTCAGGGGTCTATACTTTACTACTTTTCAGTATGCACATAGCTAGGCTCTTGGTTTAGGCATGGAGCAAAAAATTAAAATTTTTAGCTGATTAGGTTCCCCAAGGCATTTATTTGGAACAGCCATTAGTATTAAAACATACTTTGTCTTTGTAAATCTAAATTCTTCATTTTGGCATTCTGAACAGCGAACTCCAGATGTATTTGGCTAGGACATGTGACATCCGTTTCCATAGGTGATGATTGTTGACCACTTTCTGTCGAGGAAACCTGTAAAATGGAAAAATTACATCATTTTGTATTGTGAGAAAAAAAAATTACCTTTTTAAAAATTTGAGGAATTCAAAGAACTTTTATTGATTATAACCTATTTAAATTGGGAACACCCAAAACCAAAATTTGAAAGCCAAGGATGAATAAATATTTGAGGAGCTGTAATACTAAAAGGACTTTGAAAATTTGGCACACAACTTTTGCTTGTTGAACTATACTAAAAATCAAAAACATAATGCACTTGTCTCTTTTACTGTCTGAAATAATACTGATTTGGGTTTTTTTTTAAAAATAGGTGATGTTTGACCAGAGAGCACATAATATCAGCGAAAAACGTTCTTATTATTTTTAAAACTATATGCTGTTGGTACATGAATTTTTGTTTTTATGATGTTGAATAATCATGGGATCACTGATTTTGTTTTTATGGTATTTGTCAAACCGTTATCTCGTTGGTAGTGCAAAACTTCAAAAATTATGTTTTACTGCCTATAACATGAGGATGTTGCGCTTAATTCAACGATTTGTGGTATTTTTCAACTAGAAAAATACTTAAAAATGAAGCAGGTGACCCCAAAATTATTTTACACGTAAAACCCCAATGGGCATTTTAAAATGTTGGCAGGTGTTGTCAACATTTATTTGTTCTACCTAACAGAAGTTCCAATGGAAACTTTGTTATAAACAATGTCATAATATCTGTTCCTGTTGAAACAAATATTCTATACCATTTATTCCGTTAGGAACATTTACTGTAATATCTATTCCAGTGGAAGTAATATTCCAGAATGAATTTATATTATGAAGGAACTTCTATTCCGTGACAGTGTGAAACATTCAATGTTTTTCTAACTTCCTTAAGAGTTTATGTATGTTCACTTCCACATAGTTGTGTTGTTTTTCTTCAGCCAAAAATTGCAAAAAACAAATAGCTCCATTAATTTATTGAACTGTTAAACCACTTACTGTAGCTCTTGATTGTTGTGGTGCAGTCACTTTATTGAGTCTAGCAAACTGTTCTGTAAAAGATGTAGAAGTCTTCCATGGCTGATCAATGGCTTGTTCCAATGGATGTGATAAAACATTAGACTGTTTCTCAACAATAAAGTTACCATTTATATCAGGTTCATCATCTCTCATCATACTAAAGTTAGAAATTAATCTAATATTTTCATTTTGAATGTAGCAACAAATATAAGCACCTTTAATAACTCAGATCAACTCACTCAATATAAATAATTCCCCAAATGATGATTATGCATCAAATGTGGGGATAATTTTAAGCGTCCCCATTTTTAATCAGTGTCATTTCAAAACCAACAGTTTTCAAGTCAGCAGACATTTAAAATAGAAAAAAAGAAACAGTCCTTCATGAAAAAATATTTTATTATTCAAGAATTTCCCTAATATGTTATAATGAATTCCAACAAGAGGCTGTCAGAGCGACAGCAAACCAGATTTATTGATATACATTCGTGTCCTGGCATTTTTCAATATCACAAGAACCATAACTGATGAATGGTGAAAGTGAAAATCATCAATATCACACTTGACCTCCATTTTGTCATCAGTACACATATTAAAATTTGAAATGAATGGTTCATGAGTAACTGCAACAACATGACTGGTAACAATTTTTCAATCTTTCAAGAACCGTAACTCCTGAACAGAAAAAGTGAAAATCGCCATTATTGAACTTCACCTCAATTTTGTCATCAGTAACAATACATTTGAATTTTAAAAAGCTTTGGTTGAATGGTTCATGAGTTAATGCACGAACAACATTTGGCTGCCGCCTGACCACCTGCCTAACCGCTGTACATCCCCAAATCAATAACTGACATTTTTGTCACAAAAACTCGGTTAAAAATTGAAGTTGTTGATTGAACTAAAACTGTTAGTAGACTGTTTTAAGTATTTTAACCATAAAAAAAAATTGGGATTAGGATCAAATAAGTATTCCAGATGCTTAAATGTTGAAATCAAAATAGCTCAAGTGAAGAACTTCATGGAAAAAACCTAACTTAGAACTTATAGATTTCTTACTAATAAATTTTATTTCAACAACTGTCATTTTTTTTTTAAACGTCTCATACTACAGCAATATCAGTAAATTCGACTAATAACAACATTAGTTTGGTCATGAATGGTTTATGTTGTAAACAATATTCGATTTAATATGGTATCAAATCAAAATGAACCATGGGTAAAGCAGGAGTATGCAGCATGTGGTTGCCTTACTGCGACTTTTTTTCTTTTTAAATATTTGATGTTACTTTTTTTCTACTGTAAAATTTAACTTTACTTCATTAGAATATAAATACATTGTATTTTCAGGGCCTCGTGTGGGTGCGCTCGACTCTAATATTAATTGACTAGGATTTTCAGTTTGCCTATTGAAGGTCGGTGGTTTTCTCCTGGCACTCGGGCTTCCTCCACCAATGAAAACTGACCGCCAAGAAACAGCCTAAATGCAGTGCTTAAAAGTGGCGTTAAATCAACACAAAATCAAATCAAATCATTGTATTTTCAATATATAAGTATGCATAAATGCATAGTGTATAGGGTAGCAGATACCATTTTTACATCATTGAATATTTCATTATTTGTGATCTTTAAATTATTATTTTAAACCTGATAAGTGTTGAAGAATCAGAAGTATCTTGGCTTGTATCTTTTTCCTCTAAGTCCATACTTTCATTTAATTTTTCTTGTTCAAGTCTTGAAGCCTATAAAAAAAATGAGTAATAAAATGTATAAGTTGTACTTAACATAACAAAGATTATATGAAAGTAATTTATGTCTGCCTTCGAAATTCTGCTTATTGCAAAGTAAAAGAGAGGAAAAAACATTATTTTTTTCTTTTATCAGTAAACACTCCTCAATCCTTTTACTTCTACCAGGACTAAACTTTGTTTATTACAAATCACAAAAGATAAATAAACTAGACAAAATTCTTATTCAAACAAACATCTAGTTTCTAACAGATTGATCTTCTTATTTTCGCACCATAAACAACTTTTGAATTTTTAGCTATAAAATTATTTCATTTTAATCAATTCTTCTACAGTCAATGTCAATTTCAGTGGCGGATCCAGAACTTTTCCTAAGGGGGGTACCCGCTGACTGACCTTAGGGGGGGGGGGCCTCCAGTCATTCTTCAATGATTCCCTATAATCAAAATTTTCCCACGAAAGGGGGTGGGTGAGCGGTCCTCCAACCCCCCCCCCCCCCATAATATGTCAAAAAGTAGCATTTGCCCATATCTCAAACATTTATTTACTATCTTTACTAAAACATTTATTTACTATCTTTACTAAATATGAATTACAGTTAAGAACAGTTAAGCACATTTAATAACTGATTATGCATAACATAATCAAATGAATTACTGATAATTTCTGATTATTGAAACAAATAAAATAGAAGATAATGCCCTGCCTATATAATGTTTTTTTTAATTTTCTAGAAATATATCCTTTTCCGAACCCATTGTATAAAAAAATTTAATCAACATGTGGTTGCTTGATAATTAAATTATAAATCTTAAAGTCTTTACTGAAGCTCAGACTTAAAATTGATAATTTAACTACCGGTATCTCGATTGGATAAATCTGATAATCCACTTGTATCAATGTAATAATCTATATATATCTAAGTTAGCTAACATATGGATAATATTTTTTAATTTTCTTTCACTGTGAATAGAGATACCTCTTCTTGTGCAAGTTTCTTCTCTTTTGCCAGTTTAATTTCTTCATCAATGACCTTTTTCTCGTCATATGCAAGTTTTATTTTTCTAACTACTTCTGAGGTTCCTGTTTTAAGTTCTGCTCTGTTGATGATGTTAAGGACATGCAAATCAATAATTCAAATTTGTTGATAAAGTCACTTTTATCACATTCAATAACAAGGAGTGAAAGTCATTATCAAAATATTTATTAACTAGTTAACTTGTATTATAATATTTAATATTTGTAATTTTGGCTGGTACTAGGTAAATCTGTTTTAATGTCTCCATTTCATTCATAAAAGTCTCTCAAGTAAAGAAAAGACAAAACAATTACAGTATCTATAGTACTTAAATGGTATTGCAATGACAAAAAAGAATGTGTCCAAAGTACACGGATGCCCCTCTTGCACTATCATTTTCCATGTTCAATGGACCGTGAAATCAGGTAAAAATTTAATTTGGCATTAAAATTAGAAGGATTATACTATAGGAAACATGTGTACTAAGTTTCAAGTTGATTGGACTTCAGCTTCATCAAAAACTACCTTGACCAAAAACTTTAACCTGAAACTCCCACTTTCATTTTCTATGTTCAGTTGACTGTGAAATTGGGGTCAAAAGTCTAATTTGGCTTTAAAATCAGAAAGATCATATCACAAGCAACAAAAAACTACCTTGACCAAAAACTTTAACCTGGATCAGGACGAACGGACGGACGAACGGAGCCACAGACCAGAAAACATAATGCCCCTCTACTATTGTAGGTGGGGCATAAAAAATATATGGTTAATGTATGGGAATCTTAACTGTTATGATTATATTTTTTTTTTTAAATTGATCTTAAGATCAGAGGTTAAGTTCACTTGTAAAGAATTTGTTTAGATTTTTAAAATTCCATTCATTATTTAAAATGTTTACATCTTGAAAAAGAGTCAAATCTGAACTTTACCTTAAATAAGAAAACTATGGGAATTTCATGTATATATAGGTCTAAATTTTTTTTGTGAATAGTAATATAGCAGATCCCTCTATAAACCTTTTATAAATATGCATGATTATTTTATAATGGGAGATTACTCTTTATCCCTACATTTCACAAGAATTTAACCAATCAACAGAAAAAATATCTCTATGAGAAATAATGTGCATACAATTTTTTGGGCATTACTTTTCAATTATATCAAGTAATTTGCAATTAAGGAGGCTTGAGGGTATAAAAATTTCGGAAAAAAAGTAAACATTTTTTTTCATTACAAATGTTATTTATTACTTTATCAGTTGTTACTTTATCATAAAGTACAAAAATCATTCAAATAAATCAATTCGTATTGGTCCCAGATGACTTTTAAAATGTATGTATCATTGAAAAAGCTCCAAATTATCTCCCTTTGGTGCAAAATTGCCATGTTTTGGTATTAAAATTGAAATATCTTTTTTAAATCATCGATGACTTACATTTTTTATTATTATATAGCTGTACTTAAACTAAACTATTGTAAAATTTTAGCGATTTCTGTAATTTTAATAGTTCTATTTTTATTCTGATATTACCTCTTTTTCTCCTATCAGTTCAACAGAAAATAAGTACTTTTACAAAAATGTATGCTTCTTTCGAAGGCAGATTGTGAGCGTAAATGGACGTTGACCCCATTTTTTTATTTTAATTTTCTGTCAAGTATAAGATAAAGTTCATTCATAGAAAATTCAGCGAAATTCTATATTAAGAAAAAAATTTATTTAGACCCGCGAGCCCCCTTAATAATAATATTTTAACAAGAAAATGGATACATTTTGATAATCAGTTTCTTCATATCTTTGAAGTCAACATCATGGTTACCTGCAATGATAAAATAATTTATTTTGAAAATCTGCTTTTAAATATGTAGCTTGTATTAGAAAAAAATTCTATAGTATTACAGCAAGTAAGCATATATCATATTTAGATCTTTTTTCTACTTAAAGAAAAATTCTGATGGACAACAAAATCTGAAAGGACTAAATTTTTGGACCAAAATTTAATTCTGACGGACAACAAAATCTGAAAGGACTAAATTTTTGGACCAAAATTAAATTCTGATGGACAACAAAATCTGAAAGGACTAAATTTTTGGACCAAAAGTCTGGACATTGCTTCAGAATAATATGTTTTTCAGGTTGATGAATCAACAATTAAGATAATGAAACAAAACTATTTTTGTTCATCTTTTATCATAAACCACAGACAGTTATATCACATATATGACAAAAAGAGAGATTTTGATGACAGTTGACAAAATTGTCTGGATTTCAACCACATTTTAAGGCTGGGAAATATGGTACACAGGGTTTGACAAAATAAATGTTCAAGTCAGATAGGTGATTTGTTATAACATATTCAGGCGTAGTAAGTAAATCTAAATTTACCATCCAAAAACATTTTAACAATTTTTAGATAGTTCTTTAGGTAGCAACAGTAAAAATTTATCAGTCACTGTATTTCACACAAAAATGGATTCATTATTATTCGTTCGATACCAACTTTCATGGATTTCGTGGGTACAGGTGAACCACAAAACTAAATATTGAAAAACAAATTTTCTATAACTTTGACAAAACCATGAAACGAAATATCCCGAACATGT
This sequence comes from Mytilus galloprovincialis, assembly GCF_965363235.1. Taxonomy (NCBI): domain Eukaryota; kingdom Metazoa; phylum Mollusca; class Bivalvia; order Mytilida; family Mytilidae; genus Mytilus; species Mytilus galloprovincialis. Next base: position 30,109,346 of record NC_134850.1, read on the forward strand.
AAGTTTTCCTTAATCCACGAAAAACTGGTACCAGCGAAAATAGATGTATCCACAGTATATTGTATAATAAACACAACTTGCTATTAAAATCTTGAATCTGTTTCTGTAAATTCCTGACTCTCTCTTCAGTTTCATTTAGTTCATTTTGAAGTATTCTGACTTTCTGTTTCTTTGCCTCTAATTCTTGAGCTAATGGGAAAGTTTTGTACTTTGCTTCATAGTCTTTCCAGACGTCTCTATAGTGCTGTAGCATTGTCTCTCTCTCTTTTCTATAATAAACTTTCTCATTTATAAAAATTTCTTTAACACATTTTTCTTTAAAAAAAGTTTATTAAATATAAATGTTTTATCAATTAAATAAAATATGGAAAATTAAATTCTCCTTTGTAGCAAACAATTAAATGGTGAATTATTTTACATTTTTTTATTATAAAACACAATTGATGCATATAAAACATTTGATTTTTATGCCAGGTTCCCCAAGATTTCAAAAAAAGATTCTTGTTTGATTCAAGCATTTTCTCAATGATTTTGAAGAGATTTTCATGTGATTCCTTTTTTTCAAAACAATCAGCATTTACATGTGTGTTAAAGACATTACACAGACTAAATAAGTTCCTTAGCAAAACACCTATAGGTGAATGAGATAAAAATAATAAGTCAAGAGGGCTGTCATTTTGTAACACGTACTTGTAGACTGATTGCTTTTAATTCAACTAAGGTTTACTTTCACATTGTGTTGAAAAATTACAAAATTCATACTTTTTCTGAGACAGTATTTTGAATATTTTTCTATATTTAATTAAAAGTTCTGCCAGTCTTAGAATTCTCTTCTTTTTTTTTTCGGAATCATGCATGATCTACCATCAAAATTATTTTAACAAGAATAATTAGACAAATCATTTAGAGGAAATGGAGGAATAAAGACTTATATAGTTAAATCCTTATATTTAAAAATGAAAAAAAACAATTCATTAAAACCTTTTTGAAAACTAATTGGATATGTAACCAAAACTACCTGGTTTGGTTGCCATTTTCTATCAAACTTTTCAAGGTTTTCTCCAAAGCTACCTCATGATCTTTCAAAACTGGAATTGTTTTCTTCAAACTGAAAAAAAAAGAGATTACTCTAATCAGATAAAATATATTGGATTATATTTGGATGAAAATTGAAATTACACATTGCATAATCATATTGCTTACTTAATATAAAAAAGAAGATGTGGTATGATTGCCAATGAGACAACTATTCACAAAAGACCAAAATGACACAGACATTAACAATTATAGGTCACCGTACGGCCTTCAACAATGAGCAAAGCCCATACCGCATAGTGAGCTATAAAAGGCCCTGATAAGACAATGTAAAACAATTAAAAACGAGAAGTATATTTTGTTTACTTGCTATTGCTTGATGCAGGAGAATAAGGATGAATGCAAATTTATGCACATAATGAATTAAACTGTCATTTCATTACAGATGATGAGAAAATATGAGTACATCTTATTTCTAATGGTCATACTCAGACAGTCTAAACAAACAGTAAACATATAGTCAGTATATCCTGAACCTACCAGTATTGTAAATTTTTAAAAAGTCAGTAAAATGTTGATTCTGAACTAAACAAGAATGTGTCCACTCGCACTATCTTTTTCTATGTTCAGTGCACTGTGAATTTGGGTCAGAACTGTAATTTGGCATTAGAAAGATCATATCATAGGGAACATGTGTAAGTTTCAAGTTGATTGGACTTCAACTTCATCAAAAACTGCCTTTACCAAAAACTTTTAACTGAAGTGGGGCAGATGTATTTTCTTTGTTCAGTGGACTGTGAAATTGGGGTCAAAACTTTAAATTGGCATTAAAATTAAAAGTATCCTTTCATAGGGAACATCTGTACTAAGTTCTTGTTGATTGGACTTCAACTTCATCAAAAACTGCCTTTACCAAAAACTTTTAACTGAAGTGGGGCAGATGTATTTTCTTTGTTAGTGGACTGTGAAATTGGGGTCAAAACTTTAAATTGGCATTAAAATTAAAAGTATCATATCATAGGGAACATCTGTACTAAGTTCTTGTTGATTGGACTTAAATTTCATCAAAACTACTTTGACCAAGTTCAAAAGTTTTTAAAATTTTAAAAAGCCCATTTATTATCTTTAGATGCAAAAAAATAATCTACATGTTATCGCTATATGATGGTTTTGAACTCTCAGATCAAATTTAATTTCCTTCATATATTTTCCTGAAGAATAATCCATATACAAATGAGTGTTCTTGTGTTAAGTCTTCGAAAGCATTCCTTCTTCTTTGACAATAAATATAAGTAAATTTAGACATTATTCGCTGCACTTAGTTTTCCAGTTGTTGATCATGGTGATTCTAGAAAATGTTACATGTAAATTGTGTTCTTTTAAATTTGTAATGCTAGTTCTAAAAGAGGGACGAAAGATACCAAAGGGACAGTCAAACTCATAAATCTAAAACAAACTGACAACGCCATGGCTAAAAATGAAAAAGACAAACAGAAAAACAATAGTACACATGACACAACATAGAAAACTAAAGAATAAACACGAACCCCACCAAAAACTAGGGGTGATCTCAGGTGCTCCGGAAGGGTAAGCAGATCCTGCTCCACATGTGGCACCCGTCGTGTTGCTTATGTGATTACAAATCCGGTAAATAGTCTAATTCGGTAGGTCACATTCATGAAAGGGAAGGGGATTGTAGTTACGACGTAAGGAACATATCCGATATCATTTGTGAAACGGTTATTCCATAACGGTCAACCAACTCGTGATGGCGTCCGTAAAATTTACGAAGGGATGATTTCAACTTCACCATTTGGAACTCTTGGTTTAATAGCTTCCTTGTGAGCAGTAACCCTCTATCAAGAAAATCATGATACGAAATGCAAGCATGAGAATATCGTATCAATTGGGAGATATATACCCCGTATGCAGGTGCTGCTGGAATGTTGCTACTTAGAAATGGAAAGTTCACAATTGGAAAGCTGAAATCATCTCTTTTGTCGTAAAGTTTTGTTTTCAACCGACCCTCATTGTCAATTTCTAGATGTAAGTCAAGATATGAAGCCGACTTAACTGTATCTGTAGTATCCTTTATCTCCAATTCGATGGGATAGATGCGTTCCACATAGTCACCAAATTTTGAATTGTTTAGTGAAAGAACGTCATCTATATAGCGGAAAGTAGAGTTAAAGGATATTGCTAACTTCTTATCTTTCTTCCTAAGAAGTTCCTGCATGAAGTCAACCTCATAATAATAAAGAAACAAGTCGGCAAGTAGAGGGGCACAGTTTGTTCCCATTGGGATGCCGACAGTCTGTTGAAAAACACGTCCTCCGAACATTACAAATATGTTGTCAATCAAGAAATCAAGCATCTTGATAATATCGGTTTCAGAGAATTTTTTGTTTGAATCAGAGTGATTCTTTACAAAGTATGATTTATCCCTCCCTAAGACAAGATACTTGTATCTACGTTGGCCACTTACAGATTATAAGATACATATTAATGAAAGTTTCTAAATTTAGAGTTACTTTTGTACAAGAATTGATTGTGGTGTTTTGATGGGAGGCATGAAAATTAATTCATTGTGAGTGGTAGCCTTTTCCTTAGAATTTTGTAAGAATTATAAATGAAAAATTTATATTATAGGTAGTTGGTATCTTGATTATTGCCCCTGATGTGTTTAATTCTGGAACAACTGTTAAAATGTAGATATTAAAGAATAATATAGTAATAATATGAACTTTTCAACATTATCTCTATTGTGCATGAATTGCTTATGAGCTCTCTTTGTATCTTCATCTAGCTGGGCTATCTCATATTGTAAAGTATCTGCCTGGCCTCTTCTCACATGGATATCTGATTCAATAGCTGTAAAAAAATATCACAAATTCTCAAAATGTAATGAATCTTTTACAAATTTTTTTTACATTTTTCTCTAAACAATGCATGTAATACTGGAAATTGATTATCATTCAGTAGTTGTTGTTTGTTGATGTGGTTCACAAGTGTTTCTCGTTTTTTTATATAGATTAGACCAGTGGTTTTCCCGTTTGAAAGGTTTTACACCAGTAATTTTTAAGGGTCCTTTATAGCTTTCTGTTTGGTGTGAACCAATGCTCTGTGTTGAAGACCGTATTTCAACTTATAATGGTTTACTTTTACAACTTCTGACTTGAATGGAACTCATACCACATCTTCTTATATCTATATGTGATTTGAGGATGGTTGCATAACTGGAACCCTTATGCTTTTAAACAAGAAAAATCATTTCTTTAAAGTCACCAAAACAATGCAGTCAAATTTGTATACATTTTAAAGACAACTCATAATAATGCATTTTGTAATTGCTTAGAATTACAAACTGCCTTGTCGGAATAATTTTAAATAGGATATTTTTGATTGAGTCTGTAACATTTTGTTTCAGAATCCAGACATAAAGATCCTACATTCTTATAATCATCCTCACTTAGATAAAGTCTGTGGTTAAAGTTATGTAAACTTTGTCAAACTTTCATAGAATTTTCTGAAACTTGGACAAAAGCTTTAAAAAGTATGATCAATAGACAGCATCCAGAGCAACATTTGAAAATATTCTTGTTTCCATTTTTTAGTTTTTTACTTATAAATGGACATAATTTTTGCAGTATAAAACATTTAATGCATTTCAAATTTGTACTTTATTTAGCCTTTAAAACTTGTTTCATTTGAGCATCAATGATGAGTCTTTTAATGATATATAGTGGAACTCTTATGGCATATAAAATTTGAATCCTGGTATCTATGATGAGTTTGTTAGGATACAGTCTCAGCTGACTAAGTAACTGTATGATACTTTACATAGTATTTTCTGGATCAACTCTAATGACAAAAGCAGTAAACTATGTCACTTTTACCTTCAATGTGCTGACTTTCTTTCTCTATCAATTTAATATACTGTTGGTTTTCATATTCTAAAAGTAAAAAGAATACAATAACATGCATTTTTCATAATTTTATTTTATCAAAATATAACATCAAGTAGTCATTGTCTGTAAAAGAGACAAATACATCTTAAATAAAAGCATAATTATTTCATTTTGTTATATAAAATTCTTGTGCTGTATTGTTATTTTAGGTCTTAAAAACATAACATGTCCCATTAAAACATAGTTCAAATACTGGACACATCATAGTATTTAATGTAATAATTTTTCTTTACCTTACTCATCATGCTCATGACCAGTGGTCGTCTGACTTTGTGGAAGTTAAAACTAATTGAAACCCTGTAAAAAGTTAATTGATGATTGATCTATTTTATTTGCAAGTTTATTAGGTTAGAATTTCATTAGACATTTAACTTAAATTTGGCAGTGTTGTAGTTTAAAATCATTCATGTCATCAGTCTGTCTGATTCATTGACCATTTCAACCTTAATATTTTTTGTTTTCAAGTTTTCCTACAAAGGTCATGAATATTCCTTTCCCTTTTTTAAACTTTTCCAATCTATACAACACTCACCAAAGCTTTGAATGAGATTGTCTAGCTCTGCTGCATTACTCATTTTCAATGACAGTCTGAGTCTTTGGGTTTGGTTCTGGAAAGAGACAAAAATGAAGATTTAACAAAATGTATAATATTTGTTTTCATTAACCATGATCCTTAACAAAATAGGAATATGTGTTACTATTTTTGCATTCTACGATCGAGAAGAAGATGATAGAAGATATCTTAAATTGTGTGCATCTGTACACTTAAAATTTTATCCTGATAATTAATAGTTATCCCACGATGACGCGGTGTGTCAGTGTAAGATCACCCCGATGGCCGGAGGCCAGAGGGTGATCTAACACTGACACACCAAGTCCGAGTGGGATAACTATTTTACATCCCAGCTGTTTTAGATTAGACGAAACACCATTTACAATTCATAAAATCTAGTTTAGAACGCCACACAACCATTATAATATACTTTATACATTACTATATGATTTATACCCTTTTTGACCCCCGAACACGATGAGTAGATATCAAACAATGTAAACTCGCCCCACTGGCCAATCGGCCCAACCTATATCGCCACTTTATGAAAAAATCGCCCCACTCTTGTTTACCGACTCGCCCCACTTTTGAAAACGTGTAAAATCAAACTGAACAATCACTGACAACTCACTTATTAATGAAAAGGGTATAAACCCCACTGAATAAAGGTCTGCCAACTCACCCACTTATAAAAATATCTTGCTTCCTTTAAGTATGTTAAATTACTGATAATTCGTATCCAGTCGTCCTGGTGTAGTGGTTGTGTCGTGGCTTGATATGCTAAAGGTCTTGAGTTCGAATCCCAGCATGTACACTGGATTTTTTCTACGTGAATTTTGATAGATAGTCTTTTCCGTATAATTGTATATTTATTTATAAGATTTATAGTGGATTTGACATTCCCGCCAAAATGTTACAGAACAAAGGAAAGCATGCATAACAAAGAAACTCAAACTGGTGTGATCTGGTAGGGGTGATCATCCCAGTTAGAACAAAGGAGCTGGGATGTAAAGCTTGGTACTTGCATAAGAAAAAGCTATACATATTCTGAGAAAAATGTGACAAAATTGTACCAGATGAACTTCTCCATTTCTCTCTTTTTGAATACTTGCAACTGATGCTTTGCCATGGCAGTTTTATTGGGATGCCATTCCATGCATGCATGTCACATCCTGTAAAAGGCCAAGTGAGGTTTTTTTCATCAGTTGTCATCCATTATCTTCCTCCATAGTCGTTTACTTTTACATATAGCTTTAGCTCAGTCAGTTATATTGCTGCCTAATGTAATTAAAATCCAATGACAGAGGTCCTGTATTTGACTCCTTAAGGAAACAAACTGATTTCCTAATAAGAATAATGCTCTCCAGCAGCTGTCTCTGATTACAAAACTCAGAAGAAAGAAAAAAATGTAATCAAAACATGCAATCATGCCTTTGACCTTATTCTCTATTTGGCAGAACAACCTAGCTCCTTTTTAATCAAAATTGGTATGCACAAAAGTAAAATGCAAAGGAAGTTCAACACTAGTATGTTCATTTAAACCTTCCTTATAAATTGGAAATGATTAAATGTGTGACAGGATTGCATCATGTGGTAGATACTTAGTCAACCGCAAGCAGTTGAGCTATTATGTGGACAAAGTCCCCTATTACAGTAGAAAAATCAATTAAAAATGAATAAAAAAAAAAAAAAGATATGGAAAGTTTCGGGAAATTTTCATTGTACTAATGAAGTTCTCAAAATCGTTAAAAAAAAATTGTCGCTTTTTTCAATTCCTGCATTTGCGCAGAACGCAGAAATCTACTTCCTTCTTCCAGTCTTGTTGTCATGAGACTTTGAATAGTCTAGTAAAATATAGGTGCTCAAGAAACACAATAGTCAAAACCAATATTTCATTTTTAATAATTATTCTTTGTCTTTGATATGAATTAACGATACCTGATGCATAGCATTTCTTTGTTTACATGGAACATGACGTCATAACTTAAATAACGTCACAAGTAAAATCCCTAACAACAGAACCAAAATCGGAAACATCACGGTATTTCCGTTTCTTTTTTTAACAAATATTTTTAAGTTACAAAAAAATTAATTCATACAGACTTCGTCCTCATTCACAGGTAATGCCTGCCTCATATAAGAAGTACTTCTTTAGCTCATATTAGTTAGTTAGGTTTACGTGCTGCCTTGTAACACAGAGGTCCCTGGTTCGAGTCCCACTGGAGACAATGAAATACATGCTCTCCAGCTACATATACATGTAAACGTATTTACACTTTTGGTATTAAGTTATTCTGGTTTAGTGGTTATGCCTAATGGCTCAGTGGCGGATCCAGCCATTTTAAAAAGGGGGGGTTCCCAACCCAGAGTAAAGGGTGTTCCAACTATATGCTCCCATTCAAATGCATTGATCAGCCAAAAAAAAGGGGGGGTTTCCAACCCCTGGACCCCCCCCCCTGGATCCGCCACTGTGGCTTATGGCATTTACTTATGCATGATTCTTTAAATCTATACCTGTGTTTTTGGTTTTAAATGAGCACGAAGTTCCCAATAACAGTAAAAAAATCAATTAAAAAAAAACAAAAAAAAAAACAGGAATATTTTCATTGTACTAATGAACTCAAAATTGTTCAATTTTTTTTTTTTGTCATGTTTTTGAATTTCCGGATATGCTCAGAAATCTACAATGTTATTCCTTTTTCCGGTCTCGTTTGTATGAAACTTAGAGAAAAATATATATTTATCAGTCTAGTATAAAATAGGAAGGGACGCATTACCAATTTCATTTTTAATAATTCCTTGATACATGAAAAAACGTTACCTGATCAGAGCTCCATTTAAGCTGCGTATTTGCGTGATCACGCAATACAAATAATAAAAAACCCAATGCAATTGCCCATTGCAGGGTTCAATAACCCAATTAATTCAAAGGAAAACCCAATTATATTCCAAAACCATGAGTTCTCAACCCTTTTATTGGCTACCATTTGCGTTATTTACCCTTATCTGTTTACAGTCGTCGCGTAAACTATTTTTATAATATTTATAATTGGAAATTTCCTTTCGTTCTTAAAATAGATCCCTGCATCAAGTAGCTGAAATGAGTCCCTGTTAGAGTTTTCTGTTGCTCAATAGGTACACTTGTTTTTGAAAACATTTCGATCTTCTCAGCGTTTATCAAATTAGCGTGTGTCATGAAGTCATATTTTTTTCGCATTGCTCGGGATTTTATCATAACATACATTGAATTAAAACAAAAGTGAATGTCCGGTAAAAATATTGAATAGAAGCATGTTTTCTGCTTCTTTTGAAAAGCTTAGGGAAAGTTATGATGATAACAAGACTCAGCCAGTGTTTTTAGGAAGCGTCCATCGAACACACGGGCGTGTGTGCGTACCTTAAGGAGAACATTGCTAATAAAAGCAGGGTTTCCTCTAAAACGAAATCAGTTGGAAAGATGAAAGGCCAAATCAATTATGACATGATAAAGCATCAGAAACAAAAAGTTCTAATAAAAGACAACTAAACCCAGATTTATGAAAATTGGAATAAAACAAAAACATTCAAGTATAATTAGAGTTTATATACTATTTTTTTTTCCCATTTTACGGTTAATTAATGAATACACACACAGGCACTGGTCTCAGAATTTATTATATAAAGGTATAAGACGAATGCCTGTGAATACACATATCCGTTTTTTTTTTAGTTTATATGAGAAAATACAAAACCGGCAGAAGGTTTGAAACGGAACACAAATTAAACCTACAATTGCTTCTCAGTCAATAAACCAAATAAAACAGCTAGCAAATAACCCTAACCCTAACCCTTAACCAAATAAAACAGCTAAACAAAGAAAGAAACATATTTAAGATGGAAAAAAATCTGGGGTTGATATTGCCTAAATATTCAATATTGTGTTGATGAAAAAACCCAATACATTAAGGGGCTTGGTGGTGAAAAACCCAATTTGATATTAACATGAGGGGTGAATTGGAATTGATAATGCAATTAAAAAACTTTATCACCCAATTATAAAGAAAATGGCGGGTAAAAAACCCAATTTGTGAATTCTTATCTGGAGCTCTGCCTGATGATAGCGTTTCTTTGTTTACATTGCATAAAACGTCATAACTTAAATAACGTCACAACTAAAATCCCTAACAACAGAACCAAAATTGGAAACGTAACAGTATTTCCGTTTCTTTTTTTTTAACAAATATTCACAGGAGTTTGAAATCCTATCAATTAGGGGGGGGATAAAAGAGAGAAGCTCTACTGTGATAGTCGACTTTGGTATATTTTTACCCCCTTATTGATAGGATTTCAAACTCCTGTGAAATATTATTTTAATTATTTTAAGTTACAAAAAAATAATTCATACAGACTTCGTCCCCATTTTCAGGAAATGCCTGCCTCATATTATTTGTCAAATGAAAATGTTTTCTTACAAGTTACAGCCTTAAACTGAAATTTACAAGTTATTCAAGTCTACTCCTTCATCATATGTGTTTTCAGAATATATTATTCGTCAACAACTTTTCATTTATAAACAAATTAAATTTCCCGGGTCGTCTGCTTCAAATCGTTATCATTGAGAAGTTTAATTGGAAAGATTTTACTATTCTATTTACAAACACTCGAATGATAAAGATATTATAGTATGTAAGATAGAGAAATGTACCCGTCGAGATATGGATTAAAATCCGTAACTTAACAAAATCACAGTATGCATAAGTTGATGCTAGGGATCGTCTTGACCTTGTTGCTGGGTATGAACAATTCGTTCAATGTTGGAAGACCCTCCAGCGACGGTCAAGATGCAAAACAGGAAAAAAGTAAAATCACAAAAATACTGAACTCAGAGGAAAATCAATTCGGAAAGTCCATAATCACATGGCAAAATCAAATAACAAAACGCATCAAAAACGAATGGACAAGAACTGTCATATATTCCTGACTTGGTACAGGCATTTTCAAATGTAGAAAAAGCCCTGTTCATTGATAATTTGTAGTTTTTCTATGTATTTATTGTGTGCGATTTTGTCCCGGTCTTGCAGGTCATTTACAATGTTTACTCCATTTCCCTTTAATTTTTTTTATATAAAGGGCCTGAACAGGGCTTATCAGTGCAAATTAAGCCCATTAATGTAAAAGGTTATTCCTCATTTATGAGGAAATAAAGATATGAATGAATATGGCAACAGTATTATACTTTATTGTTCTCTTTACTGAATGATCTATTCCGGGAGATTGTTTTTTTTTCTCTCACTCACCGTCAGCTGCATTTAGCTTATTTACAGAAAAGACCTTGCCTGATTGCAGGCGCGGATCCAGAGGGGGGTTCTGGGGGTTGGAACCCCCCTTTTTTTTGGACGATCAATGCATTTGAATGGGGACATATAGTTAGAACCCCCCTTTGTCCTGGGTTAGGAACCCCCCTTTTTAAAATGGCTGGATCCGCCCCTGGATTGTGTGAAGGTTGGTCTGGTTCTTTTATAGGTAGTTCGCAACCCTGCGTGCCAACTGTCACTATTTGCGTGGGGTTCCACGGCCCCAGCTTGTCTGGCAAAACAGCCGTTGGACGTCAGAGTAATCTCGGACTACCCCCTTGGATGCTCCCAATTTGAAATTTTGAAAGAGCAATAGTCCACAATTTAAAACAAAAAAATCAATCTTACATGGACTTGCATGGGTAAACTGGGTTGTTAAAGTATGAAGAGGCAAATAAACAACCGTTAAAATAAATTTGAAGCCCCCTTTAAAGGTTTTCTAGGATTTTGAGAGAGCTATCCTGCACGTAAAATCCCTTTGCGCATTTTGAAATTTTGTACTGGTATGAGGTCACCCATTATTTTCAGTATCGTGGCTTCTCTTAGTTCATTTTGTATTTGCATGTTAACTTTTGGATATTTGTCAGAGATGTTAGTCTTTTCCGCGGTTTTTTTTTAAACGGTTTTTTTTTTTTTTTAATGAAAAATCGTCTTAAAGAACTATGATGATCCACTGTGCTTTAAAACAAAGTACTACTGCCAATTACTGAAATGCCAGCTCTAGATCTCAATTAAGTTGAATGAAAGATTATGTCTCCATCATAACCATGTATTGTATTGTTAGCATTTTGGATTAAATGATTGCTTCGATTATGGTTGTAAATCTTTATTTGAAAAGCTTCCATAAAGTATTTACGTCTGATCATTTATATATGTTATATTAAAGTATGTCAGCCTGATTTTTTTCTAACTCTGATTTTTAATGTTATCCAAGTTAGTTTTATTTTGTAGTTCAACACTTTTAAGCCATATGTCAGCCTTGGTAATAACAATATCATGGTCACTAAGACTTAAAGGTTCGAAGGTACCAGGATTAAAATTTAATACGCCAGACGGGCGTTTCGTCTACACAAGACTCATCAGTGACGGTCAGATCAAAATAGTTATAAAGTACAAAGTTGGAGAGCATTGAGGACCCAAAATTCCAAAACGTTATGCCAAACACGGCTAAGGTAATCTATTCCTGGGATGAGAAACCCTTGGGTTTTTTTTCTCGAAAAATCCAAAGTTTTGTAAACAGGAAATTTATAAAAATGACCATATAATTGATATTCATGTCAACACTGAAGTGTTGAATACTGGGCTGGTGATACCCTTGAGAAGACTTCTATGTTCTTTAAGTTGTTATATAAACATATATGCTTAAGGTGTGCATTTTATTAGGATTTTTTTTACTAGGATTTTGATTTACTTAACAATTGCACAAATGATAGGTTTTTGAGTTGTTGTCATTTCTATGTTATATTTAACATTGCCATTAAAGTGCGAGGTTTGGCATGCCACAAAACCAGGTTCAACCCACCATTTTTCCTAAAAATGTCCTGTACCAAGTCAGGAATATGGCCATTGTTATATTATAGTTCGTTTCTGTGTGTGTTACAATTTAACGTTGCGTCGTTTGTTTTCTCTTATTTTTTTTGTGTAAATTGACATTGTGATAAGACGTGTCACGGTACTTGTCTATCCCAAATTCATGTATTTGGTTTTGATGTTATATTTGTTATTCTCGTGGGATTTTGTCTGATGCTTGGTCCGTTTCTGTGTGTGTTAGTTACATTGTAGTGTTGTGTCGTTGTTCTCCTCTTATATTTATGCGTTTCCCTCAGTTTTAGTTTGTTACCCCGATTTTGTTTTTTGTCCATGGATTTATGAGTCTGAACAGCGGTATACTACTGTTGCCTTTATTTTTTTGAACTCTGTCATTTTATGTAATATCAAGTATGGTTTGTAAGACTTACTCCTTGTACAAATGTTAAGCTTGAATTGGTATTTGATTTGAGTGTTTGTACAAAAACATTGCTTTTTCTTGAGATGTTATTTTTTATTAGATTTCCACAATTGACAGAAAGTTAATTGGTTTTTTTTTGAGAAAGTATGAATTCGGGTGGGTACAAGGGTTTTTCCGACTTACCCTTCATACAACTACCTAATACTTTAATAGTATACAGGGTATGATACATCAATACTATGTATTTTAACAGTATATTCATTTGCATTCAACATTGTACCAATGATAGAATATTTAACCTTAATTGGCGGATGTATCAAATGTGTCTTTTAGACACAAGTCTTTCAAATTGTTCTTCGATATTACTTACAACGTTACTAAGCTCCTGTCTTCATGCACTATATGCATGAATGCAGGGGTGGCATTATCTGTGTCGTAGTTCGTTTGGTTAACTTGATACATGTACATAATTATTAAAAAGATATGGCATAATACAGTTTAAATTATGTGCCTGTATTTGCACCTCAAAAACTACTCAAAAAGACTACCGACTACCTTGTGCAGTTGAAAAATTTTCTTTAAGGCTTGACATCATGGTCCACTAGATATATATAATTTTTTACTTATATATATTAAATTAAGTGCATTTTTCTGTTTCATAAAGATAAAATATGATTTGAATTTTGATGTGCAATTATTTTCGTTTCTGTTGTTGGTGTAGAAAAATAAAAACACATGAATTACATTTGATACTCACTGTCAACTCAGTTACACCATTTATAAACTCACAAATTGTCCTTTTATTAATTATCCATGTCAATCAAGGAAAATCAATACAATTGTTACCTGAGAGGGAGCATCTAAAAGATTTAACCCTCTAAGTGTATTGTTAAAGTTACAGAAAAAGATGCCCATCAAATTAATCAAAAAGGATTTCATCTTTCTGAGGCAAAACACAAATGCATTTAACTTGGCTGCCAGGCTTTAAATCTTTTCCAACGGGACATGTTTATGTTGATTTGTACTCAGAGTAGTGTTTGAGGTGTAAATACAGGCATTTTTAATCATTTGTTATGATGAACCTTAATTTAAATTATACTGGCTACACGTGAGCGGATTGGTAATAATTTGGTATATTCTTACACACACATAAAACCATTGAAGTTATCACCCCTTAATATGTTTGTTTCTAATATTTCAAAATATTTTATATTATAATGTTTTCAAATCAATTAAGCTGTAAAAATTAAATAGAATGATCAAAAAGCAATATAAAATAAAAGCAAACTAATGAAAATTTCTTTAAAAAAAATATTTAAATGTAAGAAATACATTTTTAAAATACCACTGCGTACATTATTTCCATAGAGATAAAATGTTTCAATCCAATATGTCTTTATTTGTACCCTAACCTAATGAAGGTAACTGAAGGTCGGGGTATCACCTTTCCAAGATACTGATAGGCAGTATGGATCTCCCCGATGGACTGTGTTCACGCACAGCACTGACGGTGTAGAATTTAAACTGCTTTATTCTATCACTATATCAAAAGTGAATTTTCTAGTGGGCTATAAGTAGCTCACAAGAATTTATTTTGGAAAGGAAGACTGAATTTTTTCTTCTCTTTCTTTTTCTTCTCTCTTTCTCCTTCTTCAACTTAACTTGCTCTTTCACTTTCTCTTTCCTTAAATTTCTTCTTTTCTATCTATCTTTCTCCCGTCAATTCTCTCATTCACTGACTCTCTCACTTCCTTTTTCTCCCTCGCTATCCTAGAGTGAGAGTGGGAGAGAGCGGAAGCGAGAGAGTGGCAGCGAGAGAGCGGAAGCGAGAGAGTTGGAGCGAGAGAGAGAGAGCGGAAGCGAGAGAGTGGGAGAGAGCAGAAGCGAGAGCGAGAGAGCGGCAGCGATAGTGAGAGAGTGAGAGACAGTGTAAGCGAGAGAGAACGGAAGCAAGAGTGAGAGAGCGGAAGCGACAGAGCGGGAGAGAACGGAAGTGAGAGAGTGAGTGTGAGGGATAGAGATCGAGAGAGTGAGGGAGAAAGTGAATGTGAGAGTGAGGGAGAAAGAGAATGTGACACTGTAAGTGAGAGTTAGAGAGACAGTGAGTGAGTGAGAGGAAAGAGAGTGAAAATGAGGGACAGATCGACAATTGGAGGGAAGGAGCGAAAGTTGGAGAGAACGAGAGTGAGGTAGAGCAAAGAAAGAGACAATTGGTTGCAGGGTAAGAGTGGGAGAAATAATGGGCGAGAGTTCGAGAGTGATGAATGTGAGAGAGGGAGAGGGAGACTATTGCGAGTGCGCTACACTGTGAGAGTGGGAATTTTTTGGAATTTGGGTTCCTCAATGCTCTTCCAACTCTATACCTGTTTGGCTTTCTAACTAATTTGTTTCGAGCGTCACTGATTTGATGTAATCGAAACGAGCGTCTGACGTATCAAATTATACATTTGGTAACTATTTACCTATTATGTCTGTTTGTTTTACTCACACAATGTTGTCAATATAAGTGAATTTATGCGACTGACATACAAGGGATAAGTTAAGCTAGCTATAAAACCAGGTTCAATCAACCATTTTCTAGGAAATGCCCCTAGCAAGTTAGAAATATGGCAGTTGTTTTGCATTCGTTTGATGTGTTTCAGCTTTTGATGTTGCCATTTGACATGTTTGATAAAGAACTTTCTCTTTTGAATTACCTTTAGAGTTGGGTATTTTTGGTATTTAACTCTTATGTTGCTGAACATTGAAATTTTAGTCATATAAGACATACAGGATATATGGTTTGTCCGGCTAACTGCTCTATACATTTCAAGCTAAAATTGATATATTCTGTAGTGTGTAATATAAACATATACTAAAGGTGTGCATACGCAATGGGTTGTACGGTGATCAATAAATGTTGTCATGTAATTTGTATTTCTGTCTTAGTTGCAGTTGAAAGATCTTTAAAATTTCACTAGCAGAGCCACAAAGTTGAGATATAATCTCAGCTGGAAAAAAGTAAAATAACAAAACAACCAAACTCCAATAAAAATTCAAAACGGACGGTACCTTAACAAATAGCAAACAGTTATCAAAGGTACCAGGATTATAATTTAATACGCCTGACGCGCGTTTCATCTACATAAGACTCATCAGTGACGCTCAGATAAAAAAAAAAGGTTATATAAAGTCAACCAAATACAAAGTTGAAGAGCATTAAGGACCCAAAATTCCAAAAAGTTGTGCCAAATACAGCTATGGTAATATATTCCTGGGATAAGAAAATCCTTAGTTTAAAAAAAAAATAAAAAAATTTGTAACTGGAAATTTATAAAAATGTCCACATAATTGATATTCATGAGCAAAATCAGAAACAACTGTAATATTCCTGACTTGGTACAGGCGTTCACACACCGAACATTATCAATGGGGAGGAGAAGATAGTTTGATGCATAGAAAAATGTCTGATTTTTTCAAGATTCTAATTCCTTTGAAATTAATAAACAGATAAACACGTTATTGTTTACCCGTTATCATAATTTAAGGAATGTGTGGTTCATGATAATAACGCTTATTTTATTTTTGCATGATCAACAAAGTCACTTGAAGAAAATAATGGGATATCGGGGTATCCACAACATTAATCAATTCTATTTTTGACAATATAACAATAACAGCAACCATTAACCTATATATTTGTATCGTCACCAATTCAAATAATTGGAAGATAACTCTTGTTTACATTTTGTAACTAGGAACAGGAACTGAATGCTCTAGATATTTTCCATTCATGAATTAGGAAATTATACTATAGTACTATATACATAGTATCATTTAAATCGAACACATGTGTACTGCGCTGAAAGACAGTGTAAATATTATTACATAGACAATTTGAAATAATTATTGGCAATTTATAGATGTAATGAATATAATAGTTACATCTATTTTACTCACTTATATTAAATAAAATTGAGTAGGGAAACAGGAAATGTGTCAAAGAGACAACAACTAGAACAAAGAAAAGAATACAGCATAAGTCCACCAATGTGTCTTCAACACAGCGAATAAAATATCGAACTCTGAGGTCGGCTTCAGCGGGCATCTAAACTGTGGAATTGCTAGTGTAAATGGACAACACACTAAACTCTAAAAATACAAATAAATCAAAATTAAAAAAAATATATATATACAAGACTAACAAGGCCAGCAGCTCCTGACTTTAGGACTGCGGAAAAATGCGTCGGGATTAACCTTTTTTTGTGAGAAATCAAACCTCCCCTTTACATCTAGCAAATGTAGAACAAACGAACGCACAATTATACGCACATTAAAACTCAGTTTTAAAGAAGTCCCGAGATACCGTGGTTCTCCTATATTTGATGTGTTTCACTCAGTTTTAGTTTGTAACCCGGATTTGTTCTTTTCAATTGATTTATGAGTTTGGAGCAGCGGTATACTACTGTTGCCTTTATTTATTAAGCGTTAGCGAGATTGATTTTCTTCCTATCCCACTTATCATTTATATTTGTGTCATCAGTCGTAATGTTTTCAATTTAAATCTTTGCAAGTGAACGCAAAAAAGCAACATACATAATTTTCTATTTGGGTATTGAATATTCTATATTTATATATGTCATACATGTTATATCAGGGAGTGTAAAAGAGTAAACATTAAACATGCTGGTAACTAGGAAATCAGTGCTATTTTTAACCTCCTATTAATAAATTTAAATCCCCCATTTCAATTCATAAAGTACATAATGTTAAAAAAAAACTAGTACAATTTAAAGTTTGTTCATGTTTAACATATTTACAAGTTAATAGCAAATGTTATCGTGCTGCATAAATCATGTAATAATGTGTTACCTAGACAAAATAACAATATCCTCATTAAGTTATAAACATGGTAATTTGATACTAAAATTCAAATCAAAGTGATAAAATATCTTTTGAATATTAATGACAGCACAATTCTTTTAAAATTTCGTAGCTTTCCGGGTATTTTACGTCATTTGGGAAAGTTAATTTTGATTTAAGGTTATATTTTATTTGATTCAAAGTAATTAATTGAGAAATGTTGACAGATACACGGGCTGTATTAGTTATATTCTATGCAGTACGCATTTTTTGGTTTATTTCTCATTATCGCTATTTTGTATATTTTTCCTTTGATCTTTTTTGTGATAATTTTTATATCATGCTACTCGCTTGAAATGGAAAATTATCGCTAGAAACTAAGCATGTACGTGGCGTTGCTAACGAAATCGACATGGAATTATCATGAAATTGACAACGTCGTCATAGGTAAAATAGCGATAAAAAGATTATCATTGTTAATCTCAACTCGATTGCCTATAATCTATAATTATTGTTGGTTTTACTTGTTTTGGGGAGAGATGAGTTGTTTTAAAAAGCATTTTACAATATTCTTTTGGATTGAAAAAGTAACAAACAATCAACGTGAATGTTTTCAAAGCTAGCTTGGTATTTTTTTCAAATATAGATAGGATATAAGATATAAAGAAGAAATGAAACACACTCCACTTGATTTGACAACGGTGGGGAGAATTTAGGTACAGGGAAAATCACAAATTTACTGAACAGCTAGGAAAATTCAAAACGGAAAGTCCGTAATCAATAACAAAGAATAACATGCTTTATTTGGAACCATCAGACACATATTTACCTGTGCAACAAGAGGCAAAATACATAGTCATTATTATGTTTACTTCAAAACAATATATATATATGTTGACATAAAATCATATAGGTTACAATATTTCAACTAAGTTCTTAATAAACAATGTAATCAAATGGCAAAATCAATAGCTCAAACACATCAAATGAATGGATAACAACTGTCATATTCCTGACTTGGTATATGTATTTTCTTATGATGTAGAAAATGGCATCTAGAACCTGGTTTTATAACTAACTAAACCTCTCACTTGTATAACAGTCGCATTAAACTCCATTATATTGACAATAATGTGTTAAAAAAAAACAGCCATAATAAGTACAAATGTAAAAAAAAATAGGGGTACAGCAGTCAACATTGTGTAATAATCTGAATCACAGAGGTTTACCGATGTTCAGATATCATAAATCGTCTGAAGTTTATTTGGTGATTTGAGATGCAATGCACTAACTGACGGAGGTCCAAATGTGAATGTTTTGGTGACAGGACATGATCTTTGTTACAACTTTAGGACAGATGTTCTCCATCGGATCACACGTGGTTATACAGGAGTAGCACCACAATGTATTTAAAATTCGTCTAAAAAAAAGTAAAATCACAAAAGTACTGAACTTAGAGGAAAATCTAATCGGAAAGTCCATTATCACATGGCAAAATCAAATAACAAAACACATCAAAAACGAATGGACAAGAACTGTCATATTCCTGACTTGGTACAGGCATTTTCAAATGTAGAAAACGGTGGATTAAACCTGGTTTTATAGCGCTAACCCTCTCACTTTGGTGACAGTCTCTTCAAATTCCGTTATATTTACAATGGTGTGTGAACTAAACAGACTTAATAAATAAAATAGTCAAAATATGGGTACAGCAGTCATCATCGTGTAGCAATTTTAAAAGGAACAATTTAACAGAACACAAAAACATCTATCTACAAACACATTCATTGATTCGTGAGCCTGACGTCAGAAAATTTTATACGTCACATATATTTGTCGTTCAATCTATATACAAACAATTTTAAAATTTCACATTGGCAATGTTAGCATACAGGGTTAACAAATCAAAAGTATACAAGAGTCAATTTCAGAAATAACTCTGATTTGTTTTCTCTCATTCGATTTATGACTTTTGAACACCGGTATATATACTACTGTTGCCTTAACTTTTCCCATCATACACCATTGTAAATAATTCAACATGGCAAAATTCAATAATCTAGTGTGGGATGAAAACTTAAAGAATGGAAATGGCGAAATCCATTATGAATTTTAATTAAAAGAACTGACAGCTGCAAGGGCATGGTTAAAATGTTCGCCAAACACCTTTATATTCTGTTTACCAGAACCTTGATCAGTTCTTACCAAAACTTACATAATTATTTATATGCAAATAAAGTTACTTACCAAATCTCTGCAAAATGTAGTCGTTACTTAGACTTTGTACACCAGTACACAATATAAACAATGCCAAAAAAAGTTGTAAATACATATACATTTTCTATTGAATCCTTTCAGTAAAGGGAGTTTATCACAATATCAAAGAAATAATGTCAAAGACATAAAGATAACTTATCTGTGAACGTGCAGACAAATAACAATCAGTAAGGAATAGAGATTCGATGATGTCATATTCTTCTATTTTGGCATTACTAGTAAAGACTTAAAAAGGGGCGAAAGATACCAGATGGACAGTCATACTCGTAGATCGAATTTAAACGGACAACGCTATGGCTAAAAAAAGAAAAAAACAAATAGTAGACAAATAATAGAACACGTACAATACACAACATAAAAAAACTATAGCATTCGGCGGTTTTACTGGTTTAAGAAAAAATGATTTGCTATGCATGTACGCTTCATTTTATAGATTTTCACACTGATAAATTGGTCCTAAAAAAGATTTGAATTAAAAAGATTTTAAAACGGATGTAAAGAATTCTGAACACTTCAGTCATGAATTAATTAACTAGTATGTTCTCATCATTTATAAAAGGAAACAAACTAAAAGCAATTGCAAACAAATAACTCAGTCCTTGTAATAGCACCATCTAAAAACTCTTCAAAAAAGAGAATGCTATAAGAGATGTGACAATATCATTCAACTTTACATAACTACAACTATACAGATATTCAACGTTATTTAAAGTTATGATGCAAAAATACAGACCGTCATGGAGGTCTACAATAACCAGTCAAGTATTCTGTCAAACAAGTAAAACATTTACCTAGCTATAAAACCAGGTTTGATCCACCATTTTCTACCTTAGAAAATGCCTGTACTTAGTCATAAATATGACAGTTATTAACCATTCGTTTGATGTGTTTCAGCTTTTCAGTACTAGGGACTTTCCGTTTATAATTTTCTTCGGAGTTCGGTATTTTTGTTATTTTAGTCACAAGTACTGGCCAATGTTCGCTTTGAAAAAACCTAAACAGCAAGCTCTATGACTATGATTCAATCGCTTTCGGTCTATTATTTCTTGTTATTCATAATGCAAATTGCAGACCCGTACATATTAACATACAGTATTTGGATATTATCCCATTTAAATGAATGACAAGATTGGATGATAGTATTCACAAAATAAATTCAGATTTAAATACTGCATGGGTGAGGAAAAGCTTTAATCAGCAGTTCGTTGGGTTGTTAATGTGTAACCTCGGCAAATTGGCAAAAAAATATAAAAATAAAAACATCTTTTCAAATATTAGTACTTTATAAATCTTATAATGCTGATTAAGCTTGCTGTGAATATTGTTCAAAATATTGTTTAAATAATAAGTGTTTCTGTATCCAAATGTATATAGATACGTCAAAACATTATATGAAAACAAGAACAAGTAAATCATTTAGATTGAAATATAGCATGTTGTATTTTGCACTTATATTAAATTGAGCTTTTCATAGTTTACACGTGAATGATAATGAATCTAAAACAATAAAAATTATTTATATAATATGATACATAACCATATCGCTCCTTCCGGTTCATTTTACTGCCTCAAATTAATTTGATGTGTTCGAACTCTTACTTTCACACAATGTTGACTGCTGTACTCTTGTAATGTCTGTTTGTTTTGTTCACACATCGTTGTCAATATAATGGAATTTAATGCGACTGTCATACAAGTGCGAGGTTTAGCTAGCTTTAAAACCAGGCTTAATTCATCATCTTCTTCAAAAGATAATGCCTGTACCAAGTCAGGAATGAATCAGGAATATGACAGTTTTCATCCATTCGTTCGATGTGTCTGATTGTTTTATTTTGCCATTTGATTAGGAAATTTCCTTTTAGAATTTTCCTCGGAGTTCAGTATTTTTGTGATTTTACTTTTTCATATTATAGTCTTTTCTATCAAATTCGTTCGCCCTTGTATAGAAAATGTAAGAAATAAAAATAAGTTATGACATGCAATTTCATTATTTGAACCCAAGGCCTAAAGTGATATTATATTAAGCTGAAGTTTGAAATTGACATCAATGGGTATCTTAAAGATCATATTATACAAAAGCATGTAAGGGTGCATAACCTTACAATAAAATGAACAGTTGTATCATGAAAAGCTTGACTACACTTTTAAGTATCAATTGTATGGCCATTTTGGATAAATTAGCTGTTTGCAAAAGTAAGAATTATTCGAAATACTAAGGATTTTCTTATCCAAGGCATAGATTACCTTAGCCGTATTTGGCAAAAATTTTTGGAATTTTGGGTCCTCAATGCTCTTCAACTTTAAACTTGTTTGGCTTTTTAACAGAACCTGTTTGTCCAAAAAGAGACCTAACAATAATTATAGCTAATTCAATCTATAATGTCAATTGCCTGTCGAAGTTGAAACCTTAGTTTCATTACGAGTTATGAACTAATTAATTATTTTAATAATGCAACGTCTATATCTTCTTCTAATTTGTAGGTTTTTTTTATATGCACACTTTTGTGACGTTTTGTTGAGTTTATTCAAATTTTATAGAACACTGAAACTGTGTATTTAGGATTCAATCTCTTTCTGATAATGTCAGACCCGTACCTATAAAAATTGCATCGTTTGAATATAAACAATTTTGAATGTCAAGGTTGAATAATAGTATTTACAAAATAAATGCCTTTAAATATAACACTTGTTTGGGGAAAAACCCAAATCGGCAGTTCTTCGAATTGTTAGTTTGTACCCTTGGCAAATTGGCAAAAATAATAAAATAATAAAAACACCTTTTTAACTATAGTAGTGCTTTATTATTTTGGTAATATTGAACAAGTTTCCCTAAGGGGATTTTTTAAAACATTTTTACAATGTTTTTGTATCTATGATGGTGATGTCAAATAAATAGATGGAAATGAAAACAGGTCAGTATACTTAACTTGAAATATAGCATATTATATATATTGATACATATACTTTGGTTTGCTTCTGATATTTTACAAATTAAAAAAACTCCATTTTTCCTACAAAAATTTTATATAAACAAATACATGGATATACATTTCATAGACCGAAATGCAAGACGAACGACAAATTAATTCGGTCTGGTATTGTGTAAATCTCATTTTATACATATTCTATTGATTTTTGATTTCGTTCGCGCTAGTGTCACTAATATGGCAAATTTTGGAAATTAAATTAAAAATGACATGCAATTCCATTGTAGTCTTTTCTGACTAGAGACATACGATACGGGTGTTATTTTACATAATGGTTGACTTTACTTTTATTTACATACATATATGTATGATATATTGAAATAACATTATATCACCTAAAAGTAAAGCAGCTTTGAGTTCACGATATTACTATAACTTCAGTATTTATGTCGTTAAGGCCTGTCTTTAAACTTTGTTGAAAAATACAATTCAATCCCTGGGTCGCTATTATTGCTCGTTGAGACCCCCCCTATGGTATCACCAGCACAGTATTCAACACTTTGCACTTTTGTGCTGACTCGAAATATCATAGGTATTTAATTTTCTGTTTATGTCTGTTAGGATTGAAATTTTCGAAACACTAAGTTTTTTCTACCCCAGGTGTAGACTGTCGTAGCCGAATTTGCCATGTAACTTTTCGTAATATTCGGCAATTATAATTAAAAAAATGATTGAGTGTTATTTGCTTTACGTCCAGTGGCAAATATTTAATGCATGCTTATAAATTACGATTAAAACAATTATGAAACAATCTTAATTATGGACCAATGATGATATTTTAAACATAAAAAAGTCTGAACTTAATTAAGTTATTAATTGGTAAGAAAACAGACGGGTGATGCCAGCGTACATTTAAAATGATAAATGAAAAATACTGAATACTGTATGATCTCGTATTTTAGAGAAAATAAATTGCTGGCTATGCGGTTTGTAATGTTTGGGCTCTGCTAATTGTTGAAGGCCGTTCGGCAACTTAATAATATTCGGTTGTTAATTTCTGTGTCGTTTGACCTCTTCACAGCCTGTCGTATAATCCATTGGCAATCATACCACTACTTTCACTATTCAGTTTCTCATATACTACATTACATTTTTATATACATTTATGTGTTACATGCCTATGACGCACCAATTTTAACAGTAGCTTAATTATAATTTTATTGAAAACGGAGTTTTGGTTGGATTTATCGTCCTCCTCCCGGCGACATCATTCATTTTTCTTTTATATCATATCGCTTTCTTTGGACTCCTGCATTTCTTTCTGCTTATTTTTTTGTCACGATCGAAGGTCTCTCTCCAGCTTTATACCCTACTAGGTACGTCTTGTGGACAGGACAACTCGTTTTAGCCCGGGTTAGCGTATCAATAAATCATGTCTATCTGACTGGCTGTACTAAAGCGGCGGTCGTAAAAAAAAGAGTAAAAAGTGTGAGACATGTGGTTATAGTCTGTAACTCAATAAGTTATAGTTTTTCTAACTCAGAAATGTTAAATCCGAGGGTTATATTTGTGGATATTGCAGACTGACTAGAATTTGTATTAGTAAATATATTCTATTTGTATGGGAATTTAAATATAGAGGTTAAATTTCATTGAGCTAAGCACAATTTTTTCATTCATATTCATGAATAAACGTGTAATTCTTTCGTTCAAAATCTTTATTTTTAATGGGGTTTTCCACTCCCACACGATTGTGAAATTTTACATTTCGGGCACCTGCCAAATTTCCCGGGAAAGTTGTTCTCTTGTGTTTTCCTTAGTATAGATAAAAGTCTAGAGGGCTTACGCAGCAATGTTTACGCTGCTATGCGACGTCGTTGGGGGCCAAAAGCATTTCCGACGGTGATTCGTCTATTTATTCCGCCCCTTAAAAAAAGTTATTTGTTAATTCTGATTATTTAAGAAGCATGCTTTAAATTTAAATCATATTTCGAATAATTGTTTCAACACTGCAACCATTTAAATGTGATATTGGTTAATTCAGTTTAAAAAGGAATTGTTTACAATCGAATATATTGATACGCTTGTCGAATGATGTGATACGGTTAATTAATGAAATCTAAGATGGCGGACCTAGAAAGCTCTCTCACAGCAATGGACTGGCTACCCCGTTTAACCGTCGGCGGGGCTATGGCTGGTGTCGTGGGTAAAGACGGTGTGTCAAATGGACCTTTAACTAAAACACAAGGTGGTAATATTGCCTTACGGAAGGCTCCAAATTCACCTTTAGACACAACTGCAACACTCGATCAGAACGAAGCAACAAGTCACAGAGATGGAAAGCCACCCTATAGTTATGCTAATTTAATAACATTTGCCATAAACAGTTCTCATAAAAAGAAAATGACACTAAGTGAAATTTACCAATGGATATGTGACCATTTTCCATACTATAAAGATGCAGGAAATGGTTGGAAGGTATGGCTCTAGTTTAACAAATATTCACATGCTGATTATGAAAATGTGAAATGTCAAAAAATAGAACTGTTAAAGCAAATTATAATGCTTTTGTGTTTATAAAATATTGATTTGTTTAGAAACTTCGACAATCCTTAATGTTATGTATGTTAAGTATATATCACAAATTATTTTGGGTTTGCCCAACCATACTCGTATCTGGTTACAAGTTACACATGTCTGCTATTTAATGTTGATTTGTAATATTCACTTTTGAATTTGGAGACACAAGATTATCTTAAGACTTGAAAAGTTACAGTGGCTGGCCCGCATGTATAATGACTCAACAAATCAACATGCAACCATACCTCGACCTATACATGCTATAATGGTTTAATTTTATAAATTGTGACTTGGATGTAGAGTTGTCTCATTGGCACTCATACCACATCTTCCTATATCTATGAATCTGTCAATACATCTTATCGCTGTTTGTGTGCCATTACTGGACATCACAAAGGTCCCGTCAAATTTTGACGTCATAGAACAAAATATCTGACGCCTCAATGGAAAGGTGATTGTTGTAAGGCGTCAATAGTTTAAGCGGGACAGATTCTCAGATCAACCTGGAATAGCGATAAGTTGTATGCAGAAAAGACGTTCAGCATATATCTGTGACACTGCAACCATGTACAATGTATGCCAAAAAATCAATTTTGCTTTGAGGTGTCAGGCATTTTTTATTGTGAGGTCACATTTTACTGTCTTTTCTGTCTAAATTGCATTTCTGTTGAAATAGCAGCTGCAAGGTCAATGAAGGTTAATATTTAACAGTATTTAAAATAGTTAAACCATACAAACTGTACATGTATGTATACTTACACTGCAGATAAAAACCGGCTTGTACAAGTAAAATGTTGCAATCAGTTCTTGACACAACATTGTCGGGATGTATAAGTACAAGGCCACGTCCACTTGTATTTTTGTCCTTCTGATGAGTTAAGCCTTTTTCAACTGATTTTTATAGTTCGTTCTTATGTTGTACTGTTATACCACTGTCCCAGGTTAGGGGGAGGGTTGGGATCCCGCTAACATGTTTAACCCCGCCACATTATTTATGTATGTGCCTATCCAAAGTCAGAAGCCTGTGTTTCAGTGGTTGTCGTTTGTTTATGTGTTACTTATTTGTTTTTCATTCATTTTTTTGTACATAAATAAGGCCGTTAGTTTTCTCGTTTGAATTGTTTTACATTGTCTTATCCGGGCTTTTTATAGCTGACTATGCGGTATGGGCTTTGCTCATTGTTGAAGGCCGTATAGTGACCTATAGTTGTTAATTTCTGTATCATTTTGGTCTTTTGTGGATAGTTGTCTCATTGGCAATCATACCGCATCTTCTTTTTATATTGTCTTCTGAAACTTTATCTCTTGAACTTGTTGAATGTGTAGATTGAGTTGTACGGGGATCTCCATGGCCTGTTTAATGATGGCGCCCTGCCATTATTCAAATGTCTAGCCCCATCGTCAAATGACCTGCGCCATCGTTAAATTCGCTTCCTCCATCTTTCAAATTGTTATGGTTTTTATAGCCTGACGCCATTTTTTTAGCAATAATCATCATATGCATGTAATTGCATAATCCTTAGGCTGTTTTAAATTATAATCCAATCAGTATAGTGCTAACACCTGAGGGATATCCGGATTAAGATTGCTAATCACTTGTTCCTGAGCTTGTACAGGTAGATCAACAAACCAGACAGGAGAATACTATCTAAAGATTTACGATTCATTTATCGAATTTTTCAAATAAGTTTCAACAAATGCTTATGATAATTTAGACTAAATAAATAAATTAATAATCCAGTTACAAAGAAAACAGTTTACTTTAACAAGTCGAAAACACATGCTTTTCTTTTGACTTACATATGCAATCAACACCCCCCTTTTTTAGAAGTACACAATAAGACTTAAAACATTAATATTATTTAATCGCAAATAACTCTAGTACTGCTGCAACGGTAACATTGAATTACTTTAAAAGTTAAAAAGTAAAAAAATCTCTTCAAACTTTTAAATTACCTGTACAAATCGTTTTGATGTTGCTGCAAATCAGCAATGCAAACAGTAAAGGATTCATGACTTCTGAATTTGACAGTGCCCGTGAAAAAAAAGCTCCTCATGATTTTTAACCCCATAACAATTACCAAAAATAGCAAGAACACTACATGGGGAATTTCATGACAGGTTTTGATCATTCTCAAAAGGCTTGGCATTTGAATGGTAATTACAAACAGCAATTAATGAAAATATTGATACTTCTATAATGAAAATTCAAATAAATATGATTTAAATAAGCTAATGAATTAGCATGTTCACCATTGATTCCTTACATGGAGGGATGACATACTTTCGATCACGCGACACTGTACGGCGTAGACACGGTTTGTGATGATGAAAGTTCCTCCATCGTTCAATTTTCATCCATGGAGATCCCTGGTTGTAACTGCAAGTGATATACTTTTACATATAATAAGGTGTCTGTAAAGAAAGTTTGTTGGCTTATATTTAGCTGTCTTCTTTCAAATAGAACCAAGTATCTTTGGTTGTGTCTGTCATCTACATGTACTTCAGTTTAGCATACTTGTTCCTAGCTTGACAGTTTTGAAAGGTTGATCATTGTATTGTTTGTGTCATAAAGAGTCATTGGTAAAATGTAGTTGCTTTCTAACTACATTATTAGGTACTTATTGACAGGAAGGATTTTGAAAACTGTTTAAACTGTCAACATTCCTTGAAATGCTGATGGGTGCAATTTTATAAATAAATTTTAAACATATATATTAGTAAGTGAGGTACCTGTATGTAGTATAAATAGTCTGAGTCACTCTTGATGTTTATCCTTGGAACTGTACATTATTTATATCTACTTTTTACCCTCATACCAATTAGGGCAAAGTTCAATGCAGTACAATGTAATTATAAGGTGTAACTTGTTTTTGGTCTGTTCATATGGCAGGTACATTTGTACATGTATGTTGTATTTGTCTTAACCTCATCAGGTTATATTTTGAATTATTCAAATTTAATGTAGTTGATTAGGAACTTTTGGTCACACCAACTCTTAACCAACTAACATTTTTGTTTAAATATATATGTATTGTTTAAAATTTAATATTTGCCATGTTAATGTTTGATGCAGCATTGATTTTGCATTTATAACACTTAACATGGAAATGTGATACTGTTAGCATGGTGTAGCATGAACACATGTCTTGATTTATACATATTCAGCAAAAAATATTGCATGGTCATGAATCAACATTGAGTTTCTAAATAAATCCCTGGCTATCTCACTCACAGTAACTGTCTTAATTACCACCAATATTGCAAACTGTAAAAAAAAATCACTTTGTAAAAGAGTTGTAAATTAGTGGAGAAAAGTTTCTAAATCACTGGCTATCTGGGGATCCTTGTTCGATTACAGCCATTGCAAATAGTAATTAAAAAAATCACTTTGTTAGGAGTTGTAAATCACTGAAGAAAAGAGCCATACTTGCTATTCAGTATATGTCAACATTGATTTATTGATCTGTGATTTTCAAAAGAAATTAAATAATTATTTATATCCCATGGGAAATAATCGGCTACAATTTCTATTAATTATTCAACATAGTACATGTAGCAATAAATGATGGATGTAATTACATATGTTGTATATGTATCTTTAAATCTGAAGGAATTGATTCTTACTTGTATCTATACATGTCATTTTTGTCAAGAGTTTAATTAAATTTATTTTTAAGCCATAATAACAAATTTTTATCAGTCCTTTTTTTAATTAACCTATGGAATTGTATAAAATAAGAGATTAGATTAGATTAAAAAAACAGTTGTGAAAGGATAATGCCATTAATGGTTCCACCAATAAAAAATTTGAAAAATGACTTTTGATAGCTACATGTATAACGATTCATCACATGCAGTTATACATGACCTTCTTATACATGCAATTTTATATGAATGTTTTGTTTTGTACATTAATACATACAATGTATAAGCAAGGGAAGGCAATGCTTAAGGGCAATTAAAAACCACAAGTTTATGAAGAAAAACATAAGACAGTGAATACCATGCAAATGGTCAAAAGAAAGGATAAACAAGAAAAACAGCCATAACAACAGTCCAAAAACTTCCAAATAGAAAACTAAATATTGACCAACATGTAGTATATTATAAAGCTATGGTTGAAATGAAAGATACAAAATGTACCTCTAGATAATTTTTCCAAAGGACATTAATCAAACAAAAATCAATCAAAACATGTACATGTAGATGTATGTGCAGGAGTTACAACATTACATTATCATGATTATTTCTTATTTTATTTTCAGAATTCCATAAGACATAATTTGTCTCTGAATAAGTGCTTTTTAAAAGTGCCAAGATCAAAGGAAGATCCAGGAAAGGTAAGCTAGTTAAAGCTAAATATAATACTTGTTTGGCAGTTAAAAAAATAACAAAAAGTATCCTTTTTTCCCCCATAAAAGAAAACATTATATTAAAACAATTCAATGATTAATTCGGTTGCTCAAAATATATTACACATTTAAAAGGTTTTAATGTACTAAGTCAAAACAGTAAAGATCAGTAGATTTGTCACGGAAGATTTTGATTATTCATGTGATTGTACAAACCAAGAGAATCCGGGATATTTAAACAGGACAGCGTATTATTCTATATTAAAATTTGTATTTTAAACAAAACCAGAAAATCCATAATCGATTACTACAAAACTGATGATTAAGGTGGTACCCAACACTTTTACTAAAATTAATTTGGCTCGTTTAATTTTCATAAAATTATGTGAAAGTATTTACTTTGACCCTTTAACAAAAATATAAAAATTTCAAAAATTTTGAACCAACTGTTTTGTCAGAAAAATTACACTGGTTATAAAGCAGTTTGACAAACACCAATTTTGATCATTGAGAAGCTTAATATTCCTTTTACTACACAATATAATTAAAACGTTCAGCTGACTTTAGAGAGTTATCTCCCTGTAGTGTTAGGAACCACCTTACAATTCTTTTGAAAAGCATCATGCAGGACTACATTGTGGTTAAAACTTTTCCTCCGTGGAGATCAAGGGTCCGGAAACGGTCATATATGCCAGACATAACCGATTCAGAAACTCAAAAGTCCTAAATCATTTATTGGGATTTAGGTCCAATTTTATTTTTCAACAGAAATAATTTCGGTCATTTTGTTGAGATCGAGTTTCAAAATCGCCATTTTGAACATATTTTTGTTTTGTTATCGATTTTATGTAATCAAAATGCCACTCCAGTACAGTGTTATAATCCTGAGGGCCCTCCTAATAACTATATTAATGCCTCGGGGAGCTATTGACTAATGATTGCTAATCTCTTTCGTTACCTGTGTTTTTAATTCACACCTGGCTATTAATCACAAGCTCCGAACTAATATTATAAAGAAATTAAAATTCCATACCAACCATCTTCATTATTTAATTACTTTTCATTTAAGACAATTGTCAATTATGATTTAAAATTAAGTTAAAACTTGATTTAATTTACATAGAAAAAAAAAGATGTTTCACTACTACATGTACTAACACACATGCTTTGTTTACTATATATACGCATGCCTATTAATAGTGCAACTATTTTCATTAATATTCTTACACTATTAAAGGTAAAATATCAAAAAGCTGATGTTTTCCTGTGAATTTGATTAACAAAACTAATCCCGGAAATGAGTCCGGAATTGTTTGTTTTAGTATTGTCGCATTACATCCGTTTTGAATTTTGACTTCAGAATCGAAAGAAACGTAAGCGACGACTGAGAAAGTTACCATTTTGAGTCATTAAAATCATTTTATTTTTAAACTGTTGCCTTCCCTTAATTGGTCTTATCGATTTTAAAAAATGGTAGGATAAATCATGAAGTAAATGCGATGCAACAGTGAAACAAGTTCGTTGATGCTACGAGTATGAGCATACTCATGCAGTAATGAAATTTTGACAATCATTTCTTTGAAAAGGGGCACCAATTTTTAAGTTATATGAAAATGACCGAAATTAGGTGAAAAAATTTCTGGATCCTTGGTGGAGATCCTTGTTAATGAATATACAGTATAAAAATAAGGAGTTGTGGTATGATTGCCAATGAGACAACTATTCACCGAAGTTCAAATGATGTGGATGTAAGCAATTACAGGCAACTGTACATGTGTAAAGTGGTAAGCTATAAAAGGCCCTGATTATGCTGATATGAAAAATATGAAACTAAAATGTTTATTTTACTAACTAAGAAACATTTAATTGTAGGGATCATACTGGGCAATAGACAGTAATCCACCAGACGATCCGCTGCCTGCCAGGCATAAAAAGAGAAAATTCATAATCACAGATAGGGTGAGTTAGTTAAATATGAGTTCAGGAAATTTGCATGCATTCATTATTGTGATTTTTAAACAAAGAATGCAGATGCTAGATTAGTTATTGCAATTTCAGGAAATGCTACGTACAAATTATGTTATTCAAATTTGAAATGTGAGTTTGGATTTTTGCAAATCCGATTCCTTTGCAATTTAAGCAAAAATAAAACAGTGCAAAAAATTTGTAGATTAAAAAAAGTGCTTTATAATATTGGATTTAAATCATTGCATGAAATGGTGCTTCTTACTAAATATATTGTCAAACATGATTTAAAACAAGAATGTGTCCAAAGTACACGGATGCCCCACTCGCATTATTTATTTTCCATGTTCAATGGACCGTGATATTGGATAAAAAATATAATTAGGCATTAAAATTAGAAAGATAATATCATAGGGAACATGTGTACTAAGTTTCAAGTTGATTGGACTTCAACTTCATCAAAAACTACCTTGACCAAAAACTTTAACCTGAAGCGGGACAGACGGATGAACAGACGGACGGACGAACGGACCGACGGACGAACGGACACACAGACCAGAAAACATAATGCCCCTATACTATCGTAGGTGGGGCATAAAAATGCAGAAGTTATACTGTTAAAAAATACAACAATTGTTGTACATGAAATGAAGTAACTACATTCATTTTCCCTCAGTTAGTTTACACCAGTAATAATTTTGAAGTTGAAGTTGATTGGATTTCAAAGTTGTAACTTAAGATGTTGTGTATTTTAACTTAAGATATTCATGGAATTATATTCAAGATCTTTGGACATTGCAAGTTGGTTTATTTTATGAAATGAAGCCATGATCAATTTCTTTTCCATGGTCAGTTATAAACTGAAATGGTTTAGTGTAAAAAATGTGATGGTTTATTAAAGTATTTGTAACCAGACACAAAATACATTTCTTTTAGTGAATTAGTTTGAATGTACAGTATTTATGTGTTAATGCTTAATGCTACTTGTTTAGTGAATTGCTTGTTTAAATATAATGTGTTTTTTTTATTTTCAGTGTTCACCATACAGTCCAGAATCTGGTAGCCAGTCCCTAGGATCACCACCAAGCTTGTCACAAGTTAATGTCCAGGTGACATCCTTACCGGCCCCACAACCTAACCTGGTGGGTGATAATTTATTATCATAAAAAACACATTTTTATGCCCCACCTACGATAGTAGAGGGGCATTATGTTTTCTGGTCTGTGGCTCTGTTCGTCTGTGCGTCCGTCTGTGCGTCCTCCATTCAGGTTAAAGTTTTTGGTCAAGGTAGTTTTTGATGAAGCTGAAGTCCAATCAACTTGAAACTTAGTAGAGTTGTTGCTTATGATATGATCTTTCTAATTATTAAGCCAAATTAGACTTTTGACCCCAATTTCACGGTCCACTAAACATAGAAAATGAAAGTGGGAGTTTCAGGTTAAAGTTTTTGGTCACGGTAGTTTTTGATAAAATTGAAGTCCAATCAACTTGAAACTTAGTACATATGTTCCCTATAGTATAATCTTTCTAATTTTAATACCAAATTAGATTATTACCCAATTTCACGGTCCATGGAACATGGAAAAGGATAGTGTGAGTGGGGCATCCGTGTACTTTGGATACATTCTTGTTTTCTAGAGGCTATAGAGGTGTAAAGTGGGGGAGATAAAGATTTAAGTCACAAGCTGAATAAATGTTTGAATAACTTTTATGTTAAGTTTGTGAGTCGGTTGACTAGTTCACACATTTATATTTAGATATAAGAAGATGTGGTATGAGTACCAATGAGACAACTCTGCATCCAAGTCACAATTTATAAAAGTTAACCATTATAGGTCAATGTAAAGACTAAAGTCTAAAGAAAATAGTTGTGAACAAATATAAGTCACCATTCTGACTTCAACAATGCTATAAAATGCTTTCTAAATTTAAATGCCAAATTATAGTTTTGACCACAATTTCACAGTCCACTGAACATATAGTAATCTTTAAACAACCCTGAGATGATAAAATGTGAATTAATTCAAGGGAGATAATCCTGAGAGGATAGAATTTGAAGTAATTCAATGTAGACCATCCTGAGATGATAAAATGTCAAATAATTCAAGGGAGACAATCTAGCCTCATATAATGAATATTTCATGTTATAATTGAAATAATTGAAAAACCAAATCAATTTAAATGTTTACCTTGTAGGTCCAACACCAGACACAGCAGCCGACACATCAGATGCCATTTATGAATGGAGGAATTGAAGATCTCAGTGCTTCTTTCAGAAGTCTTTATAAATCTATGTTTGATACACACCAAAGTAAGATTTTTTATAAATTAACAATAATGTTTCATAAGTGCTGCTTTACCTTTTCAAAATGAAAACATCTTTCAACTGTTGTGATATAACAAGGCCATACCTTGTTTGGATCTTTGTCCTTGCATGAAAATTGAGGAATTGAAGCATTATATTGTGTTCCATAGAAGCATAGATTTTCCTTTCAATATGAGTTAATGAAGAAAGTTTGACTAATAATGATTTTTATATTTTGTAGATAATAGTACTACCACCACTATAAATGATTGGGTTCAGAACGTTGATGTATTAAAGGAAAGTTTACGGCTGGCTGGGTCAGGAAACTTTGACTTAAATAATATAGATTTAACACAGTTTCAGGGTATGTAAACAAGCATTGTTATTAAGAAATACTGAGGAAATATCTACTTGTCTATGCTAGATACTGTAAATTTAGAAAATTTTGCAAAGTTTTTATTATTGCGAAAATTGTGTCAGGGTTATTATAACAATATTTTAAATTTGCATTTTTATATTTTTTATATGAATTTAACAGGATCTTTCTCAATATCACAAAATTCAAAATGGCAATAACAAATGTACATAATAATTTCTCAATTTATAATTATCAAAATATATTTATCTTCCAAAAGAAATCAGAACTTTTAACACAATTATATCTAAACGTAAAATAAAGAATATAAACCCAACACTTCAACATTTACTTTACAAACTCACATCTTTATCTGTGATTAATGTTTGTTCAAATATATTTTAGGCCAGTATTAGTGTAAAAGTTATGCTTTTACTTGTTTTCTGTGTACCCTTATTTAGCCATATACTCTAGCAAGGAACATTGTTGTCTTTCTTCAGTTTATGTGGTGTCATTGATTTAAAAGTAGTAGCAACAACACATATAAAAATAAAAAGATGTGGTGTGATTTCAATTCAAATTCAGAAATCAAATGATGTGGCTATAAGCAGATATCAGTCACTACGTTCATCAACAACGAGAAAGCTCATTCAATTCCACATAGTATAAGTATATGCTGCAGAAATGTAAAATAATCAATGTATTTTCTCATCTATTTTCTCACAATTTTTTAACTCATTTTCCATTCAAAATGAATATGAATGAAACTCAAATTTTTCTTACAGGTTTAATGGACTCCATGAAGAACCTTGACCAGACTAACTGGGCAGTGAGTCAAGAGCAGTTTTCTGATTTAGCATCATCTTTAAATACCTTCTTTAACCAAGCTGGTATACCATTACCCACAACACAGGATCCCAATTTAAGTAAGAAATATTAGCACTAACATTAGAAAAATTAAGAATTTGATTTAAATGCATTACTAAAATCATTAAGTTATTCTTTATTTATTTATAATACACATGATATAGATGTTCACTTCAATAATTCAAATTACCTGCCTCTATTTGCAATTTGCCTCTATTTCCCCATACAAATGTCAAGTTTTCTACTGTAAATATGGTAATGTGTACAGTTATCTCCCCTGATTCAACTTTTCAGTTGTCTCTCTATGCCTTATTGAATTGCATTTATGATTCCTTTTCTTTTTACAGGACTATTACATTATTGCTTTAGCAAATTTCTAACTGTAATTGTACCATTATAAAATATTCGTTTTGGATTTCAGATAATCCAGGGATGTTTAATAACAACACAACACTGCCATCTTTAAGTCCAGCATCTCATTTAACCATACCAGACACTCCATCCTCAGTCAGTCCGTCCATTAGTCCCAGATCATTAGCAGTAAGTATAAACATCTCATTTAACCATACCAGACACTCCATTCTCATTCAGTCTGTCCATTTGTCCTAGATCATTAGCAGTAAGTATAAACATCTCATTTAACCATACCAGACACACCATCCTTATTCAGTCCGTCCATTAGTCCCAGATCATTAGCAGTAAGTATAAACATCTCATTTAACCATACCAGACACACCATCCTCAGTCAGTCCGTCCATTAGTCCCAGATCATTTGCAGTAAGTATAAACATCTCATTTAACCATACCAGACACTCAATCCTCAGTCAGTCCATCCATTAGTCCCAGATCATTAGCAGTAAGTATAAACATCTATTTAACCATACTGGACACTCCATCCTCAGTCAATCCATCCATTAGTCCCAGATCATTAGCAGTAAGTATTTGATGTCTTCTAACTATTTATATATGTCTTGAAAAGAGGGATGTGAAAAGGTCGTGGTTTGGCTGAGAAAATAAATTTTGCATTTTAAAATGATATGAAGCGATTTGTTAAATGTACTGAATATTCACATAGGTTTAAAAGTGTGCAAGACCATAGACCAAAATGTTTTTTTTTTAATCTGTGACACTTGAACTATTAATGTCATACAACAAACATTTTTCCTTTGTGGCATCAGACATTTTTTTTGTGAAGTAAACATATTACCAGAACCTTTGTGATGTCCAGTAGTAATGCCTGACAAAAGTTTTAACTTTTATTATATTTCAATATTCATAAATGAGGATTGTTCATTCACACTGTCTTTAAAAAAGAAAGAAAAAGAAAACCGTTATTAATCCGAAATGGGGCTTTATTTTGTGTCATAATCACATTTTCCCTACTTGATATAGGGTAAGATCAGTCTTTTACAAATTGGAAAAAAATTGTTATAGAAAATATATCAAACTCAGTATCTCATACTTGTTGTGTTACTTCAGAATTATTTTATTGCAACAAAAACCTAACCTCAATTAAAATGTTCACATGCTTACCTTTGTTTGTTTTCAAATACAATTACTGATCTTTAGTTAAGAATTGTTTGAATTATCTCCCTTGACTTTACAATAATATACAATAATGAAATGCAACAATGTATGCTTACTTGCTTACTTGCTTAATCCTGTTGCCCCTTGGTGGAGCATAGGCCACTAACGATATTTCTCCACCTTGTTCTGTTCTTTGCTAGCCTCTCCAGATCGTGCCACTTGTACCCTTCTTTCTCCATCTCGGCTGCAACAATGTATACATGGTAATAAATGTAATATTTAATTTTTTCAGGGTTTTAGTCCAGCATCAAATCAAGCAGTAATCGTCCAGCCTACACAATCTGCACCTTATATTGGTAAAGAAGAACTTGATGAAGAAGAAATAGACTGGGATAAATTGTTGTGATTGTTATTGTTGTCATATTATCATCACATGACTCATCAGCTGACATGTTGTCAATGTATCACATGACTTTAAGGCACAAAATGTCAGCTATCACATGTCCCAACTTCATTAATGACTTTTGTTTTGTTATGGATTTTTTGTTAGATATTTTATTTTATTATTAATTTATTAAATATGTGAACACAAGATGTATGATTACAGCTGAAAGAAGTTTGAATGTTTCATTTAGTCTCATATAGGTCAATGAAAAATATAAGATCGTTATATGATCTCACGCCTGTTTTCACATTTATGTAATGTACTTAATATCATTGAAAATTAATTTAAGTATACCTTCATAATGCTTTTGAAATTCTGTCAACATAATAAACTGTTGTTGAAATACTTAATTGTAAACCAAACAATAAAAGTTGTTTTCTAATATGACAAGACACTGTTTAACCCAAAATTTGTACAACATAGTCAACATTTGAAAACCATGAAAAATATTTTTTTATGATTCTTTGTTGCCATGAAAACTTTCAACTTGTGAAAATATTTTTAAAAGATATTTTAATATTATGAAAACTGTTTTGAAAACTTTGCCAATTTAGGAACTATGTAAGGTCACTTGTTGCCCTTTGTTTGTTGTTAAAATACCTGTTAAAATGTTCAACTCATACTGCTGGAACCAATATTAATTGTATCAAAACCGTTGTGTACATTAGCTTTGTAAATACTTGCTACAAAGACACATTCCTTCTGGGATGAACGATTAAAGTTGTGTTTTACTGAAAGAATATTTTTCAGGTTTAAGATGAATAGTTTATAGAACTCAGGGTTCTGGAACAGAAGATTATGTATTGTAATTTATCTGTTGAGATCCGTCCATTCAGAACAAAATTTACTTGTCCTTTTGCCCTTTACAGAAAAAAGCATATATGTAAAATCTGTCCATTGTTGTAATGAGATGAATAGTGAAAGGTCATTACAACAACTTTTTTATTTACACATTTTTGTGCATATACACTTTAAAACTCAATGCTTTGTCTTATAAACAACTTCTTTTGATAATAAAAATTTTATTGTGAAGTTGCGTCAAGCTTTTAGAAAATTTATGCTTTAACTTGACTATATATTGATTGTGAACAAACTTTTATAATGCTTTTTGAGTTGTATATTTTGTTTGTATATTTATTTATATTATAAAATATTTGTGATTTTTAAGTGCTCAAGACATGCTGGCATGTCAATTCTTTGATGACTGACAGACAATCATCTTTTAATGCTTGTTTTTATTTCTTCATATCACATGTGCAATTCTTTCCTATATGATTATTTTCACATTGTATTTTGATACTTTTAATATTTTTTGAAATTTTGAAATGTTTTAATCTTCTTTCTTTAAGTTTTCTGACTTCTAGAGAAAAACTCCATTTTGTTTTATTCTAAAGAATACTATAGGGCATTACAAATGAATAAAGGGAAATGGTTAATATTTTTTTTGAAAAATATGAAACACTGATTTTCATCAAAATTAGATCAGTATGTCTTACATATAAACCAGGTTTTATATTATGATTTTAGAAAGTTTGAATAATTAATTTAGCTTATACTTTGATATGAAAATTAATTTTTAATGCAATTTTTTAATGAGCATATCATTATTCCAGACAAAAAAACTCCCAAATATGAATTTTTTGTTTGGTATTTTAATATAAGAATAAATTAACTACTCTGCACATCTTGTCACTCGAATTCTCAATAATTGATGTTAACATTTTGTCTACCAATTCAAGTTTAAAACATTCCCTGAAAAAGGAAGCAAATTGATGACCCTTTATTAGTACTGATACTTTTGTATATATTCTCTCTCATTATATATCTTAGAACAAATGGGCTTTTTTACAGTTAAATTGTGCTTGCATATACAAGTTGAATTGTATAAGCTTAGCTTAACCATGTATGTATGTAATTGAGAAATGTCCAGTTTGAAGATAATATACATGTTATTTTGTTCTAATCAAACTCTTAGTATCCAAATAGATCTGTTTTTCAGTGTAACTGAACATATGTTAAGTACACATGTAGTAAGGCTAATCCTACTTAAGGGTATATACCTTGGTTCAGGGAGATAACTCTTTAAATCAGTTGGTAAAAGTAAAGTTCATTAATGTATTTTAAGCATTTACCTGAGACAGATTGGAAATAATCTGTGTAACCTAGAAGCTTAAAACATATTTTTGAAAATGGTTGACAATTTCTAGAGTTGTTTCCCTTAACCTAGGTCTACTGCCTCAACATAGCTTTTGAGGCCACTTATGTGAAACAAAATTGAATAACAAATGTACATTTTACTTGATTGCTTGATATTATAATTGCTTTATTATACAGGGTATGAATTTAATATTTATAACAATTAAACACTGATATGGTGATCATATAAAAAACTAAAACTGAACTTTACAAATATAGGAATTTAGAGATGTGGTATGAAAGTTTTTTTATTTTGTTTTTGAAATGGGAATATTCCATCAAAATGAAATGGGAAGGGTAGGAAGGAAATTTTTATTTTTAGAAATTGGTTGTAGGTCATTTAAGGTTTTATGTTATTTTATATAGGC
Source organism: Mytilus galloprovincialis (assembly GCF_965363235.1). Classification (NCBI taxonomy): domain Eukaryota; kingdom Metazoa; phylum Mollusca; class Bivalvia; order Mytilida; family Mytilidae; genus Mytilus; species Mytilus galloprovincialis. Next base: position 30,149,192 of record NC_134850.1, read on the forward strand.
ACACTTAGTGTAAAGAAAGTTTTTTGGTTGTAGAGGGGTTTAAGAAGTATCTTTATACCCTCCTTTATTCATTTTAATGGAAAGCCCTAACAGAAAGGAACAATTAGCATTTTAGACTACATCAATCAATAGTTACAGTGAGGTTTTCAATTTTCAAACAGCCTTAGTTTCGATGATTCTTAAAGAAAGAATTTGATGATTCTTAAAGAAAGAATTTGATGATTCTTAAAGAAAGAATATAAGTAAGGTCCATAAGTTCTGTGCATGCTAAAACCACAATTTTGAGAAAAAATGTCAATTATGTGATATGATGATGATGTTTTTGTAGAGAATATTTTATACCTGTTTTTGTCAGTTTTGAAATGCAGATTTTTTTTAAATGTTTCAAAAAATAATTTCAATGGCCATTTTGGAGGGGAAAAAAATTGGAAAAGTAAAAATGATGGATCAATTTTAGCTTAATATGTGATTAATTTTGATTCAGATGAAATCAACATTCAAATATATATTAAAAATATCTTTAATTCAAAGGACCTTTGTTATTCAAGGGAAGTAAATCAAGCAATCTTACCATTTTAGTTTTCTTAGACATGCAAATTACTGAATACAGAGTCATAAAATAACTTTTAACATCAGAAGTGAACATGTTTGTGTGAATGTTAATAGCTGATTTATGTTTGTGCAGTAAAGGCAGCTGTTATATAAATAATTTGTAGAATCAGGGCAATTCACTTACTTATTTAGATTTTGATTTCAACATTATTTTTTTTTTTACAGTGTAAATAATTAATTGAACCATGAACATCATTTGTATATCATGTTTCGAGAAATGTTCATATCAAAGTGTCAATTGTAAAATTAAAAATGAAATTGTAGTAGTAAAAACATATTTGCTTGCTACTGGTAAGAAATTTTCAGATTGTATCAATAATCTTATTTAATGAAATCATACTTACTTCATCTTTCAACAGACTTTGAGCAGTCAGAATTAGATTTTAAGTTCCTATTGTGATATATAGTCAGGAATGACAAATGCTTTTGACGTAAAGCTATTCAAACATTTTTACAAGGTACTGGAGAATTTTGTCAAAATTTTATGATGGAACCTGTTGCATTATAATTATTTCATCACCAAATTTTTCATTTGCTTTGACATCAAACAGAGAAGATGGAATGTATACATAAAAAATCAGTCACAATTTTCAATTGAAATTATATTTTTGAAGTTAATCATGAATATGATTGTTATTATAAACCCAATTTATAATTATTCTAATTTTTGGCATTTCAATGTGTTTCAGTTAGTTTTTGGTTTTTTTAAAAAATATGCAAGTTGTTCTTAATGCATTTGAAGCACATGTAATAAGCAGTTAAATTTCTAATGGATATGGGCAATTGCACTGCATGTTCTCATTTGTGTATGTACATTCTGTAGTAGTTGAACAATTAATACTCTCAAATTGCTTTTCTACTATACATCCCATGAATTTTAAGATATTTGTATAAAAACATGAAAATAATTCATTAATTTACCTTAGAATTGATATAAGCAGTCCTGTCTAAAGACGATTTATTAAAATCTTAAGTATGTTTCAACTAAATTTTTGGTTACATAGAATACCAAACTAAGTCAGCTGTCTAAACGAATTGTTTAGAATATTTGTTTATTTTAAGGAGGTAGACCTAGGTTAAGGGAAATAACTCTTCAAATCATCAGTACGTTTATGTCAACCATTTTTTAAGAATATATTCTAAGCTTCTAGGTTACATAGATTATTTTCAATCTGTTTCAGATAAATGCTTAAAATACATGGATGAACTTGACTTTTACAAACGCTTAACTGATTTAATGAGTTATCTCCCTGAACCAAGGTCTACCCCCTTAAGGTGCAAGTATTAAACTGGATTTGAAAATTGTAAGTAATTTGTTAAAATGAAATTCCAACTGTTTATTTTTAAGATGTTTTCAAATCATTATTTATAATTCCTGAACATTATATGAATGTTTTTTTTTTTACTGATATGATATCTTAACTTAAGATCTTTTCATCAAACCAATGTCCAAAAGATTATTTGACATATTTAAATGCATGTATACAAAACCATTTAGCCAACACATTTGTACTATAGGCAACACATACGTACTTTAGGCAATACATTTGTACTATAGGCAATGTCTTTGTACTAAAGGCAACACATTTGTACTATAGGTAACACATTTATACTATAGGCAACACATTTGTACTATAGGCAACACATTTGTACTATAGGCAACACATCTGTACTATTGGTAACATTTGTACTATAGGCAACACATTTGTTCTTTAGGCAATACATTTGTACTTTAGGCAACACATTTGTACTATAGGTAACACATTTGTACTGTAGGTAACACATTTGTACTAAAGGCAACACATTTGTTCTTTAGGCAACACATTTGTACTATAGGCAACACATTTGTACTATAGAAAACACATCTGTACTTAAGGCAATACATTTGTACTTTAGGCAACACATTTGTACTACAGGCAACACATTTGTACTATAGGCATCGCATCTGTACTATAGGTAACACCTTTGTACTATAGGCAACACATCTGTACTATATGCAACACATCTGTACTATAGGTAACACATTTGTACTATAGGCAACACATTTGTACTATAACAGTCGTGTATTACATTTACTATATAAACCATCAACATGGCTCAGATTGACATCGTTTGTTATATTTAAGTTTATGATTTAATCTTGTAGCATAATTACATAGAAATCCATTACAAAAATGTTGTTAAAATGTGATTAAATTTTATGTCATGACTGTTGAAAAAATTGTTTTCTTTACAGAAAAAAACGGTTATTGGATTGTTTTAAAAATTGAAATAAAATATGGACTATGTAGTCTATTTATAAATTATTTTGTATGTTTTAACTGGTTACCCATAGATGCCCCCATTGTATTATGAGGTCAGGTATGAACGTCCTTGGTAAAGGAAAATCTCGAATTGTGCTTTTGAAGTGCACAATTTGCATGGATTTTTAATATTACACTTACTCAAACCTTAATAGAATTGAGAAGATGTGGTATAAGTGCCAATGAGATAACATAAAACCAAGTCACAATGTGTGAAATTAAACCATATAAGTGATTTTCCTTTATGAAGCATCAATTAAATCACATTTTTTGTTGGCAGCATAAAAGTCCTTTAGGAATTATGTACTGGGGCATATATGTTAGACTCTAATCGACGTCCGTTCCTCAAATCGAATCGACGCCCAATGTGACGTCATGTATTGCCAAATGACTTCTGATAGATTGAAGTTTTCTCTTATCGATGTTCAATAACTAATGAAATTAGAAATTACACTGATTTATACATGTACATTCGGAATTTTGTAGGACGTTGATTCATTTTGCAATGCTATAAAATTAAATTACTTTAAGAACCCTACAAATCAGACCAAAATTCATCGTTTATTTCGTAGGGTTCTTAAAGTAATTTGATTTTCTAACAGTTATACATACTTTCCATAAAATTTCTCCAACCACAAAAAAGGTAACTTGATATTGAATAGAAACTAATCCAGTCGATCTACCTTGACGAATTTCATTCATAATCATATATATAAATTACATGTGAGTATACATCAATAAGAAACCAAAGACAAAGAAAACAAAACGATATATAAAGGACATCATTCAGTCTTCAACAATGGACAAATTAAAGAAGAAAAGTCAACTGTTTGAGAGTATTATAATTTGGACTCTGTAAAAAAAAAATTTAACAAAATTTATAGTTTACACCTACAGTGAAACATATAAAACAAAGTGTTTATGTGTTTATGTTCTGCTGTTACACCTCTGTTCCAGTTTAAGATTCTGCACTCAAAAACATGTTTAACCATTCCAAATATTCAATGTCCCTGTAGTCCAGTGGTTGTTGTTGGTTAATTTCTGTAATATCGGTTTTTCGGATTTGTTTTGTTATAAGTAATACCATTAGTGCTCAGTTTCAATTTGTTTGCATTTTTCATGTCATGGCTTCTAATTGCTGACTTTATCGTTGGTGAAGGACGTACGATTGACCATAATTGCTTACATCACTTCGTTTGAACTCTAATGCACAGTTGGCAATCACACCACATGTCATTGTTTTTCCCCCCAATAATTTCTTAAATTACTTAAAAATTGATAACAACAGTCCTGTAAACATCGGTAGTAAATTTAGAAAAATATTTTTTTAATATATTTTATTTGTCGCAAAAATAAATTATGTAAAAATATTGACATAGAACTGTCTTTACATCTCTCTCGGACAATGCAAGTTTCAGTTCCGTTATAACCTTTTTCGGTTCTCCTTTGCAGTTTTGTTCAGTTGTTTTGAATATTTACGGCATGTCGGCCCAAAATATCTCGGCGTTTGGATCTTTGCATATGCCCATTAACCGGACGTCGACTGGAGAAGCTAGAAATTGGACGTCGATTAGAAAGGCTAAAGATTGGACGTCGATTAAAGGGACATAACATTGACCGTGGATTAAGAATGTTACTTTATTGTGACGTCAGATTTGGACGTCGATTTGAGGAACGGACGTCGATTAGAGACCGGACGTCGATTTGAGTCTTACATATATATAGGTAGATGTGTTATGAGTGTCAATGATACAACTCTCCATTCAAGTCACAAATTGTAAATGTCAAACATTATCAGTTAAAGTACGGCCTTCAATTCAGAGCCTTGGTTCACACAGAACAGAGGCTCCAAAGGGTCCCAGATATGACCAGTGAAAACCATTTAAAATGGAAAACCAACGGTCAAATTTGTGTTTAAAAAACGATAAATGACAAACACTTCTAAACAACATCAACAAATGAAAACTACTGAACATCAGCTTCCTGACATAGGACAGGTGCAATACCCTCTGCCCCTTCGTATGGTGGTGTTTACATATCACAATTAATACGTTATTCTCGTGCTTGTTCACACTACACGGACTTCATATACAGGAGTGTGCTCCTTACACAAAAACTGCTCCAACAAAGTAATGAGGAGGACAGATTAAAATTGACACTCCGTAAATTTTATGGACACCATCACGAATTGGTTGATCCATACGATGTGTCTTTGACCAAACTAGTTAAGGACATTTTTACCACATGGTAGATTGTGGTTTGTCATTACGTCGTCTAATCTTTAAATTACCGAACGTGATTTATTCCCGATTGTGACTGTTTTGCTGAGTGTGAATTCGCATTACTATAAGACGTGTTACGGTACTTATCTATCCCAAATTCATGTATTTAGTTTGATGTTATATTTGTAATTCTCATCGGATTTTGTCAAATGTGTTGACGTCTTTTCTATAATATGCATGTGTCATGGTAAAGAAAATTAATCACCGCCTTCATTTATTAGATTTGATTTTGTTCAACGTAATCTGTACGATGTTTTAGTTTGAAGTTAGATTCAAAACAAACCGGACATAGCTATATACTATAGTTAATTGCTACCTCTGTTTGCTTTTAATAAGTATTGCAATGTGCATTGTTATTAAATGTAATATCAGTTTTAGTTCAAACATAATATTAAATCAATCCTTATTCTATCTTACTTTTAAGATATAGTTTTAGTCATTCAAATGTGACGTCATTTTTGTGCTGTTTCAGAATTTCAAATATGACGTAATGTTTGTGCCTTTTCACCACTTAGTATGTGACGTCACTTGCTTCAATTTTTGCGTTGAGGCCTTGACTAAGTCGGGTGTGTCTTTTTTTTGTGTTGGACTTTGTAATGTATCCGGGTTTTGTTTTCTGTAATTAGTTAATACTTCAGTTTTATCATGTATATCTTTTATATTCATTTGATAAAACTTACTGTTTGCAATAGCATATATTGTTCTAAATAACAAGGATGTTCTTATCCAAAGCAGAAAACCCTAGCCGTATTTGGCACAACCTTTTTGAACTTTTGATCCTCAGTGCTGTACAACTTTGTACTTTTTTTGACTTTCGAACTCTTATATCTGGCGTCACTGGTGAGTCTTGTGTTGTTTGGACGAGGCGCGTTTCTGGTGTATTGAATTTTAAACCTGATGCCTTTTGTAAGCTATTATTCATGTGTTTCTTTGTCTATTTTTATTGTAGTCCTGTAATATTATGTTGTCATTTTAATGTTATATTTAACATTGCCATTAAAGTGCGAGGTTTTGGCATGCCACAAAACCAGGTTCAACCCACCATTTTTTTCTTTTAAAATGTCCTGTACCAAGTCAGGAATATGGCCATTGTTATATTATAGTTCGTTTTTGTGTGTGTTACATTTTAACGTTTTGTTTTCGTTGTGTTGTTTGTTTTCTCTTATATTTGAGTGTGAAATTACATTACTATAAGACGTGTCAAGGTACTTTTCTATCCCAAATTCATGTATTTGGTTTTGATGTTATATTTGTTATGGTCATCGGATTTTGTCTAATGCTTTGTCCGTTTCTGTGTGTGTTACATTTTAATGTTCAGATTAAGTCTTGAAACAATTAAGAGTACTAAGTATTCTTTTTTATACAGTAATCTTAGTTCACACAGTAAGATCCCCTACAGTTGAATTTAGTTTTGACCTCTCAGAAATCTGTCAGAATCTGTCTGCAGAATCGGTCTGAAACAGTTTCTGTCAATTGGAACTATTTCATTACCTTACAGAATGATTTTTAACAGAAGCTATTCTGCCATTGAACTGTTTTGGGACACTTCTAACCTTGCCAGGTCTAATTTAAGATAGAACCTGTGTTATCTCTGAACCAGGTTTTTTTTATATCTATGTATCTATTTATCTTATTTATCTTTTTTATATTGGTCTTTTTATTTTAGTTTAATCTTCTTGTTTTCTTTCTATATTATTTCATAGAAACAAGTATTTGATATCGTTTTAGTTTTTAGGATGATTAAATATTGTTGAATCATTTTAACTCAATTTATTTTTTATTTCGTTTTATATAATAGCGTGGTGAATTATCATTATCATCAAATGCCACAATTGAACTAATAAAATAAAACCACATATATCTGGGTTTTCTGTTTCCATGGAAATGGTAAAATATCATCAGATTCATTGATGTTTATAAGAGGAAAATCTCATAAACAAAAAAAACTGAGGGGCTAGAAGGCACTCTAAAAGGTTCGAGACCAGTTGCAGAGATATGGTAAGCCCAGTTATACCTGTATACTCCCCTGTGTAACAAAAATATTTGACCTGTAATAAACAACCAAAAAGTGTTTCTCAATTAGTTATAATAGCCTTACCTATGGATACCTATGGATCTTCAGAACGCTGGCACCTTTGTATTATATTTCATCATCGTTGTGTTTAATTGTATGTTTCTCAATTCCGGATAAAATTTCATATTCTGCTTCAAAATCAAACATAAACGGTTGGCTGACCAAACATTTATCTAATCTATTTAAGTCTTCAAAGTATTTGCTAATATACCTTCTTCAAGGAGCTGTTCCATATGTTCATGACTCTGTTGGTGAAAAAATACTTCCTCAGATCCAGACGACTTCGTTGTTTCTTCAGTTTTATTGAGTGGCCTCCTGTCGATTGTCGATTTAGTTGTGTTGTGTGTATCTCTAGTAAACCACTTGTCACTCTTATGTCGTATAATTCTATCAACAACTTGCAGAGTTCTATCGTGTCACCTTGCAAACAGCGGAAACGGAGGGTTGGAAGCTGGAGTTGCCGAAGAAAATATGTTCTTTTGATAATAGTTACAAAACGATTCTTTTACTTCTGACACATTTTTATACACAAATTAACATACTTCTGGTTAGAATTAAAAAAGACATAAACAAATAACATGTACATAACTAACATAATTAAAAGAGTGCTACTACTAGAGATTAACAATAGCTAGCCGACTCCGAGTAAAAGTAAGGGACGACTAAAACTATATAGGTAAGCCATAGGGGTAATCTCAAAATAATGTATACACTAATTAATTTTACCGTTGCAATGTGATAAGACAAAACTACTGATAAAATTGATTTTTGCTCTAAAGGTCGAAGAAAACGCTTATTTATTCTCTATTAATAACAGATATTTTTTTCAGAATCTCATACTTACACAACAATCTTTTATCCTGGTATCTATAACCAGTTTATTTGTTCATGTTATCTGATCACTTCTGCCATGCTCTTTATTCTAACTGATGAATTATTTAAAGGGAATTGAATAATACTATTTTTCTGTTTTGTATTCTTTTTAAGCCACATTTCTCCCATTGTATATAATCTTGAAGGATAGGACAAATATTTTCAATTGAATAATTGCAAATTGTTACAAATTGTTTTTGATCATATTTTTTTTAATAGCTGCAAGTGAATTGTAATTCATACTCGTATTCGCATTTATTTTGATGAGAAAAAAATCATTATACAATCAGCATAACGTTGACCTTCTAAGTCGTTCCAATCATAAGGTCATGGGAACTCATCATAGGCATCCTCGTCACAAATTAAAGCCATTGTTGAAGTTTAAAGGAGTGTTGTAAATTGCAGAAAACAACTTTTTAATTAGTATTAAATTATAAACTCACAATAAAATTGAGAATGGAAATGGGGAATGTGTCAACAACCCGATCAAACATCCGAAGGTCATTAATTGGTCTTAAACACAGCGGGAAAATCCCGCACACTGAGAGATACCTCAGCTGGTCCCCAAACCGAACTTAGTACTAGTTCAGTGATAAAGGACGTTATACTGAACTCCGAAATACATAAATAAACTAAAATTAAAAAATCAGACAAGACTTACAAAGGCCATAGGCTCCTGCCTTAGGCCAGGCGCAAAAATGTGGGGTAAAACATGTGATGTGAGATCGAAACCCTCTCCCTATACCGCTAGACAATATAAAAAAAAAAACCAAGCACACAGCTAGTGTACACACAGTAAAACTCAGCTTAAAAGAAGTCCGAGTCCAATGTCAGAATAAGTAACAAAATAAATTAAGCAAAATGACAATGAAACATAATTCAATTGGCAAAGGAATACTAGCAGTTACTGATATACAAATTCCAGTTGCAATATGTCTTATAACAATGTTTTGTTATGGTTTTGAGATAGCCCCCGTCATTTAAATTGTCTTTTACTATGAGTCGTAGTCGGACTCGTGTTGGAGTCAGACAGTTGTTGTAAATCTCTATTTAGCTCTTTTAGATAAACTAGGCCCGATTAAGTCTTAGATGCATGATTATTTAAATAGGTTGGTATTTTTCATCGAACTAGCTGTCAGTAACTACTATACTTTATAGTATAAATTTGTTGTTGGAATGTATAAGTACCCAGTCACGTCCGCATGTTGTTGTTACATGTTTTTTTTATTTGTATCCATTTGATGAATGAAGCCTTTTTCAACTGATTTGTATCATGTTTATAGTTCGTTCTTATGTTGGATTGTTACACCCCTGTCCAAGGCTAGGAGAGGCTTGGGATTCCGTTAACATGTTTAACCCAGCTACATTCTTTATGTATGTGCCTGACCTTAATCAGGAGCATGTAATTCATTTGTTTTCGTTTGCTGATGTGATCCATATTTGTTTTTCATTATTGTTTTGTACATTAATTAGACCTTTAGTTTTCTCGTTTGCATTGTTTACATGTGAGATTTCGGGGCCTTTCATAGCTGACTATACGGTATGAGCTTTGCTCATTGTTGAAGGCTATACAGTGACCTATAACTGCTAATCCCCGTTTCATTTGTTTTTTTGTTGAGAGTTGTCACATTAGCAATCATACCACATCTTCTTTTTGATATATATCTACAGAGAAAACCTACCAACTACCCCTGACTTCCTCACCAACTAGAACTATTCAAAACCTAGATTAAGCGGCGCTTAATACCGTTATTTAGAACTGTTCCTCATGGGTATGTCAAAGAACATCTCGTTCTTTTTCCAAAAAAGTTCATCAGAAGATATAAAGACTAAATATTCCGTATCAACTTCACAAATAATACTCCATAGTTTCGAAGTATAGATGCTAGGTTCTGACTGTGTTCATCATCTTGACATATATATATATTTTTTTATATTTTCCTTTGTAAATTATTTATTTTACTGTTTAGTATTTATGATTATAATCATTATATCAATTTGACATATGGTACTTGTACTTGTACATCCCGTCATTGTATTGTTGCTCTATGATACATTTTGTATTCTTGTCTTTGTGTTTGCTTGTGTGTTAGTCAATATGTCTTTTTTTTTTTTTTTTTTTTTTTTTTTTTTTAGTTTTATAATTATTAAGATTATAACACAAAGAAGACTGATGTACCCATATATTTGACATTTTTACTTGTGTATATAAATTCGTCAAAGATCCGTACCAGGATTAAAATTTTGTATTTGCACAAGGCGGACAATTCAAAATTTGTGTATGTTTGTTTTGTTCACACATCGTCAATATAATGGAATTTTCTGTGACTTTCATTCAATTGAGAGGTTTAGCTAGCTATATAACCACGTTTTATCCACCATTTTCTACATAAGATGCTTGTACTATTCAAGGATTACGACAATTGTTATCCATTCGATTGATGTGTTTTAGCTTTTGATTTTGCCATTTACTTAGGGACGTTTTATTAAGAATTTCCTCGGAGACAGTTTGACAGATTAGAAATCATGCAAATTGTATCTTTGGTGATCTATCGTTCCGATCTGATACATTTACATTGTATGTCTCCCGGACAGTTTAATGATAGAAATTGTATCCATTTGATTTATTTGGAAAACGCATATTGTAAAAGTGCATATTTAATCAGATGTTTTCCGACACATGCATTTGCCAGATAATTATTATCATGGAATATCGCTTTGAATATGATTGCCTGTTGGACAAAAATGAATAAGACTTTAATTTCAGGAATTCAAGCCAAGTAGAAAAGATACAATTGAAATTTTTTATATAAATATGGCGTGATTGTCTACAATAATTAGATTTTTTATGTATTGTTCTAAAAAAAATCACGACATAAGGTTAAAGAAAATGGTGTTAGTCATAATATTTTGACTGTATTTGATGGTAAAACAATTATTTTTTTTTGTCTTTCATAATGATTGGAAAGGGGGGGTGTGTGTCACGACCGTAAAATCAGTCAATTTGGATTCAAACGGTAAAACCTGTAAAAAACAAATTCAAACGCGATCGAAAACGTTTTTTACGTGAAGTTTTGAGTAGGTGTTTATCTTTAAACTATTTTTTTAGAAGGAATATAATTATTCCTAAACTGGCGTAAGATGCAATATTTTTCTTTCTTTAACCGGATTATAAAGTCAAAAAAATAAATTACAATGTTCCTTTTTTTATCGGAAAAAGAATAAGTCAAAATCCTGCCTGCACAAACGAGCATATACATATAATGGAAATGGTATGATTTAGAATAAGGCAATTACCTACCTGGATATGAGTTACTAAAGAATACCATACTACCATCAGCAATGAACAATATCCATACCGCATTGTAACCATAAAAGGCTCTGGGATGAGAGCATGTAAAATTATTAAAAATAGAAAGCAAACTAACGGTGCTGAAACACCAAAATCAATGTCAGTCATGAAATTATAGACTTCTCCTGGTTTGTGACAGACATAAAAAATCACATTAACTAGAAAATATACATATGCAATTTCCATATAACAATGGGGTGATATTCTCAAGTTGACGTTACCATCATAAGTTTAAATTCTACATGTATGTGTCTGTCTAAAGTCAAGAGCCTGTAATTTAGTGGTTGTCATTTATTGTTGTGTTATATATTTGCTTTCGTTCATTTTATTTTTGTACATAAGTTAGGCCGTAAGTTTTCTCGTTTGAATTGTTTTACATTTGTCGTTTCAGGACCTTTTATAGGCTTTGCAAATTTTTGAGGGCCGTACGGTCACCTATAGTTGTTAATTTCTGTGTCATTTGGTTTCTTGTGAAGAGTTGTCTCATTGGAAATCACAAATCACTTTTTCTTTTCTATGTTATGATATCTGTTAAGGTCAAGTTCTTATTTTTTAAATGTTTTGTTCCAAAAAAAACCACAACATGAAGTCCAAGTAAAAAGTTATAATCGTAATATTTTTGTTGTCTTTGGTAGCACAATTGTAGTTTTGCTTATGATTAGAACAGGGGTATCTGTGTCATAACCATAAAAACAGTCTTTTCGATTGGTTAGGAAACGTTTAAACCAGCAAAAGCATCATTGTTTAACGCTGTCAAAATCGTTGTAATTTGCTGATTTTGTTTTAGTATGGGTTTATCTTTAAACTGCCGTAAATATGTAACAGTTTCCTTCATAAACATCGGATTTAATAGTAATTTATTTTTAATCAGTTCGTTGTTCTCGAATGTGACCTATAGTATTAGACTTATCAACAGATTTGTTTTGATGCGAGTTTTTTTTGTTGGTTTGACTGCTTTTTTTTTAAATATGAGTTATGAATATCTGATTCGTTGTCATTGGTAAATTTAGCCTCTCTTTTAATATGTTAGTTTCCTATCTGAAAAAGGAAAAGTATGTATATGTATTATTCTTAAATATGGAAAACAAATCGTGACTAATTCTTGAAACAGATTCAAAGTATAACAAACAATCAAAGAAGTCAAATACAAATAAAATAACTAACAATCGTGATTACCGTTTGCTATATACTCTTCTTTTATGACTTATAGTTAAACTTAGTTTCCTCTTCCAGTTTCATCTTAAATTGGAGAAAACCTGTTCTGTCTGCACGAAATAACACATGGTATGATTTCCAATGAGTTAATTATCCACCGGGATATGACCAACTACAAGTACGACCTACAACTAAAAACAATACCCATACCATTACGTATTGTCACTAAAAAGGGCACTGGGGTAAATAAAATGTGAAACGATTCAAAAGAGAAAAATAACAGTGCTAATATAAATCAATATAACTGTTTATGACTGCATAGAATGATAGACATAACCAAACGACAAACACTATCTTACTGGCTCCTTGTATAATTTTTAACGAAATTGGTATTTTTGCAACAATTAATAAATTGCATACTTATGATGCGCTTTTATGGACTTATCTTCATTGTGAATGCGCAAAGCCATTGATGTATAGGAACCGAAACAGTTGTAAAAAATCACAACAATATTTATTTATTTTTACGTAAATTTGTCTCTCGGCACATACACAAATGCATTTAAGCATACAAAAACATGTACACCTGGATATTTATATATATTTTTTGAAAATGCACATAAAAAATGTATGACTGTGTGAAGAATTTATTGCTTCCAATCAATTTCAATTTTCTGATTTCATCCCAGAGGTATCAATTTCCTAATTTGACTATGATCATGACAATCTCTGCATAACACTTTCATTGCCAACGACCTGAATTGAACCGTCCTTTAGTGATCGACTACACACCTTCGATGGCGTCATTTGCTCTAGTAGGGATATCATAAAGTGGTGAAATGGATTTTCGTGACCATTAATGAAATTATTGAAGTAAACAAATTAACATCTAGTCAATATTAACAGATCATTAGGAGCATTGTTATAAAATCAAGTTTAATGTCAATCTAAGTAACACAACCTCTATATTTCAGTACGTACATCTTTAAAATCATAACAAAATGCACCAATTATGATCAGTACCATTCAATAAATGAACTTACAATTTGGACGAAACCACGTGTTTTGTAAATTACAGGTAAGATTATGGTAAATAAAAAGTTAAATCGCAAAAATAATTAACTCCCAGGAAAATTCAAAACGGAAAGTCCTTAATCAAATGGCAAAATCAAAAGCTCATACACATCAAACGAATGGATAGCAACTGTCATATTCCTGACTTGGTACAGGCATTTTCTTATGTAGAAAATAGTGGATTGACCCTGGCTTTAAAGCCAGCCAAACCTCTCACTTGTATGACAGTATCATCAAATTCCATTAAGACCCAGATAACTGAATAAAACACTCACATTAGTTTTTAGTCCTGTATTCATTTGGGGAGGTGGTTCCAAAAAATGTAATTTAAAGGTAAAATTACATTCTCTTTTTTTGGTCAAAATATGACTCTCTTACTCCTAACTCTTATGATCCCACCCCTAAACAGAGGTCCTGAATCTGAATCTGTTTTTTAACGTTAATTTCATTCACACATCTTGCCTTGCCGTTTTACCGCTGGTTTTCTAATATGTAATACACTTGTTTACAGAAACGCATCGATACTAATGACTTTCTTTTTTTCTCTCGTTTTAACAAATTTGTTTTATTTTCTTTTTGTTCTCGTCCCGCTTGTTGGTTTAATTGTATGAGTTTTCTAGACTTGATTTTTAAATTTCATTATATTCACAGTTTTAGTATTAACTGCATTTTGAAACGAATTTAATATCAGAAAGGAATATTCTCTCACTATGCATCTGAATTTTTTAAAGTCAGGTCTTGCAAGTATCCTTCCTACAGAGATATTTCTGATATGCTATATTTTATTTTAAGAAGGAAAATGAGAATGGTTAACTATTATATTAATTATTTATGTATTTCACTGTCCTGCGTGTTCTTGTATATATTTGTACAGTATTCTTGTCATGTAAAGTTGTCATTTTAGCGGTATATTTAACATTGCCAAACACCGCGAGGTTTGGCTAGGTTCAACTCACCAATTTCTTTTAATTTGTTATGTAACAATTCAGGAATATGGCTGTGTTATCTAATAGTTTGTTTCTATGTATTTTGCAATGTCGTCTATTTTGTTGCACTTCAGTGTTCTATTGTTTCGTTGCTTTCCTCTTATAACTGATGTGTTTCCCTCGGTTTTAGTTTGTAACCCGGATTTGCTATCTCTCAATCTATTTATGACTTTTGAACAGCAGTATACTTCTGTTGCCTTTATTTACCCACATTAACTTACTGAATAGTATTTTTTTTTAAATATTCAGATAGCATTTAGATACTGGACATTTTTATTTTGACATTTAAACTTCTTTCCTCACAATCATTTGTGACAGTTATATCTATATGACTTAGAATATCGGCAACATTTTACAAAAGGGCGCTACACGAAGCTGTGCTTTTATCAGTGCCGAGTTATAAATAATTATCCTTGTCATAGACGATGATGATGTTTTTCATTCTACTATGCTATGTAAAAAATCTTTACATACTGAAAGCAAATAAAAGGTGTGATTTTAATTAGCAAAATTAATCGCGTGAATTTACGTCCTTTAAATACTCCATTGTTTTCATAGGAAATTGGACATGACATGAAAGCCTAGTATACTAAGATGGAAGCTAGCTATACCTGTGGAGTTATTGAAGTATATAGAATGATTAATGGAAAGATAAAATAAAATTAAGAGCAGAAGTTTCTTTATAGCGCTGTAACGTCATTTATTAATCGTATATAATTGAAGCAATTTTTTCCGTGCTCACTGTTGCTTTATAGGTTTATATTTAAAGGATGGAAGGTCATTGACCTTAAGAAAACCATTATTCAACCTTTATTCTCCGTTATTTCTTCACGATTTAACATTGAAAATTAGAATTGCTCAAGGTTACTGGTTTTTTGTTATTTTCTAAAAAAAAAAAAAGTAACACCTTTTTTTAACTCCATTTTCTTCGAAAATATTGTATTTTTGTATACAAAAAAATTTCCGTGGGAAATTCAAAACGGAAAACCGGTTATCAAATGACAAAATCAAAAGCTCAAACACAAATGAATGGATAACAATTGTCATATTCCTGAATTTGTACAATGTAACGCAATATTTTACATTGGAATTAATTTTTATTTAACTGTGCCGATATCTATTGGAACATAATAAACAGCACGGTCTTTTTAACAGAAATGTTTTAAACTAAAAGGGTCATTGATAATCGTTTCATTCGTAATGATAATTATAGGAATAAAAAAGAAAACATTGAATAGGTGCATAACACAATGTTCTCCTTGTATGTTTGTAGCACAGTTGAGTCCCCTGAGTTCGCGCGGCTGATGGCATCGCGCATTATCTGATTCGCCATAATAAATAGAAGTTTTTGTGCTTTGTTAAATTGTTCCTTTTATAATTGGTACACGATGATGACTGCTGTATCCATATTTTGACTATATTATTTATTATGTCTGTTTAGTTCGCGCATCATTGTAAATATAACGGAATTTGATGAGACTGTCAATAAAGTGAGAGGTTAAGCGCTATAAAACCAGGTTTAATCCACCATTTTTTACATTTGAAAATGCCTGTACCAAGACATGAATATTACAGTTCTTGTTCATTCGTTTTTTATGTGTTTTGTCATTTCATTTTGCCATCTGATTATGGACTTTCTGATTAGATTTTCCTCTGAGCTCAGTATTTTTGTGATTTTACTTTTTAGCAAAATTCACAAATAGAATCGTTCTTGTAATTATTTTAGTATTCCGTATACGTAGTGACAGAAAAGAAAAAAAATGATAAGTTTATGAGTATATTTAAAACTGCATTCCAATAATTAACCATATATTGCAATTTCAATTTAAAAAAAAAACCATCATCTGATAAAATTTGTTTCATTGATATCAAATTTTATCAGATTAAAAACAATTTTTGCCCTGCATCCTTTACAGTCTATTTGGTTCAAAATCAACAATATTTCGTAGCATAAAATCTTTCCTTTATACAAATATGCCATTTTTAGAAGGAAATAGTGAAGGCATGTGCGAAATCACCGGACATTTGTAAAATAAAGGCAACAGTAGTACACCGCTGTTCAAAACTCAAAAAAACATAATCGGGGTAACAAACTAAAACTGAGGGAAACGCATTAAATATAAGAGGAGAACAACGACACAACATTTAAAATGTAACACACACACAGAAACTGACTAAGCATTAGACAAAATCCTATGAGAATAACAAGTATAACATCAAAACCAAATACATGAATTTGGGACAGATAAGTACCGTGGCACGTGTTATAGTAATGTGAATTCACACTCAAAAATAAGAGAAAACAAACGACACAACAGAAACACAACGTTAAAATGTAACACACACCGAAACGAACTATAATATAACAATGGCCATATTCCTGACATGATACAGGACATTTTTAAAGGAAAAAATGGTGGGTTGAACCTGGTTTTGTGGCATGCCAAACCTCCCTCTTTTATGGCCATGTGGAATATAACATTAAAATGACAACACAACATTACAGGACTACAATATAAATAACACAATTGACAAAGAAACACACGAATAATAGCTAACAAAAGGCAACAAGTTTAAAATTTTAATACGCCAGAAGTGCATGTTGTCCACACAAGACTTACTAGTGACGCCCAGATATAAAAGTTTGAAAGCCGAAACAAGTACAAAGTTGAACAGCATCGAGGACCAAAAGTTAAAAAAAAAAACGGCCAGGGTTTTCTGTTAGGTACCAGAACATCCCTATTATTTAGAATAATTTATACTTTTGCAAACAGTAAATTTTATAAAATGACTATACAAAAGATATACTAGTTCATGATAAAACTGAAGTATTAACTAATTACAGGAAACAACCGAAATACATTATATTACCCGACAAAATGTAACACAAAAACTAGACACATCCGAATAAGTTAAAACCTCAACGCCAAGTGACGTCATATTTGAAACTGTAAAAAATGACAAAAAAAATGACGTCACATTTGAATTTGTAAAACAGATCATCAAAAAATGAAAAATGACGTCACATTTGAATGAATAATATAGAATTAGGATTGATTTAAGATTATATTTGAACTAAATACTGATATTACATTTAATAACAATGCACATTTCAATACTTATTAATAGCAAACTAAGGTAGCAATTAACTATATTATATAGCTATGTCCGGTTTGTTTTGAATCTAACTTCAAACGTTAAACATCGTACAGATATTGAACAAAATCAAATCTAATAAAGGAAGGCGTTGATTAATTTTCTTTACTATAACATGAATATAATAGAAAAGACGTCAACACATTTGAAAAAATCCGATGAGAATTACAAATATAACATTTAACATTTAAACTGGATACATGGATTTGGGATAGAAAAGTACCGTAACACGTCTTAAAGTAATGCGAATTCACACTCAGCAAAACAGTCACGTTTGGTAATTAAAAAATAGACGACGTAATGACAAACCACAATCTACCATGTGGTAAAAATGTCCTTAGCTAGTTTGGTCAAAGACACATCGTATGGATCCACCAATTCGTGATGGTGTCCATAAAATTTACGGAGTGTCAATTTTAATCTGTCCTCATAACTTTGTAGGAGCAGTTTCTGCGTAAGGAGCACACTCCTGTATATGAACTCACTAAACAGAGGTTTTCACTAATTTTGAACATCAATGGATATAGGAAGATGTGGTGTGAGTGCCAATGAGACAACTCCCCATCCAAATAGCAATTTATAAAGTAAATCATTTTAGGTCAAAGTACGGCCTTCAACACGGAGCCTTGGCTCAAAAAGAACACACAGCTATAAAAGGCCCCATAATAAGGAGTGTAAAACCATTAAAACGGGAAAACCAACGGTCTAATCTATATAAAAAACGAGAAACGAGAAACACATATAAATTACATAAACAAACGACAACTACTATACATCAGATTCCTGACTTAGGACAGGTACAAACATTTGCAGCTGGATTAAACGTATCAAACCCTTCTCCGTTTTTCTGAAACAATAGTATAACATCACAACATAGAAAAACACACGATAAAATATCAATTGGAAGGCTTAACTCAATCAAAAAAATGTTTAGGGTGAAATCATACATTAAGAAGATTTCATAAAATAAACAATATAGTCCAATTATTTGTTTTATCAGTTTCATTAACTGAAGTCAAAAGTCTTAGGTGATCAGATACATCGGACTGCACCGTATATCACAGACAATATCGGACATTTGCATATATTTTCATGGCATATGCTGTAGAACCTTTTTTTTCCAAATTAATTGAAAATTGTGGTAACAAAAATGTCAATGGGCAACAGACATAGGGATATATGGTATAACTAAAAATGAGACAATTAGCCACGGAAGAATAAAAGACAGGAATGTAGACAACTACAGACCACTGTAGGGCCTTTACGGACAAACCCAACTTATATGATAGGACTGTATAACAATATAAATGTATGTTTCCTTTAATTTTGATTGAAAATTACTACAACTTCAATTTAGATTGCAGTCAAGGTTTTTAAGGTGGTACTAACTAAAATTAATTTGGCTCGTTTAATTTTCTTAAAATTTTGACAAAGTATTTACTTTGACCCTTTGACAAAAATATAAAAATTTCAAAAAATTTGAACCGACCGTTTTATCAGAAAAATTACACTGGTTATATAGCAGTTTGACAAACACCAATTTTGATCATTGAGAAGCTTTATATTCCTTTTACAACGCAACGTAATTAAAACTTTTAGCTGACTTTACAGAGTTATCTCCCTGTAGTGTTAGGTACCACCTTAAAAGATAAATTATATAATTTTAACTATAATATATACACTATCACATATTTTTCATTTGCTATATTTATCTATTTCACATATTATTCTATACTTGACTAAATGGGTTTTGGAACCTTGAACAATAACTTTCTTTTAATTTCCAATGCCGCGGTCGACTAAAATATTTCTTTTTTTCCGTGTTTTTATTCAGTTCCTCTCCACCTCTGACTTTTAATTGTCACTTTAGTTTCTTCTATCTCTATTTAGGTACGTATGATATAAACTATTATTATCAGTACCTAGAAAATTTACTCTTACTTACATTTTGTTGTACATGTAATGATTTCATGTACGTCATGTGTTTATTATGATTTCCTCCTTATGTTTTTTTAAGAAATAGGTTTATACATGAATATACTTTTTTGAAAATTTTCTGTACAATAATTGAACTTAAGATAACTAAAATATTCTATTTCTGTTATAAAAACTTTTTTATCAACGTTAAGTAGGTGGGAAGCCTCAATTTGACTACCTACAATACAAGTAAAATGTATTTCTGCAGTTGAAGACAAATATAATAGGTAATACGACAATTGAATTAAGTGGAGTTATGTCTGAGCTTCATTTTTACCAAATGGATTGAATTTGCAGAGATAATGAACTGAGAATGTAATTTTACGACATCTACTGGTCTGGTCTGGTTTTATTTCACTATATCATAATGTATATCCCTTAACTACAACATGAGATTGATATTTTTTCTTAATTAGCTTAATGTCTTTTTCTTTAAATGCCTTCAGTTAAAATGTTAAAATATCAGTTATAACTTGCATCGTAATTTTGTACTCATTAACTGTTGATTTTTTATAATCTTTGAAAAAAATTATATAGGAATAATGGTTATCCTTTACATCATAAACTACTGATATTTTGTTACATTTTTGAAACTAAAATTGTAAAAAGTAAAATCACCAAAATACTGAATTCTGAGGAAAATTCATAATGGAAAGTTCCTTATCAAATGGCAAAATCTTAAGCTAAAACACATCAAACGAATGAATAACAACTGTCATATTCCTGACTTGTTACATACATTTTCTTGTGTAGAAAATGGTGAATTAAACCTGGTTTTATTGTTAGCATAACTTCTCAATTGTATGACAGTCGCATCAAATTCCATTATATTAACACAAAAGGGAACAAAGCACAGAAGCGAAAATGATAGACTAAAAATAAAAAAAAATCCCATAACACAATAACACAATGACGGGATGTACAAGTGTCGAGCCACGTTAAATGGATATCACCAACAGCATACCCTAAACAGTAAAAGTAATTGAAAAGACAAATAAAAGAATACTTTAAGACGTTATTTAGATAATAAACAACGTTAGTATCCAGAATCTATGCGTCAAGGTCATCAAGTATTTGTGAAGTTAAAATGAAATATTTATCAACGAGGTCTTGGACTCTTCCGATGAACTTTTTTTCCCCAAAAAAAGACGTTCCTGGTTCATCAACTTTTTGCTCAGACACTGGTGACGTTTTACAAAGTCTAAGTAGCAGCTGTGTGCAAGCTCTTGAATACCAAATAATTTGGAAATGTATATCCCATATGCAGGGGAAGTTGATATATTGATACTAAGGAGGGGGAAATTGATAATTTTTATCGTCATAGATTCTGATACTGAGATGATCGAGTACTATTTGTCAAATTCGAAGTAATATAAGTCTAAAATAAGGCGGAGGAAGCCTTATTTGTTCTTTCTTTGATTTCTTGTTCTGGGATATATAATAATGGAACCCAATCATAAAATATTATATATTACCTACTAAAAAGTTTTCGTTTAGATGGAAAGAACTAATAACAGATAATGCTTTACTAAAGGTCTTTTTCAACATTCGCCGCTCCACTAATAGCAAAAGTGAATATACTCATATCACATTATTAACCCTCACTGCACTATCATACATCATTGAATCTATTTTCTAAGACAGTTAAATAAAGGCAACGGTAGTATACCGGTCTTCAAAAGTCATAAATTGATTGCGAGAAAACAAATCCAGGTTACAAACTAAAACCGAGGGAAACACATCAACTATAAAAGAAAAACAACAGGAACAACAGGACACTGAAGTGCAACAAAACACACGCCAACATACATAGAAACAAAACAACTGCCACATTCCCGACTTGGTACAGAACATTTTAAGAAAAAGCATGGGTTGAACTTGGTTTAATGGCTAGCCAAGACTCTCGCTTTATGGTAGAAATAATTATATTTGACGATATTGAACACTTGTCAAGTTTTCATTTCAGTATATTTACGTAGTCAAATTCATAAAACAAACTCCAATTAATTGCCACATAAATACACTTTGGTATATACTTTGATTTGAAGTTCTTGCACATTGATCAGTGAATGTGCATTTGCATAGTCTATGAATAGATTATAGTATTCTCAACCAAGCTGGTTTAATGGCTAGCCAAGACTCCCGCTTTCTGGTAGACCGAATTATATTTGACGATATTGAACACTTGTCAAGTTTTCATTTCAGAATATTTACGGATTCAATTCATAAAACAAACTCTAATTAATTGCCACATAAATACATTTTGGCATATTATAGATCTTCACAGTATACATGTACTTTGATTTGAAGTTCTTGCACATTGATCAGTGAATGTTCATTTGCATAGTCTATGAATAGATTATAGTATTCTCAACCAAGCTATTTATGACAAATATCATCAGCATTACTTGAATTAATCATGGATGTTCTATTTTGATAACAATCTACATAAGCTTTTGCTAACCACGGATAGATAAGATTGTTAAGATATGACAATTCCTTTGTTGTTTTGGTTTCGGCCGTAAAAATCCTTGCCAAAGTAAGGCACCCGTTTACTTCTACGGAAAGTAGAAGTACGCAGCCACATCCAAACTGAACGGTTAACTAAAATTCGATGCTTTTTCCAGAGATGTGGCGCTCTCTGATTGGTCCATAAGTTACTTGGTGTATTGTAACATAACTGTTCTTATCTAACATAAATTCCTTTTCCAGAGGCTGTCTTTCCACTATAATTTACAGTAGACCCCTAATTTGAAGAAAGCATATATTGTATTCATTGTTGCAAACATCAATCAATATAAAACAATTCTTAAACAATTTATAAAACTAATTTATAATTCACAAGTCAGAGATTTAATTTCGAAATTATGTAAATAAACAAATAATTAATTATAAAAATAAATTCAACATTTTGGCCTTAAAATTTCTCATTTTCATCAGCTGTTGGCATCGGTGTCGTTTTTGTTGTTGTAATGTCGGTATTATGATTGTTTTTATCATTTTCGAACAAAAAAAATATGTTTCGTGATAAAGGATGTTTGCTATACTCTGATTCAAAATAACAAGCTTTTTAAAAACTGTTATAAAAGAGGAGCGAAAGATACCAGAGGAACAGTCAAACTCATAAATCGAAAATAAACTGATAATGCCATGTCTAACAATGAAAAAGACAACAGACAAATAGTAGTATGCAAAAAAAAACAACATAGAAAACAGTAAAGACTGCACAACACGAACCCCACCAAAAATTCGGGATGATTTCATGTGCTCCGGAAGGGTAAATTATAAATTGATAGTACAATGTATGTAAACAAAGGACCTAACAAGCAAAAAAAAAATGAGAGGTCCATGTGCTTGTTCTTGAAATGTTTAATTATAAGCTGTTGAAAATTAGGCGGGAAATAGTTGAAACTTCTCATACATTTAACATTGGCACCCTTCTTGCCTTTAAAAAGTATGAAAAAATAACAAGGATATAATAGGATTATTATACAAAATGTAATGGAAAAAAATAAAAGAAAAGGTGGGGTTAACGGGTACATTTTATAATTATACTAAATGGAAACAACCAGATGATTCCAAACATCTGGCAAAAATTCAAAAACAAAAGGAACCAACATCTAAAAAGAAAATTTAAGAACCGGAAATATTCTAGACAAGTGTCTTTTAAAGTCACTCAAAATAGACCTTTTCCAGTGCAACCTGATAATAGTTTTGATCATTTTAATACTTTTCCCTAGCACTGAGACACCCCCTCCTTCAAAGTTAATGACTGTCCTCGATGAATCCGGAGAGTGGGTCAGTTAATAGTCGGAAGAATGAGAGGTGAAATGAGTTTAGTATTTCAGTTAAACAGTTTGAAATTACTGATATTTATTTACGGGTTATTGCAATTGTTTGTAGTGTTTCAAATTATGTAAGGGTTCTCCTATTTACAACCACTGGGTCGATTCCACTGCTGGTGGGTTTTTTATTCCCCAATGGTATCACCAGCCCTGAAGTCATCACTTCTGTGTTGATATGAATTATCATTGATATGGTCATAATTATAAATTAACTGTTTACAAAACTTTACATTTTTTAAGTACTAATACCTCAGGAATAGATTACCTTAGATGTATTTGGCAAAACATTTAGGAGTTTTTGGTCCTCAATGGTCTTCAACTTCGTATGGTACTTTATTTGGCTTTTCTTCTTTTTTTTTTTTTTTGTTTTTTTTACTTTTTTAGATTCGAGCGTCACTGATGAGTTTTTTTGTAAACGAAAGGCGATTCTGGAGGAAACACAAAATTTCCATCCTGGTTTCTGTATTGAGTTTATTTAAACAAATTTGAAAAATAATCATTATACTGAGTCAAATTAGTAGGTATTTTCTAAGTAGTTCGACCGGAAGTAAGGGCGGGAACCTCAGTCGAAATTGATGATAAGGTGAATAAGACAAATGTCGGCCTTGTTACAGGCACGTGGAAGGGTTGTGGAATTTTTCTCACCGTGCTAAGAGCGTGGAATTCTCACTACGCGACGCATATGAAATAACGTACCCAGTCCGACCTTTCTTGGCTGCGTATTTATACATCCCGAAAATCCAAATGGACCCCTTCTGTATAGTTATCAAAGGTACAAGGCTTTTAATTTGTTACGCCACACGCGCGTTTCGCCTACATAAGACTTATCATTAACGCTCAGATCAAAATAGTTAGAAGTCAATCAAGTATAAAGTAAAAGAACATTGAGGACCTAAAATTCCCAAAATTTGTGCCATATACGGCTACGGTAATCTATGGTAATATGGTATAAGAACATCCTTAGTATTTCGAATAATTCATACTTTTGCAACCAGTGATTTTATTAAAATGACCATACAATTGATATTCATGTCAACACCGAAGTGCTGACTACTGGGCTGGTGATACCCTCGGGAACGAAACTTCCACCAGCAGTGGCATCGACCCGGTGGTGTATATAGTTAGCAAAGGTACCACGCTTATAATTTGATACGCGTTTGAAGCATTGATGGGTTGGCTACATTGCATTCTTCAAAATTCTTTGTTTTGTTAACCATTTTATTTTCTTATT
Organism: Mytilus galloprovincialis; assembly: GCF_965363235.1. Taxonomy (NCBI): domain Eukaryota; kingdom Metazoa; phylum Mollusca; class Bivalvia; order Mytilida; family Mytilidae; genus Mytilus; species Mytilus galloprovincialis. The sequence goes on from NC_134850.1 coordinate 30,174,112, forward strand.
AAGCCAATAAACGGTGTTAATGAATGTGGGTGTTAACTAAATATACATGGGGTTAATAAATGCGGTTGTTAGTTAAATTGATAATTATCTAAGCAGGTAAATCATCAACTCTGAGATTCCTGTTAATATGCTATTAAACTTGCCAATGTCACATGCAATAGAAAGCAAGTTATCATTTATATATGCGGCTGCAAAAGTGTACAAAGCCAATATTGAAAAGGGAAACAATAAATGTATGTATGTATTTACAACATCAAAATTAAAACAGGTAGCAATAAATGTAATATATTATCACTTTTATTGTTTCCTTTTTTTAATTGCTGATGTGTGTACGCTTTTTCATGCGTTTATATGATTATTTCATCAGACTCAAGCTAGCGTCCAATATTATACAAGTGACCAATCAATCTAACAACCAATCTATCAAATTTAGCAATGAGTGGAAACCACAACAGACGTCTTGAAAAAAAATTTCTGTTAAAATAAAAAAAAAATCGATCTCTCAGTACGGTATATATTGTGTTTCAATGAATAAATTACCAGAGATATCCAGCAAATGAAGAGAAATGTGGAAACAATTACACCAATGGTGTCTTTATATGTATCACCAGCCCGGTAGTCGTCACTTCTGTGTTGACTTGAATTATCATTGATAGTGTTCATAATTATAAATTAACTGTTAACAAAATTTAGAATTTTTGAAATAATAAGGTTTTTCTACCTCAGGAATAGATTACCTTAGCTGTATTTGGCAAAACTTTTAGGAATTTTTAGGCCTCAATGCTCTTCCAATTTCGTTCAGTTTTTTAATTCCAGCGTCACTGATGAGTCTGTTGTAGACGAAACGCGCGTCTGGCGTTAATATAAAATTTCAATTATCTATGATGAGTTTATTTTTCACAATCGGGAAATGAACATGTTGGAAAAATAACCATATTTTGACGGCTTCTTTACATTTTTTGTGTTTTCCAAACTCTAAACCTACCATATCGTAAACTTGGGACAATTATTACAAATAGATATTAAGGACGTCTATCTCCTTTGAATATAATGGCTATATAGTAGCACATGGTTGACAAGAAATAAAAATAAAGTAAACAAATTGAATTAAAAATAAATAAGAATAAAGTAAACAAATTTAATTAAAAATAAATAAGAATATGTGTACATGTCAGCAGTTCTTTTGCGCCAATTACCGTTTTTCAGGGGTATCATTTGCGCCAAAATTTTCTCCCGTGTACATGATGATTTGCTCGCAAAATCATATACCATATTCAATGAACCGTTAAAATGTTCAATTAAGAAAGATCCCATTATAATGAATAGTAATGCTAAGTTTCAAGCTGATCTCACTACCACTTCATCTTCTACTTCATTCATCAAAAACGTTAAATTTAAGGCTGATGCAGTCGGCATGGACGAACGGACTGACAAAAGAACGGCCAAACGAACGAAAGTTCGAATGAACGATCACGTAGACCAAAGTATATCATGATTTACTATCGTAAGTCGAGCAAAAAATATATGTTAAATGTGAGATGACCTAAATTTGTTCCTTAGTACAATGTATATGTTTTCAAAGAAATGAAATAAAAAAAATATTTGACACTGGCTTTATTTAGATGTTTGGACATTTTTTCGAATTGCTGGTACGTTTTTTTTAATATTTTTTTCTTTTTCTTTTTACTAGTTGATATCAATATGCTGGCATTTAGCAAGCAATCTAGTTTATTCAGATATAGATGTCATTAGTGTTGATGTATCCCGTTTTCGCTTCAAATGCTGGACATCTGTGGTCATTTGAACGTTAAAATACAATACAACTATATATCGTACTGGTAGCTACAATACTTTTTATATCCGAACGTATTTTCATAATAGGGTTTTGTAGTTTTCACATATACTGCATTATAATTTTTGACAAATGGATTCTCATTGCTAACTTTAGTGACCGATCGAATCGGTCATTAGCTTGATTAGCACTAGATTGAGTGTGGTTTTATTTCTTGTGTTCAGAATCGTTTCTCATAATGATCCAGCGCTCTCGAAAGAATAACCGTTGACTAATATCTAGACGATTTATTGACTGTATGCAATATGTAAGCATCTGATCAAGGTGATATTAAACACAACCAATATGACTTAAACAAGGTTCATGTTGTTACGAGCGATTACATTAAACGAAATGATTTTATGATATTAAAGCTTATCATACTCTCTACTAGAAAAAATACGCGACAGTCTTTTGTAACGCTTCGTCAGCTGCGAATGTCATATCGCTATAGACTTACTAGATGTTTTTGGACATGCTCAGAGAGAGATCTTTGTACTTGCTCAGGAAGAGATCCTTGTACTTGTTCAGGGTGAGATCTTTTCACTTGTTTTTGGTTGAAACTTTGTACATGCCCAAACTTAATGTTTGTACATGCTCAGGGTGTGATCTTGTCGTGATATAATAAGGGCGAGATCCTTGTACATGCCACCAAATCTTTGTCGAGACATGTTCGGGACAATCTTTTGTACTTGCTTTAACATGATATGTTTGTACATGTTTGGGGCGAATTTTGTACATGCTCTTGGATAGAATTTTGTTCATGCTCGGGGCGAGATTTTTGTACATGCCCCGGTCTAAAATGTTGTACTTGATCGGGAAGTATTCAGTGTTTCTGTTGTTTCGTTGTTTTCCTCTTATAGTTGATGTGGTTACCTCAGTTTTAGTTTGTAACCCGGATTTGTTTTCTTTCAATCGATTTATGACTTTCGAACAGTGGTATACTACTGTTGCATTTTTTATGTACATGCTCTAATGATATCTTTGAGCATGACCAGGGCGAGTTGTTTGTAGATACTTGGGGAAATATATATGAACATCCTTGGTGGCATATTTTTCTAAATGCTCTGGGTGATATCTTTGAACATACCTAGGGCGAGATTTCTGTCGTCATATGCTCGGGATTTATAATTTGAATATGCTCAAGACGAAATATTTGCACATGCTCGGGGCGATATCATAATCCGTACGTAGGACGAAATCGTTGTCCTAACATGGACGGATAAATTACTTCGATAATTGTTTACACTGAAGATAATCTTAACTTCTATATTTGAATGTACACCTGTTTCACTAAAACATGTGTTTTAATGTCTATTTTGAAACAATTTTCTGCAGAACATAATAGTCATGTTGCTTCATTTCTAAGTCTTTTTGTATATTTTGTAGATATTCCCACGAGTTTCTGAATGAAAACTACAAGAAGCAGGAAATTTAACAGTGAAATATTTATCTCGTTCAATTTTCCTAAACAATTCACCTGCCATGCTTTATTTGAATCATCATCTTTTCTATCGTACGTCCGTTCGATCATTAAAGTCCCGCAACGGAACAAAATTATGAGATAATAAGAACAATTAGTTAATTTCCATGAAGAGTGGTTATAGAAATAGATAATTGAAAAGGAGAATTGTAATGACAAACCCAACACTCCTACGGCTTAACCAATAATATATAAATATTGTTCATACATAACTATTGTCCCATTTAACTCACAGTAATCATCATGCATCATATTCCTACTACAATTCTAATTACGTGTGTGATTTTAGGTTTCGTAAACTGTGATAGTTCACTTCGACCTCTTCGAAGTGGTTTCTTTCGTAAGGTAAGTTTAAGACATCATATTTTTTACTTATTTATTTATTTTGATCTTGAAAAGCAGTTGATAAATCTTTCGAAGTGTGAAACATAGAGTTATTCTCTTTTTTAATTTTTAACTTGTATTCCTTACAAATTAATATATCAAAATTGAAGTTGTTGCTAATTTTTTCTGTATTTACAATTTATAACACAAAAACTAGAAATACATTTTTTTAGCATCTTTAAATATGGTTTGCTATACATATACTAATTTTGGGTCATGTTGGGTATTTTATGGCATCTCTTTTTTATTTACAAAAAGTAATTATCAAGAATAAAAAAAACTTAAATTTCGATGCAAAACAATTGCAATGCACCAAAATAAAATCGTGAATTCAAAATATCCATTTTAAACGCACAAATTCTTGCAACTCAACTTACAAAAATTACATGCAAACATTGTTTGTCTTAACTTTGAATGAAATGCATTCCTCATTACAAACTAAAATGTGCTTATTCGTTGTACAAAAAGATGTAGGACATTAAAAAACTTTTTCTTGTGCTGCACGTAAACAGACGGTTTTAACAGTTTTTTCTAAAGAAAACTAAGATTTTCTCATCTTCTGCATACGTGAAATGGAACAAACCAGGTCGCAAAAAAAGTATATGAATTATTGAATATTTCGGTCACATGTGATTCAGATTTTTTTGAAACAAGACATGTTTTTCATTCAGGAAGAAGAACGTTGAACTTATTAAAATAAACATCTGATTTTTTTATGGAGCTTTTTTTTTAATGTAACACATATTAAAGAGTCGTAAAGGTGTATTAAAATCAATCGAAAAGTGAAAAATAGCGTAGGGCGGCTGATACAATCAGTAACTAACACTTTCCTAGCATATATATCTTACAAGTGTTAGAATGATAATAGAACTTTCAAAACTTGAGGCCCAAGTGAGTATACAATCCGTGATATATTTTTTTAAAAATTAAATTCAGCAACGTACAACGAAACAGCAGGGGTACAAACCGATTGCTAGTATATAAAAAAAACATCTTCAGTAACATATAGTGTTCAGTAGGGATATCGACAAGAGATAGTAATAAAAACTGTATCGACCCAGTAAATCACATGCAGGAACAAAACGTGATTAATGCGGGGTATCGAACCAGTAATTACAAATATTACCTCCAGGGGTATGGGGTATCGATCGAGCACAAATAGCACTTATAAACTGTAATAAGTATGGCTTCGATGTTTGAAAACATTCACAGACATTTTATTATTTGCAATAAACCTTTTTAAAAATCGATTAAGTTCGTTTTACAAAGAAGCATATGTGATAAAGATATATTTCTTTTCGCCTGTAAAAAAACATGAAATAATGTCTACAGCTATATGGTGATGCAACATTCAATTTGATGTTATTATTAAGTAGTTAATAAAGTTATCGAAAATGTATCAGTTCATTCGACTGGCTTGAGGTTTTCATCCTTAACGATTTAAGATTACAATATACTTTCTTTAAGATTTATAAAAGGTTCGAACAAGTTGAAATCGATGCAATCCTCAACTTAGTGTATTGACCTTTGTTTTTTTGTATGTCAATGTCTGTGTCTAATACATGTGACCTATTGGATCTGAATTATGACCTCAATTGTGTTGTGTCTTGTGTCTAATGAACTATTGAATCTGAACAAGTTTCAATCATCTTAATCCCTTTTGGGATGGGTTTGTATTAGTAATTATGTGGTCAATAGTTAGTCTTGACAATCCGGACAATGTAAATCTTTTTAAATGAACAAATACTCGAACATAATTCTTGAATTCTTTAGTACTGGGCATTGATTTATGGACAACAACTATTCTATGCAAAAAAATATCTATGAGTTTGATAAACACAGCATAGTTACATTATATCGGAACGGCAGATGCAAAAAGTAATTCTTTTTAAAATTTGCTGTTACGTACACGATTGCAAACTCCATTACAATTTTTTATTGCGATTAAATCCGAACGGCATAAACCAAAAAACTGCTGCAGACGATAACAGAAACAATGAACACACATACCATGTATCTGCAGAAATGAAAGTCGGTACCAAATATGTAAAATTTACCCGTTTTTTTTCAATCAAATTTGCGTTTTGGCATCGACTTTTCCAGTGAGAGCAAATTGCAATACAGATAAGGATAGAAAAACAGACATCGGTGTCAATATAAAAAGAGAGGACTTTAAAGAATTTTAAGTTCAACTTTCCTCTTTGTTTTTTTATAATGTAGAAAATCAAATAATACATATTGGTTTATATCACCTTTACAATAAAACAATGCATGCAAATAAATTACTATCAACTTTTAACTCACTCCAGAACAGAGCATTAAACGTAAATATTAGCTCTTAAACCTATATAATTTTGGGATGTACGCGTTTTTGATAAATGTGAATCCAATACCTATACATCATTGTTTACATTCGTTTGATGTGTTTGAGCTTTTGATTTTACAATTTTGATAGGAACTTTCCGTTTTGAATTTTCCTCGGAGTTTAGTATTTTTGTGATTTTACTTTCAACTTCTCCATTTTTCACATCATGTAAAGATCGTACGACATCAATTCAAGAAACTATTTTAAATAATAATTGAATATTTCGTTACGTGATTTATTTTAAATTACATCACAACAAACTCTCAATTCCATGTTAATTGACGGTACCCCAGGTCATAAATTGAATGATTATTACTAACGCTTTAGCAATTACACTGATTCAGGATTTTTTTGCATCTCTGGCAGATTTAAAGGTCAACATCTTATAAAGTATTTTTAAGTTAAAAAAAAAGATTTGAAAATAAATTCACTGGTGCTTTAATGCAAAGCCCGCGGTGAAAATTATGAAGTTTTTTTTATTAGTTGAGGTTTGCACAGTTTTAACGATGAAAAATAGACATTAATCCATCTCCTTAAATGTCGTTTCTGTAAACTTTTCAATCACACTTTAAGATTGTAAATTCGTTATAACCAATTGAGACTGAAAACTCAAGTGTATAAAAGAGATATATCAAGATGGCCTATCAAAAGCTCAAGTGTATAAAACAGATATATGAAGATGGCCTATTAAAAGCTCAAGTGTGTAAAACAGATATATTAAGATGGCCTATTAAAAGCTCAAGTGTATAAAAGAGATAAATTAAGATGGCCTATTAAAAGCTCAAGTGTATAAAAGAGATATATCAAGATGGCCTATTAAAAGCTTAAGTGTATAAAAGAGATATATTAAGTTGGACTATTAAAAGCTCAAGTGTATAAAAGAGATATATTAAGATGGCCTATTAAAAGCTCAAGTGTATAAAAGAGATATATTAAGATGGCATATTAAAAGCTCAAGTGTATAAAAGAGATATATTAAGATGGCCTATTAAAAGCTCAAGTGTATAAATGAGATATATTAAGATGGCCTATTAAAAGCTCAAGTGTATAAAAGAGATATATTAAGATGGCCTATTAAAAGCTCAAGTGTATAAAAGACATATATTAAGATGGCCTATTAAAAGCAAAAGTAAAATCGTAATCTTCAAGGAGTATTGTATATGAACAAAATATATGTGTGATATACTTGAATAAAAAAAGAATATGTGTCTATAGGACACAAAGCCCAGCGAATTCTTCTATTTAGTTTTTCCACGTTCACTGAACTGCTAAATCTAGGTCAACACCTTAATTTGACATATATTTCAAAAAGATACAAGATGTAGTATGAGTGCAAATGAGACAACTCTCCATCCAAGTCACAATTTGTAAAAGTAAACAATTATATGTCAAATTACGATCCTTAACACGGAGCTTTGGCATACACTTAACAGCAAGCTATAAAGGGTCATTTTAAAAAGTTCACATTATAATAAACATGTATAAAATTAAAAGTGACCCAAACTTCAGGGTTAACGTTCTAAAACTAAAATGTTTACTTGATACAAGACGACCAAACGAATGGACAAACCTGCCTTTTACATATTTCGGAGTTTAGTATTGTCACTGAACTAGTACACATTTTTGTTTAGGGGCCGGCTGAAGCACGTCTATTGGTAAGGTATTTTCTTGCTATATTGAAGACCAATTGATTGCTTTCGGCCGGTTTTCTCACTTCGGTCGGATTGTAGTCTCTTGGACACATTCCACATTTCTCAATTTTATACCAGAATTCGTAATGCTTTCTGTTCGTTGTTCCATTGGTTGATTACAATAAGAAACTGAACGTTATCTTCCGTGACAATCTGTTCCTGGCATTCTTCATTTTTTGCCCTAATGCTTACATTTAAAAACCTTTTCAAAAATCCGTAGTGAACCAAATGGATAGGATTGTTTATTAAATTTTTAATTCGTTATGAAAAATTATGCATTGTTTGGTATATTTTAGAAATGTCCATTTAACAAGCTTATACCATTTTCACTGCGGCATTTGCATCCAACCTTTTCTGCATGTGTTCAAATTCAAATGTTTATAAGAAAGAAAGAGAAACAAATGTTCTACCCCTATAACAAAGAAAAAGGAATACCAACCATTTCTACAGAGTGAGAGTGAGATAACTGTTTGCTCTTACATGAGTTAGCAGTAGAATTAGAACAACGTTTAAAGGAATACTTCTCAAGATATTCTACTTGAAAATTGTATATAAAAGTAAAATTACTCAAAAAAACGATCGCCGAGGAAAATTCAGAATGGAAACTCCCTTATCAAATGGCAAAATCAAAAGCTCACACATATTAAACGAATGGATAACAACTGCCATATTCCTGACTTTGTACAGACATTTTCTTATGTAGAAAATAGTTAATTAAACCTAGTTTTAAAGCTAGCTAAACCTCTCTATTGGATGACAATAGCATCAAATTACATTATATTTACAATGATATGTGAATGAAACAATCAAATATAATAGGTAAAAACTTCAAAAATAGTGGTACAGCACTGTTATAATCTCAATCACTAAAGTGTAACCTCTTCTTGACCCTGACTATATAATTTGCATTATAACTATTAGTATATTATATTTAATTGTCTTTGTTGTAATCAGCAAAGAAAAGAAAACGGTTCTGGTTTTGTAGGGAAAACCTGTTTCTGATATTGAATGTAAATCAGGTAGGGTCTATAGGTTATTTCTAGCAGAGTACGTCATCTTTGGTTTTATTTTATAGCATTGAGTAATTCATTAACACTATTGTTTATATAGTTACTGCATGGGGTCTGGATTGGGTTGAGAATAATACGGGCTTTATCTTTAAAAGAATTAAAGAATAGTGAAAAATAGGTCAAAACAATAAAGAATAGTGAAAAATAGGGCTAAATAATAAAGAAGAGTAAAAAATAGGTCAAAACAATAAAGAATAGTGCAAAATAGGGCTAAATAATAAAGAATAGTAAAATATAGGCCAAAACAATAAAGAATAGTGGAAAATAGGGCAAAACAGTAAAGAGTAGAAAAACAGGGACAAAAACGTAAAGAATAGAGAAAATTTACCTAACAAATAATATAGTATAGAAATGAAGGACACACCTTCAAGAACCTCATAACTGACCATCAAGGGAGCAGATGTTATTATATTATTGATATAATAATGATGCAGTGACCACATAATTGTGTTTTGATCTATAATTCGTGACTCATTATAACGAGGATGACTTAACTTGGCCTTTAAGTACATAATTCGTGTTTATAAATATCGAAAAAAATTACAGAGATGTAATATGATTGCCAATGAGACAAATAGACTATTTTCATATTCCCGATTTTTGTCTCCGGAATATCGACCGGTTACCTTCTCTGTGGTAGGATATCCTGGTTCTCGATAAGGTACAAACACCTGAAAGATATAATCGGTGCTATTTTTACTAAAAACTCCTGCCCTACCCTTTTCAAATTCCATTTTAGCCCAACTCCATAAAAATCAAATGGTAGCTCCCTTATAAACACTGAGCCCATTCAGTTTTTTTTAATTTCCGAAATCGATTGACGCATTTCTATGGTTTTTACTACTCAACGTCAATTTTAAAATTATACCGAAATGTGATTATCAGGTTACTGGTCATTATGTTTGTACTTTTGGTCCTCATAATTAGCTATAATGGGATGAAATAGTTCTTATTATGTTTGGAATGAACGATTTCTATTTCTGTATAATAAGCTGAGATTGAACGAGTTTTATATATCTGTTATTTCGTTTGCTTTTCTTTCACTAAACAACATTTTACGCGGCTCGTCTAAACGCACGTGACAATTAATGAAAGGTTAGGACCAGGTATCATCAGTTCAGCTAAGATACATTAGAAAATTAGAAAAACCTAAGGTTCCAACCCCAGCAAGCAAAATTGACCATATATATAAATAGAGAGGATCTGTGTATTCTATTTAGCCACGTATGACATATATCAGTGTCAAGTTAGGTAGTTATACATCCTTGGCTTTCAATTTTTCATATTTAAGCGTTCCTGATGATAAATTCAAAAAGTGTTCGAATGCAAAGAAATGGACGATTTGTTGTTTTCATATCTTTTGTATTTGTTGATACGAAAATCAATTACAATTCAGAAAGGAAATGGGGAATGTGTCAAAAAGAGAACAACCCGACCATAGAAAAAAACAACAGCAGAAGGTCACCAACAGGTCTTCAATGCAGAGAGAAATTCCCGCATCCGGAGGCGTCCTTCAGCTGGACCCTAAACAAATATATACTAGTTCAGTGATAATGAACGCCATACTAAACTCCAAATTGTACACAAGAAACTAAAATTAAAATAATACAAGACTAACAAAGGCCAGAGGCTCCTAACATGGGACAGGCGCAAAAATGCGGCAGGGTTAAACATGTTTATGAGATTTCAACCCTCCCGCTATACCTCTAGCCAATGTAGAAAAGTAAACGCATAAAAACAATACGCACATTAAAATTCAGTTCAAGAGAAGTCCGAGTCTGATGTCAGAAGATGTAACTAAATTAATTCTTTTTGTAATTGTCTAAGATTCTTACATTATATTTTTCACCTGGCTGGTGTATGGAAGGGATCCCCTAACTAAAGAGAGTATTGTAACATTCTTTTTAAAGAAAATGTGACCATGATGAGAAACGATGGGTTTAAACAAAATTGTTCACAGGGCTCAATGGAAACAATCCTAGTATACAAGCAATGTATGTGTCAATTCTTCAGTTTTTACCATCGCTTATCCATGATAGATTGTAGTCATGCCAAGAAATTGCCTCCGTTGAAATTCTGCAAACACCCCATAGAGCAAATTACATGGATGATTAATATTGCCCATTTGGTATACGACCGTGTTCTAAGCGACACGTACATGAAGGTCATAAATTAATTTCTTGAATGAAATCAAATCTTTAGCTACTAATGACTGCCGTAGGAGGTCGACCGGAATTTTTAGCGAGGATTTCTTGGCATGTTTACAATAAAAAGAAACAGGTAAAAAAGAAGCACTACAAAAACTGAATGCCGATATATAAAAAAATATATTAATAGTACTGTGTGTTTGATACATGTTTAATAAATGTGTTTCTATTATTTGTTGTTACAAAAATACATTTACATGTAAATGAAACTACTGTTTAGAAATAGCTTTTCTTCAAAAGTCGTGATCTTTGGAGCATTTTTTTCATGTTATAGACCTTCAGAAAGTTGTACATAGACCCAATAATTGCTTTATTTTTGTAAAAGAAAAAAAATCTTTACGTTTTTGTTTTTCTATTTTTGTAGATAATACCACTGACATTTGACTTTCCTGTTTGTGAACCTAACAGTATATGTAAATGGGCAGTTTGTGAATGGAACAGGGACCCAAATTTGATCTTATCAAATTCAAACTGTTACTTTTACAATAACCATCAGTAAGTATAGACCGGTATACTATTTATCTTCAATTAAATGCACAGCATCAGCTTGGAATGTGTTAAATTAAATTGTTTATTCCAGTATATCATTATAAGACAGTACTTTACAAAGTAACATACACATGTATCAGGTTGAAACCTTGAATATTATTTATGAATTAATAGATAAAAAGGACTGACAATTTTTAAAAAATCTGAGGATACTTAATTAGTGATTTAGTATCGTTTTCCAAAATTCAGTCTTTTAAATAATAACATATCAAATGGTTTCTTGTATTTCAAACTCACACGACGATTTAGATATAGCGTCATGGGTTTGAACAAATACATATTTAAATAATCAATTATTCCCATGTCATTAAAGTCTTGATCTTCGGATGCTTTTTCATTTTATTTTCTGTCAGTAAAGTTTGATTAAGCTTTGAACTCGTCTGGCGGGAAAACCATGCACATGACTGATGACAGGAGATCCATGCCCATGCGGCTGTGGTTGCTTGCGTTGAAATTGTTCACACTCTCTTAGTCGACCTTAGAGGTATTTGGCTATTATTTGTATGTCCCTTTGGTCATATACGGGCACCGTTGTCGCGTTTTTATACATTCTTATGCTTTAGCATTCCTGATGAAGGTAAATCCAAATAAACGCTTCGGACGTACGAAATTTTAAAGTGTTACTTTCATTAATGGGGCATAAGCTTTCAAATTCATGTTCACCGATTTGACTCAAATTCTCATATTTGATATATAACATACTAAAATATATATCCAACTTACAATAAGTCTTAAATAAACAGTACCTGTACATGTAATCGATAATAAATATCAGAATTTTGTTTGCGTATAGTCGAGACTCCATCTAATCAACTAACAAGACGACCTCCAAAAACTGCCGACGATCACATAACCCGATATAAACATAAACATAGATATAAATAGGTAGGTAGCGACCTCGTGAAATTGGGTGTGTCTATGTCCTTTGATTTCATAATACAGGTTAATAAGATAAGTTAATTAACGTTTTTATCTGTATAAGAATGATTTTTTAATCAAATCCGTCAACGAAATGGTCTACCTTTGTTTCACTTTCATACATTGTTGACATTATTTTCTTTTAATGACCGAACACAACTTATACATGCGTTATCAATCTCTAGCTAATGATTAAATTGAAGGTCACATGAATACAGTTTCAATTTTTTTCATATCTCATAGCTATTGCCCCTTTAATATGGGTGAAGTTTACGTCACATATCAAAATTCAATATTATTATATAAAAGATAAAGATAAAATGGGGAAAAGACATATATGGGTTAAACACTAAGGAGAAAAGAAATCAAAACGAACAAATATAACGAAATACAGCGTATCTAAAGGTTGCTAAAACGTCCAGTGTCAAATATTTCATGCATTATTGACGACAATCACTTTTTAACTATTATCATACTTTGTTTCAGGTGTAATAGATGTCCAGAAAATTATGAATGCCAAAACACCAATGACAAAGAAGTTGAAGCCAGTTTTGTGACGTATGCTTACAGATGTCTGCCTTTGTAAGCATACACAATTGCTTATTCCAGCATTCAGACAACTTTTGGTATCACTAATGACCACAAAGATGTTTATTTCAATGACTTTACTAAATGAACTGAAATATTTTTGATAATATGATAAAATTATGTATGATTTACTACATATCGATATGAATTTTGTCCTGCATTCCTTTAGGCATTTCCCTATATTATTATGTATCAATTCAGGAAGGATGTTTGTCATTTTGAAAGTTTGTAAGAAAGCGATAAATTTGATTGTATGCTTTTATTGGAATAAAATTATACTAAAATAAACTTCTATTTGTAAATATAAAAGTAGTAATCAGTGATTATGAATTTTCCATTTTATCGATGTTTTCTTTGGACAATCTGACGAACATTGTAATATTTTTCTCTTCCTGCATTTTCATCTTTTTTTTCTGTCTATGTATATTTACATATGCAGACTTTCTACACCAAACCTAGAGGGCCCTCATGGGGTTTTTGATTATGTGATTACTTGGCCGTTTTTTTAATGATTATTTGATTTTTAAGCCACATATTTCATGATTATTTGATTACCTAGGACTGTATTTTTAGTTTATGATTATTTGATTACTAAAGATAAGCAAATATTTAATGATTATGTGATTATATTTGCAAAAAAATGGTGATTATGTGATTACTAGGACACCCCCCCCCATGAGGGGCCTCAACCTACAAGAAACTTAGGATATATGCAGGTAATGAAGTGTGGCATGATTGCCAATGAAACAACCATCCACCAGATTTAAAATGACTTAGATATAAGCAATTACAGGTCACCGTACGGTTTTCTAGTGTGATCGGATAATCCGCTATAAAAGGCTCCTAAACGAAAAATGTGGAAGAATTCAAAACCAGAAAACATATGAAAACAGGCAAGAACCAACGGTAAATGATTATACATAGTTAATAAATACTGTCCGAAAAGGGATGAATGGAGATTCGTTCATTTTTACTTAATTCTGCCTGAACGAAACTACGTAACAAAATACATTAAACAGAGTAGAGTAACAGATTTCACCTGAATAATTGAACTGTACAACATACACCTCCTATCACCAACATTTGACGCCCCCCCCCCCCTCCGAAAAATAAGACAAACAGGAACTACAAACACATGCTTCAGTGCCAATGAGACTACTCTCCATCCAAGTGACAAAAGCTTGTTATTTAACTAAATCAAAAGACAAATTAACAAAATTAAGTGAACATACAATGAACGACTAAATTTGATCTATGACACAATGTAAATACAAAATTAACAAAACAAGAGGGTTAGATGTAAAACAATATCAAAAAGACAAACATAATCTTGGACAAAATGCCGCCAAAGAAAATAACATGCTTTTGTCAATGTATTCTAATAATCTTTAAATGAATATTATAATGCACTGCAAATGAAGAGCACTTTCACTATACTCTCTTTTGTAGTACGAATTTAGGAATATATTCAAAGATGCAGACACACCAAGTCACAAATACATTGAATGCATATATCAAATACTCTCCGAGATAATGATTTCCTATATTAGGGACCGTTCAATATTTATCAGATGGATGGGCCGGTGCAAAATGGGGCGGGGCAAGCACTTTTTTTGTGGAAATATTTGGATGGGCGAGAACTTTTTTTAATATATATAGTGGATGGGCTAGAACTTATTTTATTTGAAAAAAATTTGCTTTCAATTTTATCGGTGTGGAAGAAATTCCTTTTGCAGGCACAAAAAACATAAGGGACATGGTCTCGACAATAATTTTCAGTTTAGGCCAAATCCAGATAGTCATCTTTAAATTTTTTTATAACTTTTTCAAATCAACATGGATTTTCATAAAACTCTACAATTATTTCATTTATATATTGATCTTACAGAATACCAGGTTGTTTGGTAGTTTGGTGAACTGATGTCATTCTATGGATTTAATAAATAGGTTAAAAAAAAAGCGAAAATTTTCAGTTTTGGCTAAATCCAGATAGTCATCTTTAAATTTTTTTATAACTTTTTCAAATCAACATGGATTTTCATAAAACTCTACAATTATTTCATTTATATATTGATCTTACAGAATACCAGGTTGTTTGGTAGTTTGGTGAATTGCTGTCATTCTATGGATTTAATAAATAGGTTAAAAAAAAGCTAAAATTTTCAGTTTTGGCTAAATCCAGATAGTCATCTTTAATTTTTTTCATAACTATTTCAGATCAACTGGCATTTTGATAAAACTCGACAATTATTTCATTTATATATTGATCTTATAGAATACCAGTTTGTTTAGTAGTTTGGTGTATTGCTGTCATTCTATGGATTTAATAAATAGGTTAAAAAAAAAAGGTAAAATTTTCAGTTTGGCTAAATCCAGATAGTCATCTTTAATTTTTTTCATAACTTTTTCAAATCAACTGGCATTTTGATAAAACTCTACAATTATTTCATTTATATATTGATCTTACAGAATACCAGGTTGTTTGGTAGTTTGGTGAACTGCTGTCATTCTATGGATTTAATAAATAGGTTAAAAAAGCTAAAATGTTTAGTCTACGCTAAATCCAGAAAGTCATCTTTAATTTTTTTTTAAACTTTTTCAAATTAACATGGATTTCCATAAAACTCTATAGTTATTTCATTTATATATTGATCTTACAGAATACCAGGTTGTTTGGTAGTTTGGTGAATTCCATTGGATTAAATAAAAAGGTTAAAAAAAGCTTAAATTTTCAGTTTAGGCCAAATCATTGGATAGTCATCTTTAAACTTTTTTATAACTTTTTCAAATCAATTTAGATCTTCATATAACTCTACAGCTATCTCATTTATATATTAATCTTACAGAATGCCAGGTTGTTTGGTGTTTTACTGTCAAATGTACGGAATTAATTAATAGGTGAAAAAGGGTGCATCAAAGCCAAAAATATGTCTGCCTAAATTGCTTAAAAAGACCATAATTTCTTTTTTGAAAGATTAGATAAAGGGACATTGGTATTTGAACTATATTTAACATGCTGTGTTATTAAGACAATAATTAGTAATTCAGCATATGATAATATTTTTACTAGTCCAAGAGTTATTGTCCCTTAGTTTAAATTATTTCCTTTATTTTAAATCAATATTGTATCTGAGGCTGCAAATATAACATCAAATATATACATGTATATTCATGCTGGTTTTAAAAACAATAAAATGTATGGTTCTGATACACACTTAAATATTTATATATAAATGGAATTAACTAGCACATCTTAAATTTTGTATTTACACCAAAGTCTATTCTTTGATTTCAGACATAAACCTGCAAACTTTCAAATAGAAAAAGAACTTTAATATTTTTTTTTATTGTTTTAAGCTTTAGAGGGGCAAGGACTTTTTTTATAGATTTTTTTAGATGGGCGAGGACTTTTTTTCAGAATTTAAAAGGATGGGCATTAACTTTTTTAATGAATCAATATTAAGAATGCACCGGCCCATCCATCTGATAAATATTGAACGGTCCCTTATTAATAAAATAGAATATTATATCATCACAATCATGTAAAATCGAGCTATTAATCCTTTTCCTATCATTTCCGCTAGCCAAGTGGCGGACATCAGTTGATAATAAAACTAAAACCTCTGTAACGAACAATTAATTATCTAATTTATATTTTTATTCATAATCTCGAAAGGTCAATTGTGAGATGGTACCGTTGCGATTTTCATCTGTTGTATCTATAATATGCGTTCATATAACAGCCAAAGGAAAGAGATCGACTCTTAAATCTGATTAATGATCTGTTGATCTTTTTTCTATTTTTGTAGTCTGTCAAATATGTTCCTGAACTATCTAAAATTTAGGTAGAAACATTCTGGAAGTTATCTTCATCCCAGGGTGCTATTCAAAAAAGGGATTATTTCCCGAATGAGGATTAAAAAAAACCCATTTACTTCTCACTCAGTCGAATTAGGGTCCTAAATGGTTAAAAAAAACCATACAGTTTTCATAATGAAATGCTGTTTTTTCAGCAATTGTAATTGAATGAACATATAAATGGGAAACACAATTATAATTATATAACCGCCATGTTGTTTTTGTAATCGAGCAGAAAACGTGCAGATACCAAATAAAGGATACAACTCCGTTCTCTTTCTTTTATTAGAGCTTTCTAACATTTTGACAGTATAAACACTGTATGAACTGACGCAAAGTGAGCATGTATTACATATCCTCGGTAACACTTAAGCGAAGAATATTTTTTTATCCAGTATAACAGCATCCTTTTTAAAAAAAAACGTATCTTTAAAAATGTAAGCATACTAGTATATTACTGCAAATAACGTTACTTATGTCAACCACGATCACATGTATACATTTGCGCGGGAATTGTATAAGCTAGCATGCTTTTAACCATTTACATTTTAATGAAATTAATGAAGCATGGTACTCTAAATTTAACACAAAAATTCACATTTTTTGTGAGCTATCATCAAAATGTCAACGTGGATCATCGTAATTTGCAAAACAAGGATGCTGCAATGTTTTGACTTTTTTTCGTTCGCAAAAATCTATCGATCATTATATTGCCTTTTTAGTTTTGTATGTGCACATTTTCATTTGACGTCTAATGGATGATATTAGTGTGAATATTTTACTGGCATACCCTACTTTCCATACATGTACATTAACATGCACATGAACTTTAATGCATATATCTAGATCTGACTTCTTTATTATTTTATGGAGATGAAATGCAGATGAAACAGGAAATTCTTTCCTATTATATCAATTAAGAGTCCGGTTTATCGTATACTAGTCTATGTAGATAATATCCTTTCAAACCCATTAACCTAGTTTAGTATAGGTCAAATGTACGCTAAGAACGATACGGCCAAAAACTCAGACTTCCTGGTTTAGTGTTGAACACTCTTTTTTTCATCACAGTATTTGGTAACTTTTTGGAATTTTTGGCTCTTGCAGCTTTTTAAAAAGTAAAATACCAGAAATATCAAAAATACAGTACCAAACTCCAAGAATAACTAAAAACAAAAATTGGTGCTTACACAATGAAAAATGCATCAAGCTTACTTTTTCATCTAAAACCAAAAAGACATTCACTTTCTCAACGATTTGTGGTATATCCTGTCAAACTTTTTTCCCTGACCACTATAAATATGAAACAAAGCAGTTTATTTCAAAAGGGCATATTGACCTGTGGAGAGATTGTGTGTTAGAGGAAATTATCAACTTAGACTCTGATTGGATAATTTTAAACACATGATACCGATTTCAGTGTGAACCGCAAATACGAACAAGTGCAACATATCAGCAAAGATACTGCAAGATATAGTATAGATAAAAAAAAATCGTTTTTACAAAATGTAAATTTATGCATCTATTAAATGAGGTTGTTTTTGGGGAAGATGTTAGACCACCAATACAAATAAAAATGAGCATTGAAAAACATACGCTGAAGCAAGAAGCATAAATGCCTATGGCCAATTAATTCGGAAGAGCTGTGTTAAGGTAGCACAATACAAAGATTTTTTCACTCCCAATCAGACAACTTTAAACTGATGTAATTCATTTCATCCTTCTTTATATTTTATAAATGAGGTACCAAAAGAAAGAAGAAAGATTAATCTTTCAAATTGTGATAATTGCATTATGACATAATTATTATGTAATTAGTCGCTATATTGTGATGTCCACACTTGAATGAATTTAGCGTTTTTGTTCTTCATAGCATCCCAAAATATTTTATAGATTCTTGTAAAACACAGCATGACCTCCAAAACCGTGTCTCAGATTTCCAAAAATATCAATAGAACAAATTTTATACCCAATTGAATTTAGTGGTCTCTAATGAATTAATGTTGCAAACCTCATTGAAGATTTATGAGAGAATGAAATACAATAGGAAAAATCTGAGACACAGTTTTGGAGGTCAAACTGTGTTGTGCAAGAATCTATAAAATTTTTCAGGATGCTATGAAGAACAAAGAAGCTAAATTCATTCAAGATGGACATCACAGAATGGCAACTAATTACATAACAATTAATTATGTAATTATAATTATGTCATAATGAAATTATCACAATTTGAACGATTAATCCTTCTTCTTTCTTTTGGTACCTCATTTATTAAATTTAAAGAAAGATGAGTGGAATTACATCTGTTTAAAGATGTCTAATTGGGGATGAAAAATCTTTGTATTGTGCTACCTTAAATCAATTTTAGTAGCAGGCCTCTACATTAACATTTTTTCTAACTTGTCCCTTCGGACAAGTGGCAAGAAAAACAGCTTGTCCGAACTCTTAACTCACTTGTCCGAATTCATAATTGAAAATCTAACATATTGATGATTTATGCAATAATAACACTTGGGCTTTGATTGTACTTAATAAAAGGAGCATTTTGTAATGTTATATGAATACCGCTTCCACTATGGACCTATTCATTCTTTAGTAGTGGTATGGGTTAAACCAAGGATGTAAATACACCTGGCCACCTTCAACATGTATATGAGTAAACCTTTTTAATTTATTGATGATGTCAAAACAAGCTTTTACAATTTATTTTGATTTGTATATACATAAAAAGTAACATTGATATATGATCATGAAGTACATACACATTTCACTAAAAAATCTGCCTTTTTAGATTTTTTTTTTTTTTTTTTTTCATCTTAAATTTTTATATCACATGTCATAGATCTTATCAAATAAAACCTCTTTTAATGTATTGTTATGCATAAAAGCAAAATCAAATGAAACATACTTTAATTTAATATTTTAAAGATTAGGTAAAACTCCATATGGAGGTGCTCCTAATTCAAGGAAGCTTATACTAAGAAGATACATTAACAGTGGTTTCTTTCCCCTTACTTATATCCCCCTGGTCAATGGCTGCCAGCATGTTCAATACTCCAAATCAGAGACATATTATACAAGTTTTATATGTCTCTGGTTCAATCAATGAATAATTATTACATTAAGTATGATGAATAAAACAAGCATTCATATTTTTGGGAATGTATAAGTCTTGAATTTGATCTATTTTTATCTGACCTTGATTTTTCACTTGTCCCATCGGACAAGTAGTATGGTGAATCTACTTGCCCGACACCTGTGTGCACTTGTCCCGGACAATCGGACAAGCGTTAATGTCGAGCCCTGAGTAGTAATTGTTTTCAATCCTAATATTCATTTGTTTGTGTGTAAAATTTCAATGAAGACATTTTCAATCTAAACTCGTGAAGTATTAGGATTTTTGATTTCCTAAATAGAAGTGAACAGGGGAATTCTAATTTTGGAAATATCACAAATTATAGAAAATTAAACACGATTGTAAGGTGTTGTCTGATAGAAATCGATTAACCAACAGAAAATATTACCGGAATATAAAATAAAAGAACACAGAGATAGGTAGTCAACGGAAGCCCTAGTAATTGATTGTTGTAGGCTTGTCACAGAGACATGGTATTCTGGTTTCATACTCTGATAACTATTTTAAGTATGAGAGTCGTGTAGCTCATTCTTTAGTTTTCTCTGTTTTGTTTCTCTGAACAATAGTTTAATTGCCTCTGTGTTTTTGCAGTCTTATATCTTTAGAAACAAGTATGACCGTCCCATAATAGTGTGGCAGTTAGGATTATTATGTTATTATTATTTCCCTTGTTTAAAACTATAAATTTCATATTTCTTATATTTTATGATTTAGATGAAGCTTATTAGGTATATATTTGTTAAATTGCTTAGCTTTTGCTATTTGAATTCATTGGTTAAAGATATTTATTCATATTGTAAAGTTTAAAATTTGCATCGTCGCAAAATCTTTGGTTACCTTCTATGAGCAACTTATATATTTTAGAGAAGTAATTTGAAATTTTACGATGATGAGAAAATATTAGAGTAGAGCATCTGCTTAAGGTGGTACCTACACTACAGGGAGGTAACTCTGTAAAATCAGCAGAATGTTTTAATGACTTTGTGTTTATAAGGGAGTATCAAGCTTCTCAATGATCAAAATAAGTGTTTGTCAAACTGCTATATATCCAGTGTAATTTTTCTTACTAAGCGGTTGGTTCAAATTTTTTGAAATTTTTATATTTTTGTCAAAGGGTCAAAGTAAATGATTTGTCAAAATATTAAGAAAATTAAACGAGTCAAATTAAATTTAGGTAAAGTGTTAGGTACCACCTTAATGCTTTCTTAATACGCCTGAATTGAAGTCATTGAATGCTTCATTTCTACTAATATTTGGCATATCATGATAAAAGCTGTATTTTGTTCATTAAATCATTTATTGTTTTCAGTTTTTGGTTTTCATTTAAATAGATATATTATATTGCTTTCACATTTGGCATCCATCGTCTCCATATAAATCAGTTCACAAACCAGAACAAGCTGTGATCCGCATCCCCGAATCTCCAGCAGAATTGTTCCTGCTACAATAGTATATAATTTTACTGATTGTCACATTTGTCACAACATGGTTGGTGGACACGTGGTGTAGGGCCTGCTTGTCTTTTCTGGAGCACCTTAGATCACCACCAATTTTGGGGTGACAGTCGTTTTGCTCATTCCTTAGTCTTCTCTGTTTTGTTGGGTGAACAATTGTTAAATTGTCTGGGTGTTTTGTATACAATTGGTCTTTTTTTTTTTAGCAATGGCGTTGTAAGTTTATTTCGACTTATAAGTTTGAATGTTTCTTTGGTATCTTTCGCCTATTTTTTAAAATGATTGTGCTTTCGCATTGCATATATGATGTATTGCATTAATTGCAGGACGAGACATTTCCAGTTTATAGTTTCAATTGGAGTTTATTCGATTCCCTCTGTGTGTTTCCTGAATTGTTTCATATTTTGTCATCTCTGGGACTTTGAAAGCTTACCCATTGTTGAAGGCCGTACGGTGGCGTGTATATGGACTTGTTCGTGTGAATAGTTGTCTCAATGGCTTACATACCACATCAGTTTCGTTTAATTTAATGACGACAAAAAGCAAATATTTCTATATATACATAACACCGAAAACAAAGTAAATTAATGATACATGTAGTTCTAGTACCACGCACTTTTACTTAGCCGATAGGTTTGGAACTATTTTATTTCAGGAATATTGCATAATATTCGTCAATATCAAAATGCAACTTATAAATAATGACTAAAATTAAAAAAAGTAAACACGTCAAAGAAAAAAAACCAAATGTATTCTATTTTTGTTTTATTGAGCTCAACAAGACATATTTTGTGTAAAACAAGTGCGATATCAAACAATAATAAATAAATAAATAAAGTTCAGTTAAATTAAATAAATTATACATTTTCAAAATCGATCTACGAGTATGTCATTCAGACTATATTTCAATCATATAAGTCTTCATTCGACCACTGCAAATGAGATCTTTGTTCAGTAAGAAATAGGCAGGGTGTGGCTTTCAAAAATCTTTTATCTACCGGATTTTTCTTATGCATTTCCCAAAGCAAAAACATAATACACACACAGTTACATACACACACATACACTCACACTCTCGTTCAATTCTCGTTTACTTAGTTTTTTCATAGATTTCACGCACTCTAACAAACAAATCACACACATACTCTTTGTAGAAATCCATAACAATATCAGCAGAAACAGAGGGAATATTAGCACTGCCCTGTTTTACTTTTGTAGACAAGTTAGTGTTTCAAAAAGACAAAGATCACATGGGTTCTTCGAATTTCTAGCGCAGAGTTCATATCCATGCTCTGCAATACTCCATATGCAGTATGGAGCCTCGTCATGGGTTTTGATTAAGTGATTACTTGGCAGTTTCCATAGCGACTATTTGACTACCAGACCAAATATTTCGTGATTATTTGATAATCTATAAATGTATTTTTTATTATTTGATTATCTTGTATAAAAAAGTAATGATTATGTGATTAAAAATATTGGCAATAATTTTGTGACTATGTGAATATATATTGGCAAAATATTTGTGATTATGTGATTACGTGGATACCCAAATGAGGGGCCTCAGTATTACGTAGTATGGAGTGAGCGGATATGAACTCTGTATTATTTGAGGCTTTTTGCTCTTTCTTTTTACAATAATAAAAATACTGTTGCAAATAAAGATGTTCCTACTGCACTTATTGTGGATGTGATGGACATTGATGCTGCACCGTTATCTGCAACATTTCCGCCTGCTTGTCCGATATTATTAGTTGATGCAGATTGTCTGCTGGCTCGGTTGTAGCTATTTTCATTACATATATTATTGATTGCTTTTCTCTTTAAACCAATACATCTATCTTGAATCAGTTTGCATTCAAATTCTGTTTTCAAACCAATTGTTGCATCACTGCACTTTTGTTTTCGCATGGCGTCGATATCGCACTGCATATGGTCAAGTTTTACTCTGCAAATAGAAATAATGATTTTAGAAATGTGTCTATTGAAGGCAAAACAATATACGAAACAAGCCTTTCCCAATGTTTGCTCATATTTTACGAGTTATAAAGATAATATTTTGGTTAATTTAATCAACATCTAAGTATCTAAATCTTCATAATAGACTGATTGAAGCTCAATATTTGTCACAGATATTTCTTTTACTTTGAAAAAAAACCCACTTATTATAATCTATGCTCAAAAAGTTCTTTGAAATGCATTGACCTCCATTTTAAACGTCGTTGAATTAAGCTACTTACTCGCAAAAGTTTCTGAAATATTCTCCATTTGACATTTTGTCGGCTTGATTGAAGAATGTTCCTAATCGGTTTTCGGACTGTTTTACGCATGTCTGAATGGCACTGTCAGGCATACAAGTAACTCCCTGGGCATACACTGAAAACCAATAAGATATTCCACGTGACATTTAGTACAAATAACAAGCACAAAACAACCAAACTGTATTGAAGATTTCCAATTCGTTATTGTCTCTTCGTTAGGAAGCCGAAAATAAATTTATAAAATCTGAAAAAGTGCATGTTTTCTCTTTTGTATGACGAAAGTTAACTCTGTATCAAATACTTAATAGCCATATCGTGTTTTCAAAAATATCTTATACAAATGTCGTTTCCTAAAGGAAAACTTGACCTCACTTTCCAAGGAACATGATCTGCCAATTATATCAATTTTTCATTAAAAAAGTGCCAAAATAATTTTAAAAAAAATCTTGAAAATTCATGAGACTCATAAAAAGTATCAAAATCGCCACTGCTGTATATTTTTTTAACGTTTAATGTATTTACCATTAAGATCAGAACACACGATGTTTAGAGCATCTTCGAGAAGATTCTGTTGATGGCCCCATCTGCTAAGTTTCTCTTTTGCACCGGGACAGTTGGTGATAGTGTCTCTGATACATTTGTACACCTGCTTTCTGTTTCTAATAAAAGCAATTCAAGAGAATGGTAAATGTTTATCTATCTTATTGAAAAAGAAACTCATCATAGATGAGAATACAATTTTGTCCCCCAAATGCGCGTTTCGTTTACAAAAGACTCCCCAGTGACGCTCAAATAAAAAACAGATATAAATATGATGGAGCCTTTAAAGTATTTCGAAAGATATATTGTTTTGAAAGCATTTCAAAAGATATGTTTTAAACGCATTTCGCAAGGTATACAGTTTTGGAAGCAATAACATTTTTTCACAAATATATAAACATCCTAAACTTAATTATTACGTAAACTAATAAATATATAAATAATTGGATAATAAACGAAAAGATGGAACACTTACTGGCAGAATTTCTGAGCTATGTTTCTGGTTCCAAGGATTTTAGTTCTGTCATGAGTTATATTAACAAGGAAGATATCAGGATCAATGTTATAGTCGTCCAAACACATCTTAATGTTCTGTTTAACGTCGGCTACACACTTGTCGGCTTGCAAAATGGCTGCAATAAATATAAAGGTGTAAATATATTTGGAAATACAATGTATGTAATAGGATTTTTTTTTAATGGCATCTTTAGGAAAAAATAAATATATTACCATGAGAAAACTAAAACTATCTGCATACCAATAAAACTGAAGTATCAACCAATGAAATGCTTGGAAAAGTTAGAATGTATGGTTGATCTATTGTTCTATTTTTAGAAATATACTTCAAATACTTGAAAGAAGCAAAAATAAGATGATGTGTTATGCTTGCCAATGAGTTAACTCTCCACAAAAGACCATGTGACTCATAAATTAACAACTATAGGTCACAATACGGCCTTCAATAATAAGTAAAACCGATTCCCATGTGTGTTTGCTAGTTTAGTTGCATTAAATCGTAAAGTGACTGTCAATAAATGTTTTAATATTTTCTCCCATTATTTTCATATTTCTAAAACAAGAATGTGTCCCCAGTACACGGATGCCCCATCCACACTATCATTTTCTATGTTCAGTGGACCGTGAAAATGGGGTTAAATCTCTAATTTGGAATTAAAATTAGAAAGATCATATCATACAGAACATATGTACTAAGTTTCAAGTTGATTAGACTTCAACTTCATCAAAAACTACCTCGACCAAAAACTTTAACCTGAAGCGGGACAGACGGACGAACGAACGAACGGACGGACGAACGAACGAACGGACGGACGAACGGACGGACGGACGGACGGACGCACAGACCAGAAAACATAATGCCCATAAATGGGGCATAAAAAAGTGATTGAAATTTACCTTCCTCTGGGCAGATTTGGCGGATTTCGTTTTCATTGACCTCGTGACATCTGGTTGGAAGCATGTGACACTCGAATTTTCTTTTTAATAAAACAGCTTTAGGATCACATGTTGGCCATGCACTAGCATCACACTGTACTTGCTTAACACGGACACTGGAATAATGATAATGATAATGATAATGATAATGATAATGATAATGATAATGATAACGATAATGATATTGATATTGATACTAATAATGTTAATGATAATAAAAATGATAATGATAATAATGATATTGCAATTATAATATTCAAAAATTAACAGTTTGAAATATAATTTTTAAAAAGTGAACAGTAAATCTTTAGATTGTTAAAAAAACCAACATTAATGATATAAAATGTAAACTTCATCTTAAAGAAACTAAATCTTTACATTACTATTATTCACACCTGCAAAATGGAGAATTTGTATCAATTCTAATAAAACAAACATATGGAAAACTTACTCGCAAAAATCATTAAAGAATCCTTCCATGGATAGACCGTTCTTCATTTGTTTGGCTGATATGCTGGTAATACCTTTAGCCATGTCGGATGTACATGTACTGGCCTTGGCTGTTGGTTTTTCGAAACACTTCAGACCTAACAGGTATTCTAATGAAGAAAACAAAATGGTAAATTATTCATAACTATTTTTATACATAAAATTAATTGTATGCACAAATAATATAAGGCCATATTCTAAATTAATTAGAGTAAAAGATTATCGATTGCTGAAAATCAAGTCTCTGAAAATTGGAAAAAAAAAGCACCAAACTAGAACTGAAATATTTGAACATACCAATTGACCTTCACCACCTCTGACGATACGAATGTCTAATAAAATGTCACTTTATACAATGAAGTAAGTTGTATCTATTAAATTGTTCCACTTACATTCAGTTTGTGGAATGCGCGTATAAAGTAAAAAACATGTAACAACAATAAAAGGGTATACAGCATAATGCTCAATTGAATCGTTTCATATTTGAACTTCATTTACAGTGCAATTTAACGATTAAAACACTAGTCAACCAGTTTATCAATTCACACGTTGCCTACAGTGATTTTTCTGTAATAACTACCTGGTATATCTGCACACAACATTCCTACAGAACGTTCCATGGCGGCTAGATCAAATCCTGTCATAGACATAGTCTGTTCAGCTCCTGGGCATTGGTGTATAACTTTTGTCATGCAAATGTACAGTGCGTGGCGTTTGCTGTTAAAATATAAATGCGTAAATTAGGTAAATTAAGAAAACTACGACATTTCAGTAGCAAAGAACATTTTGAGGATAAAATTAGCAAATTTATAAAAATTAAAATACTTCTTTTCAACTTTGATATCAATAATATATTGGATGGATGACTTAAAGAAGATTTCGGTTAAAACATACTAGTAATCATATCTAGCTTGAAGTATATGAAAATATATTACTAGTAAAAACTTTCAAACGTTATTACATTTTCACCATATGAAAGAGGGTTTGGATGGGGTTAAATGATTAAAGAATAATGCCCTTAAAAATGAAGATTAGAGAATAACGGGCAAAAAAATGAAGATAAGAGAAAAAAAAGGGTTAATTTTTTGAAGATTAGAGAAAAAAGGGTGGAAAATTAAATGTTTACAGAATAACAGATCCCCCATGCAGACCCTCATGAAAAGCTCATTGATACTTGAAGTTTTCTTGATGATAACGAACCGTTTTTAATTTATCAAATATTGCAGGTGATTGGAAATTATAATGAGATATATCGACTGATAAAAAACCAATGTAGAACTGATTTAAATGTTACCTGCAGTATTCCTCTGCTTCAGCCTTTGATGTTCCAAGAAGAGCACCTTTGTGTTGGGATACGCTCTGGAAGTACTTCTTGGCATCGACACCATTCTCTGCAAAACACTTCTTGAATTGCTGCTGAAGTGTGAGCATACATGCTCCTGGTACTGTAAACAAAACAGAAACATTTGTGTCAAAGAGTGAGGTGTCTATAATGGTTCCTTAAAAAAAATGACTGAACTACAATTCAAATATATTGGTTTAATTTTCTGCTTAATAGGATAAGGACGTTATTCTTTTTTAAATTCATTTTACACACATTATCATAATACTTGCTGTCGATTGTTAAAGCACACATGTGATGGCCATAGATTTAGCATACGTTGAAGATCGCCGTTTTATAACATAGTTATTAATTCATTTATTTGTCTTCTGATTATTTCGAGAATTATCTTGTAAAACATTTTTTTCTTATTCTAACACATTTGTAAAATTGCCTTTCAAATGATTTTATTTGTCTCTTGCTGTTGTTTTACTTCTTGATTTGTCACGTGCAACTTTCTCGTCTTGGTTCGAGACTTACCAGAGGTATTACGAGACTTACCACTAGTGTCATGACAGTATGAGCCGACAGTTATGACCATGTTAGCAAAAGTTCCTTCAGTTATAAGTAAATCTCTTTGTGTACACCCACTGTTGGCTACAGCACTTTTACCGCATAATTCAAACTTTTGGAAATTTCTGAAATAGATAAAATTCAAGAGTTTAGTTTTTATAGAATTTAATTTACAATTTTATGTGGTATGCCTCAGATTTTTATATGTTCTTTCTTTTTCTTCATCTATTGACGACAATGAAGGCCTTTAGCAAAAGAATTTATAAAATTTGCGTAAATTTACAAATATATAACCAATTAATTTAAATGGTATTGTTCTATTTGGTAACAGAAATACTTCAAGCAAAGATTGTACTCTAACGAGATACATTGATAAATATGAAAATTGATATTGAATATTAAAACTTTTCCTTACGGCGTGACAGATCTAAAAATCAGCCTAATTATGTACCTTTGTTGAGAGAGAAATAAACAGGCTATTCACAGCAATTACACTTACTTGCAAATGGTTTGATTAAGTTGTGACATATCTTGTCCTTGTGGAACCTGTCCTTTTGTCAACAGCATCATTAAATCTGGAACTGGAATCTTCATTTCATCCATAGAACATTGGTTTAAATCTGTTTCAAATTTAATGATACATTCGGATGGTGCCCCTCCTGGCCCAATAATAGGTTTTCCTGTGCCTACATATAAGAGGGAAATAGTGAGTGATGCACACAATAACAAACCCTATTCGTTTTAATTGCAGGTTAAACTTGAAGAATTCATCCATGAACAGATCAATGGTTCAGAAATATATATTTATAAAGATATAAAAATAAAGAGATGTGGTATGATATCTATGATTTCAATTAGACAACTTTACATCCGAGTTCAAATGACGCTAATGTAAGCAATTATAGGTCAACGCCTGGCTTTCAGCAAAAAGCAAAACCCATGCGTATTGATAGTACTGATAAAAACATATACAAGTTTTCACTATGGTGTTAAATTGATAACATTTAAGAGCTTTATTCAACAATGTATATCTCAGATTAAACACTTCCTTAAAAAGCTTTACAAGTTATGATATTTTAGGAAAATAGATTTCTGGTAACCATGGTAACTACTCAAACTTACAAATGCTCTGATAAGTTGCCATCATGTTTTGAAGCGTCTGGCCGACCATAAAGGATTCTTGTTGTGTACACTCTTTGTTTGAGGTAAGTGACTGGAGAGTTCCAGAGGCACACTGTACGATCACCTGTTGCATACCTGAACTATAAGAGTAAGCAAAAGGAAAGTAAGAACAAATGTTAGATATGAAAATATATGTATGTAAGTATGTAATGAAAACTTCTAAAGAATGGGAATGGACGACGGAGTAAATACTTCCATTTGATTTATAATAAAACATCATATATCATTATGTATTTTTGAAATGAAATACGTTTTCCACCAAGCATGCTACAAATAGGGGAGATAATTCATAAGACAGTGCAATATAGTGCATGCACAATTACATAATTTTAAAAATAAATTGAACTGATAATAAACCAGTGAAAAATTTGATATGAGAAAATTATTGAAAGTAAATCCTGATGAAAATAAAAAATTTCAACAGGAAATAATTGAAAATATTTCAGAAATAAATTCAAGACTAACTGACTTTTCAAGTAATCACATTTAACTGTTACTGTTAGCGGAAGCAGTTTACATTTAATCAAGGGATGTCTATATAATTGATGTAAGTTGATTTCAAGGAAGTAAATACATTCAATCTGAAGTACTAAAAAGTTAAATCAAATTAAACAGTATATGGATGTTCAGTACACAGATCGCATAAGGGAGACCATTTAACTTTTAAAAAAAAGGGGGTGGGTGTATGATTTTTTTTTCTTCCAAATATTGTCGACCAGCAGATGACCAACATGATATTGGGAATCCAGATTTTCTCCATATACCATTTAAAAAAAAATAATTTGATTGATAGCGTCGAAAAACTAAAAAAAAATAAATTTTTAAATGTTCTCGCGGCCACTAGGAAATCCTCGCGAGATCTCTAAACATACAATGCCTATATTTTGTTTTGCTAACCTGCATGTGGTGTTATTAAGTTGTTGCATTGTCATTCCAGTGCCGTCTGATGTATTGGACAACAACTTGAAAAAGTTTTCAGCAATTATTTTCTTCTCTGTCATACAGGCCCGGAACTTCTTATCAAATTTAGCTAAACATGGAGGCATTTGACCTTCAACAGCTGTAAAATAGATATACATGGTAAATACATTTAAATTTAAGCTGAGTTCAAGTTTATCTGGCTAGATAAATAATACATCAAAATATTAAGAGCTTGTCATACGTTGTTATGGCCTTTCCGTTGATGAATGTTTAATGGTACTTTTAGTTTTCTTATTTTCGTTAAATCAACACTTTGGGGTTGCCGCCTCATTCCAACATGTTATTCATTATAACATCGGGTTTAAGAAAGTTTTTGAAAACAATGATACAGTTTTGATAGGAATTTCGTAGTTTGCGAGATAATGAGAAACTGTACATGCCAAGGGAGCTACCATTTGATTTTTAGGGGGGGGGGGGCAAAATAAAAAAAAAGGCAGGTGGACAATTTATGTAAAAAGTTAGGATAAACTAATTAAAAAAAGGAAGACCGAATAGAGTGAAAGATAAAACAGTAGTACAATTCTTACCATCGCCATCGCATAGTCCACCTAGAGCTCGACCAGTACTCTGTAGTGTATTCTGCATCATCTGATTCTCTTGGTCAGTACATTTCAGACTGGTCAAGGATCCTGGAATCGGTCCAACACATTTCCCGATAGATTCACGAGAACTGTAAAAGGAAGAAGATGAAATAAGATATTTGTCCATTTGAAAAAAACTAAATTATAAACTAAATTTTATCGAGTGGCGGATCCAGAATCCAGGTGGGGTTCCGGAGGTTTGAATCCCCAAATATTTGGAACATCAATGCGTTTGAATGGGGACATATGGTCGTCCCCCCTTTTTGAAAGGCTGGATCCGCCCCTTTTATCAATATTTACCATATCTTAAATTAAAATGATATTAACTTAACTAAAAAGTTGCGAAACCCCTCAAGTCGGTCTTAGATATATAAATCCCAAAAACTATAGGTTTAATTGAAGCATATAATCACTTTAATCATTTTCAAAATTACTTGCGTCTTTTCGATGGAGAATTCATATTATCAATTGGAAAATCAAATGTTTTTTTCCTTTACTTGTCCCTCTTCACCTTATTTATATAACTTTATTCGTACCTGCAAACTTTTGTTATGAGTTGATCCTTATTGGTATTCTGTGGTAAAGGGCCACTTGTTCCATTCGTGATTATAGAGAAAACAAGATCCAAGGTGAAGCCTCCATTTGTTTCGAAGCACTTCCGAAATGCTTTGTCGAAACCAGCTAAGCATGCGGAATTAAATTGTTGCTGTTGTGCGGAGGCAAAAACGAAAAAAAATCCTGCAAAATACAAATATATATCATGCTTTGTTATATTTTTTTTAAACCGAATCATTTGTTAAAAAGAATTAAAAGCGTTATTTTATTAGCTGGAGTACACGCAGAGAGTGATTAAAAAAACATTGTTAATAAGCAATACATCGTATTCGGAAATTCATTATATTTCTTAATGTATTTTGAAAAATACTAAAAAATATACAGTTTTGCTCAGTGAATATAATACACATATCATTGTTTTAGAATTTCACTGAAAGTTATAATAGGAAAATGTATTGTTTTTCATTTATTCAAGGCCAAATGAGAAAGAGAGAATTGATTTAGAATCATATCTGTCGCCTTGGTACTTAATTTGACAATTTTATTGAATTATAAGTGAATATCATGAACAATAATGATGTATCGATTTTCAGGTAAAATTATACAAGTATAGTGACAACTTGATGTCTCTATTCTATGACAACCCGGAAGTCACTGGTTTAGGAAGTGGCGAGCACGCGCCTCGTGATGTCGCGACTGGTTTTACGTAAACTTGTACCTATTGTAAAACTTTACCTGGCGTTTTAATTCAGATTGATCAAGCTTGTACAAAATTTGAAAAAAGATTTATATCGAAAATGTGAACATTAATATAATTTTCCATTATTTTTTATTTCAAATATAATTTTGCCGGCCGGCAAAACATTCTTTTTACTAGATTAAAAACAAAATATGTAGGGGAGTGGTATTTCTGACTTTTCTCTTTTGTGATACTGGAACATTAAATACACTGATTCTTTAAGAGATAGATATATGTGTATTTGTTCTTCAGCTATATGCTGCTTTTAAATTGGCATTGTCAATAAATGCTTCACAACAAACACTCATTTTACCAATGTACACTTATTACATATTGTTGCTTCTTTATTAAAAAATGAAAATGTTAACAGAAATACAAGTATATTAAGTCTTCCTATAAAAAGCAACTGGAACGTTATGATCAGTATAATCAGAAATGGTACATAATGAAAGAAATTCTAGAAAATCTGAAAATGTTCGTCTCCTTTTTGCTATGGAGTGAAAGCTAAATAAAATGACTTGTCAACACGGCAACACAAAGCCTACATGTTTAGTTAGAATCAATATGTTGTGTTATACAATTATCCGGATATTTTTATGGCAGATTCGAAAAAAATGTTATATTATATATTTTAACAAAAACAATTCATTGAATTATGATGTTTCTAAAAAAAAACGAGGTCAAGCAATTGTTTTCCCTCATAGTGAAACATCTTATATTTAAATAGTTCACATAAAAGTAAGTTACAGAAATTTGTTAATATCAGCAGTGGCATTTTTTCCAGAAACTGTTAGTTATATATAGTATAGATAATTGAAGACACGATTTGGTCAAAATGGCCCAACATTAGATGAAATTCCTAACGTTGTAAGACAGCAGAATAGAAAGATGTGTTGTTAAATATTTATCAACTCCAGACATTAAAGGAAAGGTGTTATTGCATGTTTGATAGGAAATCAACATATACTATATCGGAAACTCTTTTGTGTTTGCTAACAATTCCGTCTTAATTTCAAATTTAAAAAATCCTCTTAATTTTATTTGTACAACACAGTTTTAAAGCATGTATCTTTTGATTAGGAACATACATGTATTTGTCAGTCTTTTATAATGTATGTAGAATTTCAGACGTCTAAAGCAATGTCGAATTTAACTACATACACATGTCTGCATTCCTCGTATCTTTTATTACGTTAAGAATTTGAATGATATACTTAATAAACAAAATCTGTATTTCTCATATCTTTCATTTTGTTTATAATTTTAATTACTTTCTTAGTGAACAAAGTCACATAAAAGACGCAAAGTATACTTTATGGCCGGTAAATGTTGAATACTAAATGGACAGTACTTTATATGCAGCATAGAAAAACAAGGATGCTTTGAAGAAACTATTGTTAGAACATATACTGAGTGGAACAAGTTAACCAACATTCAAATAAAAAATATCCAAAGTTATATATTAATTATTTTTTTTCAAATTGCCGAGTAAAAATTATACCTTTTGCTGTTATGGTTTATTTTGTGTTACAATAAATATATATATTGCTATGATTAGCAGTATTTACTTTTGATATACATGTATATACAAAATATTTGCTTAACTCTCCTTATTCAGTATAGTTTTATGTTGACTTTTGGCCTCAGCCTACCCGGATGCAGTCAGTTTATCTCAGAACCACGTGACAAACAACATCAATATTATACTTTTAATTGAGCTATAAGAAGAGAAAAAACTGTAGCAAATAAACGACTTCGCTAAAAATCCCCTAAAATATCTAAAATTTATTTTGAGCCAAAATTACATTTTAGTATTCTCGATATGTGGAAATAAGAGAACACATTTTTTTTCATAACGTATGAACAATATAAACAAATAAAATTACTGGCTAACTTTTAAGAAAAAAATACAAAAGGTATTTGATTGAGCTGGAATCTCTAAGAATAACTTTACTTGTTTCTTTTTATTAAAATTCATTACGAGTCTAAACACAGTTTAAGTTATCTAGAAACGTGAAAGAACACACCGGTACAGTATAATACTATTAACTATATAGATAAAATAAAACTACTATATAACTTACCAAGAACGGTTACTATAGACGCTTTCCACATTTTTTATGTTATTTCATGCACTTGTATATATAAATAGTCCTATCTGATTGTTCTTTTAAAAAGTTCTTGTTCGAAAATTGTGTGTTGTTACTTGTTGCGATGTTCTTCAGAGTGACTGAGACTTGAATTTGTACTAGTCTTATTAGGGGAATTTACGGAAGTGACAATTTTTGCCCACGGAACTTACTAATAGTTAGTGCCCTTGGCAAGTTCTCGTCAACAAACCGAAATTGGTCGTCAGAACAATCCATCAAACATATACGTATGTATATCTATGTATATACACCGTTTGTTGTGTAATCTTGTACAACTTAGTTTTCTACTCTATAATATAGAGCGGTCCGTTATAAAACATATATACAAAAGTACCGTTGGTATTCTGTTACGAAATTTGTTTAAAAAAAAATTCTTTCAAGATACCGTTTACTGTATAATCTTATAACTTAGTTTTCTACTAAGAATATAGCGGTTCGTTATAAAACATATATATATTAAAGTACCGTTGGAATTATGTTACGAAATTTGTTTAAAAAAAATTCTTTCAAGATATCGTTTACTGTATAATCTTATAACTAAATAAATAATAATACACAGTTTTGAATGGGTGCTTTACTCACATAATTCTTTTTTTTTTTTAAATATGCATTTTATGAGAAAAAAGATACAAGAAATGTTTCTTATATTAAAACCGGGAATAGTATCAATATATTATGTCCCACATTAAAATTCACTGTGGTAAATGAACTCGCGTATGCTTCTTTATTGGGACAGTTTGTCTTTTATTCTTGGTTGCAAAGCATCAACTTGGTCTCTTCTAAGGTAGCAAAAAACTAACTTCAAAGGAAAGAAGGAGGGAATGTTTTATTTTGTCTGAGTTAGAAGTTTTTTTAACAACGCAATCAATCATTTTCTTTTTAAATATTTTTGAAACACTATAAGGTATGGATGAATTCTGGATTCAGATTTTTTTGTCATCTGCTTAACCATCAAACTGGGATTCAGATATTTTTTTTCTAGAAAAAAAAACCATAACCCCCACCCCCTTCGCAGTTAAATGGTCGTTCCCCTACTTGAAGAAAACGAGTTCACAATTTAAAATCTTTTAGTACAGTTTTCATAAGATTGTCATATAACATTTCACATCTGCTTGAAGGCATAAATAAAGAAGTGTGAATGTTGTAGATTTTCAGATTATTATAAGTGATAAATTATGATAGTGTCATGTTTAACATTGTTTTAATGTTTTCAGATTATAGTTATTTGATTGACACTTTTTACTTCCCTTCATCTTGATGGAATATCAACATAAACAATATGGATAACCATTCGAGGACTTATAGGTACTATCTTTAATAAAACACGTTAAAAGACCGTGCGCTTTTCGGATAGAAATCATTGTCAATAAACTTTTTATTATCTTAACATCACTGAAGAGACTGATGTAGAGTATAGTAAGTTTCAGGTTAGGGTGAAGGTTGGCGCCTATTGAACCATCTAAACCCGCTGCATTTGTACGCACTCGTTCTAAGTGAAGAGCCTGTTGTTCAGCGTTTGCAGTTTGTTTGTGTGTTTCATATATATATGGGTTTCTCGTTTCTCGGTTTTTTTTATATTGATTTTCCTGTTTGAATTGCTTTACACTCGTTGTTGTTTGGCCCTTTGTAGCTTGCTTTTTAGTTGCTCAATGTCTGGTGGCAAATATTTCATGTAGGTTCAGGACGACCTTAAAGATTCAATACCATAAGAGTTTTTACCGAAAAGTTACTCTCATTATGTTAAGAAGCTCATTCAAAGTGTTGTGGTTTATCGTTTTAACATAAACAAATTTTCTTTAAAATTATTTTCTTTATAAGTTTATTTCGGTTTCAATTTTGTACCCACCAATCAGGGAAAACAAAGAAATAAAAAAGTTCCCGAATTAACAAAACGAATACAGACAAAGCTTTCTAATTTTGTTTCCGAATATTATGCGCCATATATTAGATATATCTGATAATTACACATTTTATTTAATTTTTTCTTTCTTCCATTTTGTTTCTTTGCTCGTTTATTGATTTAGATTTTATGCGTTCCTAGCGATCTGTACCCTGGTGGTATTGTGGAAGCGACGCTTGTAAGCAATATTTCTATTCTCGATACTTCTTAAACTTTATGCATGGAATGTGGACTGTTTATCAAAACAGTCTTCGGACTAGGACATTTTCTAAGACCATCTTTTTGTGTATGTATGAGCATCTCCCACGCTATCCCAAGTCAGGATCCTGTAATTCAGTGGTTGTCGTTTGTTTCTGTGTTGCATATTTGTGTTTTGTTCATTTTTTTGTATTTAGATAGTTGACATAACTTTTGTCGTTTGAATTGCTTTATATTTGTGATTTCGGAGCCTTTTAGGGCTGACTACGCGGTATTGGCTTTGCTCATTGTTGAAAACCGTACGGCGACCTATAGCTCTAAATTTCTGCGTCAGTCATATGGGATATAATTCATTGGCAATCATACCACATCTTCTTTTTTATTTCTAGTATGTATACATTTTTGTTTTAAGTGGGTTTATCAAACAAGTTTCAATTTATGATATATCCTTAGATTTTGTTCTCAGTTTAGTACACACTTTCATGTGTCTTATAATTTTTCTTAAGACGATCCTTACTTTATGATATATTTTTATTCTTAATTTGTATCACGAGTCCCCTTTTAATTACTGTTTGTTGCAACATTGGAAATGAAACTGAAGAAAAATTGCTTTATCCAGGAGAATTTTTGCATGTTTTGGGACTTGCAGCAAGTGCTTAGGAGGAGAGTCAGACATATCTTCTGATCTTAGTGAGGTCATAATAAGTTGGATCGTTCATAGACCATTTTGTGCTACTTAATGAATGTAAAGGCCACCCATTGGTCCTCAATATAGCGAGAGACTCCCGCACACGGTATACGTGTTAAGTGTTCATTGTTATTTTTTATTCATGACAAATAGATAAGAAAGATGTAGTATGAGTGCCAATGAGACAACTCTCTATTCAAGTCACAATTTATAAAAGTCAACCATTATATGTCAAAGTACGGTCTTTAACCCGGAGCATTGGCTCACACCAAACAGCCAGATATAAACGGCCCCAAAAAATGACATGTGTAAAATCATTTAAACGGGAAAAGCAAAGGTCTAATCTACATTAAAAAAAAAACGAGAAACGAGAAACACTTATGTACCACATCAACATACGACAACTACTAAACACTAGATGTACATGTACTATTCTGAGAAAAAACATACAGAAAACACACTTTAGATAAAATCAGACTTATGCAGTTTTTTTAAAAAAAATAAGAAGAAATGTAGTGTTATTGTCAATGATACAACAATGGCGTTTAAAAAAGTATAACAAAAATACAGAACTAAAAGGAAGGTAATAAAATTGGAGAGTCCACAAAATCAAACGCTCTCACCAAACAGAACAAGTGACAAATAGCTGTCATATTCCTGACTTGAAATAGACATTTTCCGAAGAAAATGGTGGATTAAACCTGATTTTATAGCTAGCGTAAACCTCACACTTGTATGACAACTATTTTTAGTTCCGTTGTATTGACAAAAATGAGTAAGCAACCAAAACAGAGTTAAAAGATTATATATATAAGTCTGAAAATTACTCCAAACAGTGTTAGAGTTCGATTTTCTACTGACAATTTTTTGTTCGTCCCTCAGCGGGATTCGAACTCACGCCTTTTGATACACCACAGCACCAATCGCTTAGCCTCATGTCCAGCGCTCTAGACCACTCGACCACATCCGCTATATAAAAATATAACTTCAATAGTCGTAGTGTTACCTTGTCACGGAAGGATAATCTAGAGATGGACATGAGACACGTGTTTTTAAAGCGTGTGTAGATGTTATATTATTATTTTTATACACAATGTATTTTTCATTTGTCAGTAATCTAACTCGACATTTTTTATATATAATATGGGATCATGATGCATTTCATTATATAGTCACTAGAAATAAGTATATCATACAAACAAGTCTAAACAAGGTACAAACCATACAATATATATGCCCACTGGATCTCAGAGTGATAGAGATACATGGTTAATACAAATATTTATATAAGTCTGAAAATTACTCCAAACAGTGTTAGAGTTCGATTTTCTAATGACAATTTTTTGTTCGTCCCTCAGCGGGATTCGAACTCACGCCTTTTGATACACCACAGCACCAATTGCTTAGCCTCATGTCCAGCGCTCTAGACCACTCGACCACATCCGCTATATAAAAATTTAACTTCAATAGTTGTAGTGTTACCTTGTCACGGAAGGATAATCTAGAGATGGACATGAGACACGTGTTTTTAAAGCGTGTGTAGATGTTATATTATTATTTTTATACACAATGTATTTTTCATTTGTCAGTAATCTAACTCAACATTTTTTATATATAACATGGGATCATGACGCATTTCATTATACAGTCACTAGAAATAAGTATATCATACAAACAAGTCTAAACAAGTGACAAACCATACAATATATATGCCCACTGGATCTCAGAGTGATAGAGATACATGGTTAATACAAATATTTATATAAGTCTGAAAATTACTCCAAACAATGTTAGAGTTCGATTTTCTACTGACAATTTTTTGTTCGTCGTGTGTGTTTTTCATTTTTGTAATCTCAGTGCGTCGTTATGAAATCTCAGTGTGTAATTTTTAATTCTCAGTGTGTAATTTTTAATTCTCAGTGTGTGTTTTGAAGTTTTTAAATCTCAGTGTGTTTTTTTTTATGATTCTCAGTGTGTAAATTTCTCGAAAAATGGTTTAAACATAGTTTTAACGAGAACGGCTTGCCATAGCATTGTCAATATTTACAGAAATGCAACCTTAAACAAGTTTAATACATTTATTTTGTTGTTGTTTACTATCGTATATTCATTTGCCTCAAAGCAGCATGTGAAAAGTGTGAAAGTTGTAGATTTTCAGATAATTGGATGATAAATTAGGAACCCCTTCATGTGTCATGTTCAACACTAATTTTGATTGTTGTTTAATGATTGATATTTGATTGACACTTTTAACTTCCCTTCCTAATAACGGATAGTCTATCGGACATTTTTGCAATGCAGGCACAAGTTAGAATATTACCACAATCGAAAATTCTCGTGTCACTCCGCTAATCTCCTTCTATCGAGATGAAGGTACGGAATCGGCCGAATTGTGACGAATGGATATTACCACAGGGACAATCGGCAATCATCGGGTGAATCCGCTATTCTCCTTAAAATGAAGTTGTGGAATCGGCCGAGTTGTGACGAAATACCACAAGAATTGACTGTGGTAAAAACATATGATAACCCCGACAGTAATACTGTTGACAAATTAGGTAGTCTGTCTGTGTGGGAAGTCTAAATTCACAACCACGTTATGTCCTTTAAGTTAAATTCAATTCCTCTTGTATCAGTGAAATCCAAGTTTGCCTCTTTAACATATTTTGATTCGAGCGTCATTGATGAGTCTTTTGTAGACGAAACGTGCGTCTGGCGTAAATATAAATTTTAATCCTGGTATATATGATGAGTTTATTAATCTGCACGTTAAGAACCCTTGAATTAAATCTCTGATAGGTCCGTATGTGGTATGTTCGAAAGTTACATTCCTCGCTCTATCCCATGAACCTTCATTTTCCAGTGGCATTCCAAGTTTTCAACCAATCATCTCGATCGACAACCTATTACAGGACATGCTTATTTTTACATGATTACTTTTATGTGCCTGTCCAAGTCAGGAGCCTGAAGATCAGGTGGTTGTTGTTGTTTCAGGTCTGTCATATTTGTTATACCCCCGCTTTAAAAAGAAAAGTTTTCAGATTCAAAACTCAACAACTTCTTTTGCCGAACACTTACACATTATTTACACTATTGAAATAATCGAGTTGCTGCATCAGTGAGCAATAGCTTGCAGTTTCACTTTTTTCCCATATTGTTTTGTAATGAATGCTGCTATTATTTTTTTCTCGCTTGAATTACTTTATATTTTTCATTTCAGGGGTAAACTACAAGTATGGGTTTTCTCATTGTTGAGGACCGTACGGTTAATTGCCTATAATTGCTTGAGTCCGCTTCATTTGAATCCTGGTAGATAATGAATCCTGGTAGATAGTGAATCCTGGTAGATAGTGGTCTCATTGGTATTCACAACACAACTCCTTTTAACCATGTCATGTGTTAATATTTATTATTGCATAGCTTACAGTTGAAACGGGTTTACGTATTTCTTTCTTGTTTGTATAGTTAGATATAACGTAAAATAGATTTCTATGATGATTCTTTTGTTAAAAGTTATCTTATGTGTCCTATTTTCAGTAAACAATTAAAGTACATGTATATGACTATATAAATTTCTATCTTCAATAAAAACTAGTAAAACAGCCGGCAAAACTACTCTCAAAATATCTATTTATATTCGTTTATGATACAATCTTATTCAAACTTGGCCATAGGACTCAGAACTTAATTAACGGATGGAGGAATGAGTTTTTAGTTTGAATTAATCACTATATTGCAACACAAATTATGACATAATTGGGAAAGCGTTGGAATCAATTGGCCCCTATAGTAAAGTTTACAGAATGTTCACGCATACTATCAATTTTACTGGGCATCTATTAGGAATAAGCATACTTAGAGGCATAATCTATATATAAAGGACCCCATTGTTATATAATTCTCTTATTTTTAACTTTAATACCAGACGTAATATTGACATGTTGGCTCAAAGCAATCTTAATTCGTTGTGAGTGAAGAAAATGTATGTTTAAGTCGAAACAAGATATACCAAATTGTTTGGAAACCTCTAAGCACAGCATGAACACATTTAAATCAGGAATATGACAGTTGTTTCCATTCGTTCTCCGTCGGTTGATAAAGTCTAATGTTTGATTTTATCAGTTTTTATTGTTTTAATTGTTTGGGGTTTTTGTTAACCTTTTTTCAAACAATCACTGACACAAAATACAGAAATTTTTTTAAAATCAGTTTTTTTTTAACAAACCACGCATAATACTGCAAAGTTATCATCATATGGTGGACACGGTAGAGAACCACATTTTGTACCAGTACCGTACAAAAGATTCCCATTTCTATTCGCTTTGCCCCCTTGTACAAATTCTGGGCTCGCATCTACGCAGATAAAAGATGATGCTTTGTCAGAATACGAATCAGAAGCTAGATATCCATAATATTCTATTTTCCATCCGAGATAGCACGTCTTCCGACCAGGGATCATGACAGACGAGTATGTATGTTTACTCCTGCAAAGAGCACAAGGAACATCTTCATCAACAGCTCTAGACCCAAAGAACGTTTGTTCATATTCGGTACCATACAAATAGCTCCCTCCGGGTGCAGATCTGTTACTCATTTCTGGATTATTTGGAAGGCACAGCAAATTTGACGCACCACCAAAGCGAGTGTTGTAATCCCCATCGTAATAATTCTGTCCTGCAGTAAACCCTGAAATATGCAACATAGTTTTTTGCCCAGCCTACAATCGGAAGCGGTTCATTTATCGGGTAGGTTAAAGTATAGACTTAAGGTAGTTAAGTATACAATTAAAAACTTATGGACATACTCAGAGCTTCTTAAAATGTATGAAAAATCAGGAGCAAATGCAATTGTGAGAGTTGGCATGATGTCTTATAAACACGTACATGGCCTTGTTTTCAGGTTAATACACACATTTATTTAGAGCGTACATGTTTAATGTTTTATTTGCAGGAAGATATGTTATGCGCACGCACAATTGATATCATATGTCTATGTTTTTGTAACTGATATTTTTTTATGCCATGGGTCTTCTGATAGACATTGAATGCACAACAGTTGAGAATATCAGTCAGTACGCTATAAGGTGTACTTTTAGCTTTGGATTTCAAATATTTTGGCCACGAGCATCACTGAAGAGACATGCATTGTCGAAATGCGCATCTGGTGTAAGAAAATTGGTATCGTTAATTTTATTACTACCACTGGGTCGATGCCTCTGCTGGTGGACAATTAATCCCCAAGGGTATCACCAGCCCAGTAGCATCGAAGTACTGGTATGAAAATACGGATTTTTTGTGTTATTAAAATTTTCTGTTACAAAATGATAGGAATTATTATAAAAAGGAATTTATCTCCCTCATGCAAAGCTCTGATTCCTTTCACGGATTTGGCTATACTTTTTGGAACTTTTGGATTATAGCTCTTCATCTTTTATATAA
Source organism: Mytilus galloprovincialis (assembly GCF_965363235.1). NCBI lineage: Eukaryota > Metazoa > Mollusca > Bivalvia > Mytilida > Mytilidae > Mytilus > Mytilus galloprovincialis. The sequence continues at coordinate 30,216,694 of NC_134850.1, forward strand.
GCTTTGGATTTCAAATATTTTGGCCACGAGCATCACTGAAGAGACATGTATTGTCGAAATGCGCATCTGGTGCAAGAAAATTGATACCGTTTATTTTATTTAAGTAATCAAACATTGATAAAATTGAGAATGGAAATGAGGAATGTGTCAAAGAGACAAAAACCTGGCCAAACAGCAGACAACGGCCGAAGGCCACCAATGGGTCGTCAACGCAGCAAGAAAATCCGGAACTGTAAGTATTAAATATTAAACAACATTATTACCAGGCTTATAAACGTAGATTCATACAAGATAAAGAATAAAAGTATCATTTTGTTTCAGGTCACAAGTGGTTTATATAGCTTGTTTGTTGCTGTAACAGTTGTGAGTATCGGATCATATTATAAATGTACCAAAAATACAAAATAAAAAGACCTCCGTAAGATACACGTTTTGTTCACCAAAACATTCTTAAGGATGTACTCAGTGAGGAGCCAAAAATTTCTAGAATTAAACTTTTTTTCTTAACCTGATTTTATTTGCTATGGCCCTTTGAAAATACCCAATGTTGATGATTTTCCCATTTTTCTTCAATTTTTACCTATTTTTGGGCTATTAACGTGAAAAAAAATCACAGTTTCACAATTTAACTTTTTTTTTCATATTTTCAATAAAGATGACGTGGACAAATTTGAATAAATTTAACTTAAAAAACTATAAGCAGGTGTTCATATAAGAAAGTTTTATCCTATTTTGATGCTTTTTTGTGTCAAATTTACCATGCTACCATTTTTGTAAATTTGTGATTTTTCGCAGTTTTAAGAACAAAATGCATATCATTTCAACTGTTTTGTTATAAATGATTGAAAAAATACATATATTAGAAATTTGAAAAGACAAAAATGATATGGGATGTACATGATTCTTGTAAAATCATTTTTTGTACCCCTCACCGATTTTCTTAAAATTTGGCTAAAAAGACTTACTTGTCGTAAAATTTGAAAATTAGATTGCTCAAATGCTGTTCATTGTAAATATACATTTTTTTTTCACAGAGTTATGTTTGATTATAATATTTTTAAAATTCATTGATATTTTCCCCTTGTATCACATGTTTTGGAAATAATTCTAGAACAAGATTTCAACGAGACTAAAACGTCAGAAGAATACATTCTTAACATACTTTTAAGATATATTGTTTGTAAATCTATATGTACACTATACCAGTATATATAATTTCAGTATCGTTTCCAGAACACTGTTTTCGTCCCCAACGAGTGTATGTAGAACCATAATCTGAAACTAGAATCGGAACAATAGAAAAATTCAATATACCTACTGATCGACAATGATGTAAACTAAAATGGCCAGATAAATGTAGGGTGCGGACTGCTGTTGTAACTTGTTACTTACCAAGTTACTTACAAATCTGGTTCAGCTTGTGTAATGTAAATCAGGGTACATGTTCATATGAAATTAACTTGTTCTTGTGCAGCTTTAATTGTTATATTTGCCACTGTACATAAAACACTAATATACAATAATTGTATCTCGTTGATTCGCATTTGGCATTTGGCATGCCACAAAACCAGGTTCAACCCACCATTTTTTCCTTTAAAAATGCCCTGTACCAAGTCAGGAATATGGCCATTGTTATATTATAGTTCGTGTCTGTGTGTATTACATTATAACGTTGTGTCGTTTGTTTTCTCTTATTTTTGAGTGTAAATTCACATTGCGATAAGACGTGTCACGGTACTTGTCTATCCCAAATTCATGTATTTGGTTTTGATGTTATATATATATGTTATATTTGTTATTCTCGTTGGATTTTGTCTATGTGTGTTACATTTTAGTGTTATGTCGTTGTTCTCCTCTTATATTTAATGCGTTTCCCTCGGTTTTAGTTTGTTACCCCGATTTTGTTTTTTGTCCATGGATTTATGAGTTTTGAACAGCGGTACACTACTGTTGCCTTTATTTATCAGTAAAAGGAAATTTCAATAAGTTGAGCTGTAAAGATTACTTCTAAAGAAAGTGATGTTGAAATTTTCTTGGAAATATATATTTTGGTAATAAATCTCGTGTAATTAGTACATTTAAGTCGCTACGATGGTTACCTCTTTGTATAGATGCTGACATCTGGGAGGTTACAGCTTCTAAATTGACAGTTTTTGCCTTTTCTCGATCAAAAGAGGATTGCAATATGGTAACTGTAGACATCAGGTTGTCGTTCCTTGTCTTCTCCATTGACAACTGCGACTGTACTTGGGCCATCTTTTTCTTCATTTCCTGGCTTGCTCGGTCCAGTTGAGTGACAGTAGACATCAGGTTATTGTTCCTTGTCTTCTCTTCTGACAACTGCGACTGAACTTGGGCCATCTGTTTCTTCATTTCCTGAATTGCTCGGTCCAGTTCAGCTAATCGTGCTCCTACAACATCCGGGTCATTCAGCAGCAAACGTTTCACCTCTCTAACATCCAGTGAAGATCCATCCGATATTTCTGTAGAAATAATTCCATGAAGGTTACAGCTCCAAACCACAATCAAAATTAACAACATTTTCATCTGAAGTGTCTCTTACAACTTATTTAACGTACGACTTAGTTAACTAACACATAGTGTATAACGAGATAAGATAAACTTTTATGTATTGCTTATGGTTTACCTACATTTATATTGTAGAATTGTAGAATCATTTGAGGTGTAAATGATACTTATAGATATATAACCTTTGCAGATCTAACATTGTTGTGGTGAATTTAAAACTTGAGTTTTGGTGCTAGTAATTGTATTATATTGGGTTACCACTATATGAAGAACGCCTTTCGTAAAGACGTATATGATAAATAATAATGATGTGACTGCGTGTTAAATATTATAATCTTTTACCACGAACCATGAAAGTATTATATTCTAAGTTCATGAACACAGGTCAAAAAAAAATTTCTAATAAAACTAAAGATCGGTTTCTAAAGATACCTTATTGAAACGAAACAATTTGAACTCGCAATAAAGATGTAATATAATTATTACCGAAATTACGTACATTACGCCTAATATACCAGTATTTTAGTTTTGGCATGTATTAGCCTCGGACGAATGCAATTTATAACGTGTTGTTGTAGTTTTTCAGGTGAAAAAAAACCTTTGTGAATGTAGATTATTAGAACATAAAATACATGTACGTCATTGTACTAAAACTTCAGCAAAGTTGATCTTTTGCTGTTTTGGTTGTTTTCTTAAAAGTGGAAAAGGTGACACGTGGGTAACCAACTCATAATACTAAAATGCATTAACAAACTGGGGAAAATCTTAGGCAGAAATGTGCTTTTATTGAGTTGGTTTAAAACTGAAAGTAATGACATTCATTCATGAAATTATGTACCACTTCAAATTTAAAACGTCCCCTTGCACCGGCTTGTTACAGTTTAAACAAGTTTTCACCTCATTTAAAATCTATCAGGAACTGTTCGGATAATTTTGTAGACCAGTTTATACAAATAGTTTTCCTGGCTCCTTTAGATTTTTTTTTTACAGCAGCGGTCTAGCCTAGACTTTTTTGGACTGTTCTTAAACAGGTCTATCTCTGATCATCTCTACAGTTTTTGACAGTTATACCTTAGAATTTGTTATGGCCGTTCTACATTGAACAGATCGTTACAGATTTATCACTACATTTTTCGACAGTGCTATCCTAGAATTGATTCTCGTAGGTTTGCCAGAGAACAGATCCTTCAAGTGCTAAATATCTACATTGTATCAACGGTTATATACTACAGCTAGTTCGGCAGTTATACCTTAGAAACCGATCCCGACAGATTTATCTCTACAAATTTTAATAGTTCTATCTTCAAACTGATTCTGGCAGTTATACCCTAGGACAAATCTTTACAGACTTTTTTTTTTTTTTTTACAGTTTTCGACAGTTCTATCCAGGAATTTATTCTCGCAATTATACCCTAAAAAAGATACTAACAGATCTATCTCTGTAGTATTCAACGGTTCTATACTAGAGCCAGTCTCGCAGTTCTACCCTAGAACAAACCCTTCGACAGCCATCGCTGCAGTTTTCAACGTTTCTATTATAATGCTGGTTCTCGTAGATCTACAGTAGAACAGATCCTTCAATAAACTCATCATAGATACCAGGACTAAAAGGATAAGGTTCACTTATGGCACAATATGGCCTAAAATATCAACTATATCATAAAACCCCAAAAAGGTCACAATTTGATTCGTAAATGGGTCTATTTCAAAAGACCAAATGCTAAATAAATCAGTTCTTTTAATAAAAGTACATAATATTCTCCAAAGTAGGCCAATTTTTGGACATTTTGTCAAAATATGATAAAGGAGTAGGTCCGGTAAGACCCCTTTTTGGCCCAAAAATATAGCAGTTTTACAAAATTGTTTAAATGTAAACTTTTAAATATATATTTGACAGTAGGATGCTTCTGCTACATAAATATTGATTGTTTTTGGCAATACAATGCACATATATCGAGTACTAGCACCATTAAGTCACGCTAAATTACTGAAATCTTCACATTTCTATCATTTTAGCTAAATTTTAGACGGTTTTCGTTTAAAACGAAAGTGGCCGCATTCGTGTTCATCCTTAATATTGAAATGTAAGTTGTATTTTATGATAATACATAACATATATAAAGATTTTGGATGAAGACGGATGCGGCCACATTCATTTTTGACAAAAACTATCTAAAAAGTGACATTTTTCGACATATTTGGTAGATTTTTCATATTTGAGCTTGAATCGGATCGTTTTCAATGACTAAATCAGTTAAAATCTTTCACATAAACTAATTGATTCAAATGAAATAGACACTTAAGTGTTTAAAAAGAGGTCAAATTCATTCGTCAGATGAACTTGAAATTTGAGGCCAAAATTGATCCTTACCGGACCTACTCCTTTGTTCAATTTTTAGACCTAAAAGCTTTAGGAAAACATTGGCCGCTACCTACGATCCAAAATGTTTTGAAGCCAAAAGATTCGAATTTTGATATATAATTCATCAATATAAAGACTTTTTGGATCGTGGATGGAGGCCAAGGTTAATTATTCCAAAAACAATTAATATTGTGGATAAATTTGACCAAAAATGACCAAAAATACAAATAATGTATATTTCAGGGGTCATAGCTTCATAAATTTAAAAGGAAGGTGCCAATAAAATATATTTTTATATTGATAGTATTGTCACAAGTATTTCTATGCTAAATTTGTAATTTATTGGCCCGATTTTAAAAACGTCAAAAATTTAGGGCTAATTTTAACCCTTTGTGAACCTTCTCCTTTTACACTTACGCCAGACGCGCTTTTTGTCTACAAAAGACTCCTCAGTGACGCTCGAATGATAAAAATAATGTTTAAAAGGCCAAATATAGTACGAAGTTGAAGAGCATTGAGGACCAAAATTCCTAAAGGTTTTGCCAAATACAGCGAATGTAATATATTACTAAGTTAGAAAATGCAAGCGCTCCCTCTACATGATCGACGGTTCTATTTAAGAACCGGTAACCTAGAACAGATCCTCACAGATCTATCCCAAAAAGTTTGGACAGCTCTATTGATTTATTTCATTATCTATTCTTTTAATTTTTATGATTTTATGTATTTTATTAAACTTTTTAATTTAATTAATTCACTTGCTTATTTATTTATATTTTTCTTATCTATTCATTAATTAATCAATTCTTTTTTTTATTTTTCAAAACCTTTTTTCTATATTATTTCACAAAAAATATAATGGGATATCGTTTCGTTATTGTTATTTTTATTTTATCATTACATTTATTGAATTAACGTGATTAACAGTTGTTTATACTAAAGTTTGCGACAACATTCACATATCTATACTAAACCAATTTATGTATCATCATATACGATTGTACCTGTCAGGTAAAATCGGAAATGGAAAACACTCCCCCATAAAGTAATCAATAAAACTGCGTGACCCATATATTTTACCTGTAAAATCCCCACTTTGAAAGCGATCATGGACCTGAGAATATGTTTCTGGTATTTTTTAACAAATATTTATGAAAGTGTTAGAAACATATTTCCTCATTGCTCAACAATTATATATACACACAATGTGGTATGATTGCCATTGAGAAAACTCTCCACAAAAGATAAAATAACGCTGAAATTAACAACTTTATCATGTATATGTCGTGTACAAGTTGCGATTTTGTACAGATTATAACGTGTACAAAAATATTGTACATGTTATAACTTGTATAATGCAAAAATACAAGTTATAACATGTACAAAAGTACCTCGTACATGTTATAACCTGTACAAAATATTGCTTAAAAATGGTTTTAACTTGTACAAAATCGAAAAATAAGGATATGTTTCTATTATCGTAACAGACGTTATTAACCTCAATAGTATTTTCACTTCTTTTTTATTATTCCTTCATGTTAGTGTGTTTTGTCCTTTTTTGGTATAGTTAATGGCCAGGGGTCGGTATTACGAAGCATTCCTAAGACCTGTCATAAAATATATCTTAGGACATATCTTATGATATATCTTAGAACATGTCTTATGATCACTGTTATGTCTTTCTATGGTCATATCTTTATTTGATGAATTATAATTATGAGTGTCCACTTTGAGGGTAATAGTAAAATAGTTTCATTCTAGTTAACACTAAAAGACATAAGAGGATAGCCAGGACAGATGTGTCTACAAATAAAATTGGGAATGCAAATGGGGTATGTGTCTAAAAAATAACAACACACCTATGGAGCAGACAACATCCAAAGGCCACAAAAACATGTTTTCAAAGTAGAGGATATATATTTAAAACATCAAAATGACATTCGCCTCATGCAATGATCTTATAGTTTATAAACAAAAATTAGTTATAAATTTACATAAGTGACATGCCGAAGGCCAAAAATGTTGAAGAGTAGATCCAAAGACATTGATTATGAAGCGTGGTCCAATGAAAACTATTTCAGCTCTCTCTTGCTTTTACAGAGTAAGCATATAAGACATTGTTTAAGTCTTTGCATGCTATACAAAGAGAGGGAGGAATATTTCCCAAAATTATTAGGCATTGTTCTTAAATTTTTTGGAAGAATTTAGTTACTAGAACTAGTATTTAATGTAATTGTCATTTAGAAAATGCACCCCAAGGGTGACTGGGGTATAGAAATATGGTCACTTGGTCTTCTCCCGACCGGCAGTAAAACGCTTGCCGAAGTGGGGCGTCCGTTTAGCTGTGCGGGATGTATCAAGTTCGCAGTCACGTCCAGTCAGAAGGGGGGCGTTAAATCCGATGCCTCGAGTAAAGAGAGTGCCACGCTCTTTGCACGTTAAGAACCCTTGCAACAACTCTTTGAGGGGTCCACACTTATTTAAGCCATGATGGACTGCATAAAACATACAATTACATGAAAACACATTTTGCCAATATAAGTCATGAAACAAATATTCCTGAAACTTTGTGATCATTCTCCTCTCCCATTTACTGTACCTTGACCTTAAATGTACATTTTATTTCATTAAGATTAATCTTAAATTTTGTACAAGTTAAAACCATTTTTAAGCAATATTTTGTACAGGTTATAACATGTATGAGGTACTTTTGTACATGTTATAACTTGTATTTTTGCATTATACAAGTTATAACATGTACAACATTTTTGTACATGTTATAACCTGTACAAAATTGCAACTTGTACACGACATATATATCACCGTACGGCCTTCAACCAAGAGTAAAGCCCATACACATAGTCAGCTTAAAAAATACATCGCCATATATTGCCGTTTTTGACTTTTTGAAAATTACAACACCTTTAATTATTGAAATAGTACTAATACTTTTGAAATGTCAATTTTAAGTGGGTAATCAAAGAAATCAAATTACACCCAAGCGATTTGTTGGCAAAATTTGACATTTCACTGTCATATATATAAACGGTTCTAATTGGTCGTAGTTTTCATATTTTCAGCAGTATATCTTGATAATATCTAACCTGCTCTTTTCCCAATAGTACCACATGTCATCTGTTGTTACTTAGGAATTGATTCTTTCAAGGTCTACACAGAAAATGATGATTACAATTGACAATATTCCTAGAGGTTACGATTTTTATTATTAAATGACTTGGTGTTTATGTGCTCGAAGCATTTTCTAAATTTCAACTGATAAAGTTAAATAATATCGTACAGTATTCCCCGTAAGTCATAAATGGTCTCATTAGTAATAATCCGCCCATCCCTTCTATAACCTTGTATTGTCAAAGATTTTAATTTCTGCATAGAATTTAAATCTTTGTAATTCATCAAATTACAAACAGATAAATAAAGGCAACAGTAGTATACTTTTAAAGTTCGAAAGTAATAAATCGATTGAGAGAAAACAAATCCGGGTTGTAAACTATAACAGAGGGAAACACATCAAATATAAGAAGAAAACAGCGAAACAACAGAAATACGAAAGTGCAACAAAAAACCAAACAACAATGTTACACACACAAAAACGAATTTTGTAGATAACAATTTCCATTTTCCTGAAATGGTACAGGACATTTTAAGAAAAAAATGGAAGTTTGAACCTAGTTGTTTTGTGGCTAGCCCAACTTCCCGCTCTCGTGGCAATGTTAAATGTAACACTAAAATGACAACATTGCATGACAGGACTACAATACAAATAATGAATACAAGATATATTATTTCAGGAAAAGTTTTTCGAATGGTTTAGTTTTTCAGATTTTTTTTTATGGTCGATCTATTGATTGATTGCTGTTTGCTTATCTTATCTTTAGCAGATATTACAAACATATTCAAGACGTACACATTGCCAATAAAACATGTGACCTGAAGTTCTGCAAAGACCTGGACGAAAGATAACATTTCGACTGCTACTAGAAAGAAAAGGGTATGTTGATGATGGCAATGGAAATAAAATATTGCCTTTGGTAGGGCTGTTGTCTCCTTGACACTTTTCCAATTCCATTCTCAATTTTAGGGCAACATGGTACTCTTCAAAACTTGTAGCAAAGGTTCTTTAACTTAGAAAGATCATGACACTACTCCAACAACTATATCAGCATGTAGATGATCTTATAATATTCTAGATTTTGGAGTGTGTGTTCGAGCAAGATCCCAAGTCAGGAGCCTCTGGCCTTTGTTAGTCTTGTATTATTTTTAATTTTAGTATCTTGTGTATAATTTGTTTAATATGGCGTTCATTACTATTCATTACTCATGACTGAACTAGTATATATATTTGTTTAGGGGTTAGCTAAAGGACGCCTCTTGTTGCGAGAATTTCTCGCTGAAATGAAGACCTACATGTATTGGTGACCTTCTGCTGTTGTCTGTTCTATGGTCGGGTTGTTGTCTCTTTGACACATTTCCCATTCCCATTCTCAATTTTAGCTTATCTTATATTGGAGAAATACTTTTGAAATTAGAATAACTTAAATCTATGAATGTCAATGAATGATTGTACTAACATGATAAACAATCAATATTACTACACCCCCTCCTTTCATGTTCAGCTATGTTTGTTAGTGTTGTAATTAAAGCTAATGGATTCTTTAACAATAAGGATAATTTTATAAATCATACCTACTGATTTAGTTTCTTTTTGTCGAATTACTGATTAAAAGGATGATGATTCCAACATAATCATCCATGCTTACCTGTGACAAAAACATGGTTAGATCTTTATAATACAAATGTTGTTTTTTTTTTAACAATAAGGATTATTTTCTATATTTTCTCTATATAATCAGTTACCTTGTTAATCTCTGTTCTATTCTTGTTTGTCAAGATAATTAACAGATGTAGATTTATCATGTATACTTTCTTTCGACGAAGACACGTTAAGATATTAAGAGAACAAATATATTCTCTAACAATAAGTATAATTATATATACAGTTATAGTTAAATAACAGAAACAATGTTCGATTTATAATGTGATTTTCTTGTGTTCTTGATTTTTATAATCATTTAAATATGTACATATTGTTCAACTCTTTTTGTCAAGATGAATGAAAAGATGAGGTCAGATCTTTAAACACAAATTGTTTACACTAAAATCAGCACCACACTTCAATTTAAGGTCGTAGTATACACTAATAAAACGTATTTACAAAAATACTGAACTCCAAGGTTAATTGAAAAAAGGAAAAATTACAAAATCAAACACTCAGTTATATCAACAAATAGAACTTATAGCAAATAAATGTTAAATTCTCGCTTTTGGAAAGACAGGATTTGCTTACCCTTCCGGAGCACATGAGATCACCCCTAGTTTTTGTTGGGGTTCGTGTTGCTAATTCTTTAGTTTTCTATGCTGTGTCATGTGTGCTATTGTTTGTCTGTTTGTCCTTTTCATTTTTAACCATGGCGTTGTCAGTTTATTTTCGATTTATGAGTTTGGCTGTCCCTCTAGTATTATTCGTCCCTCTTTCAAACGAAAATGATAAGTTAAAGCTGGTTTTATAGATAGCTCTATCTCCCTTTTCTACATCCCCTGTCTACATTTCCGTTATATTGATAAAATTAGGTGAGCAACTCAAAATGACATAATTAGTAAGTGATCATTATAGGGAGCCAGCAGCCTAAACTGTATAATTTGTCATACAAAATACAAGGAAATACAAAGATAGTAAGTCAGTCCACAGCACAAAATATGTTTTTAGCACAAATGTCATCATTATAACGGATACTTTACAGTATATTCAAGAATACATTAGTTGTCTTAATATGAAGTAAATTAACCAAATAACTGAACTCCAAGGTAAATTTAAAACGAATAGTCTCTGGAACAATTGGAAAAATCAAAAGCTCACACATCAAAAGACTGGATAACAATTGTCATAAACATGGCTTGGTACTTGCATTTCCATATGTAGAAAATGGAGGGCTTAAACCTGGTTTTAAAGCTAGCTAAACCCCTCTCACTTGTATGAACAAAATAGACATACTAGGTAAAATGTCAAAAATAGGGGAACAGCAGTCAACATTGTGTTGTAATCTTTATCACTATGAAAACAAACCAATATTTCAGCAAACATGGCAAAGAAAAACACAATGACATATAGACAAATCACAAACGCAAAAGGAGTAGGTTCAGTAAGACCCCTTTTTGGCCACAAAATATAGCAGTTTTAGAAAATTGTGAAAATGTAATCTTTAAGCTATATTTTGGAAAGTAAAATGCTTCTGCTACATAAATGTGTGCTGTTTTTGACAATACAATGCACAAATATCGCGTTCTAGCATCATTAAGTCATGCTAAATTACTGAAATTTTTTTTTTTTTTAGCATTTTGGTTAATTTTTAGACGGTTTCCGTCTAAAATGAAAGTGGCCGCATTCGTGTTCATTCATAATATTGAAATGTAAGTTGTATTTGATGATAATACAACACAAATATAAAGGTTGAGGATGAACACGGATGCGGCTACTTTCATTTTTGACAAAAACCATCTGAAAAGTGACGTTTTTTGGCATATTTGATAGATTTTTCATAATTAAGCTTGAATTAGAGCTTTTTTAATGACTAAATCAGTTAAAACCTTTCACATTAACTAATCGAATCAATTAACACTTAAGTGTTTAAAAAGTGTCCAAAAACTTTCGTTAGATGAATCTGAAATTTGAGGCCAAATTCGGCCCTTACCGGACCTACTCCTTTAAAGACAAGAACACAAAACATGACCATAGCACAATAACACAATGACGAGATGTATAAGTACCAAACAATGACAAGAGGATATTACAAAAAAATGGACTATACATACAAAATGTTTTTTAACACCGAAACATATCAAACAAAAATGTCTGAATTTTCAGATTTAAAATCTTGATAACTTGAATTGACAACGAAATAGAAAAATAGAAAAAAATGTCTGAGTTTTTAGATTTAAACACTTGATAACTTTACAACAAATTATGACATACAAAAAGGTTTCTGTTTTCAGATTTTAACACTTTTTGTTCTATTTTATTCCCTAAACCACAATTTTTCTGAATTTTTTGGTGTTAAAACTTTTCAACTTGATAGTTTGATTAGGGTTTCGTTCAAGTGTCATTGATGAGTCTTTTGAAGAATAATACCAAACAAAAATGTCTGAGTTTTCAGATTTAAACATTTGATAACAAAATATAACCAACAAAAGGTTTCTGTGGTAAGATTTTACCACTTGTTATTCTCTTCTATTCCATCAAGCCAATTTTTGTTCTGAATTTTTGGTGTTAAAACTCTTTAACTTTATTATTTGGGTAGGACTTCATTTGAGTGTCATTAATGGGTCTTTTGTAGAATTATCCCAAACACTTGATAATTTGACAATGAAATATAACCAACAAAAAGGTCTGTGGTTTCAGATTTTAACACGTGTTATTCTCTTCTGTTTTATAAAACACAAATTGTTCGGATTTTTAAATTTTTATACTCTTTAACCTGATTATTTGATTAGGGCTTCGAACTGTTGCATTCGAGTGTCAATGGTGAGTCTTGTGAAGACGAATCACGCGTCTGGACTATCAAAATATAAGCATGGTATTGTTGGTGAATCTTTAACGTTTCCTAAATATATAATTGTGGTTTTTTTTCCTTTAGTGTGAACCCTTCACAAAACCATGATGGATGGTTTAATTATAATTAAACTTAGGTACATATTATTTTTCAGAAACACTAATCTATATAAAAACAAATATCAGAAATCTATAATGGGAGGTTGAAGGAAAAGTTCAACTTTATAAATTTAAAAGAATTTCATTGAGAAAGTAAATACTTTCGTCTTAGATTTTTCTTTATTAAGTGTTTTTACGCTTTAAGCTATTTTTCTGTATCTGCATTTACTCTCATAACTGAAATTTTTGTCTTTAATTCTTATGTAAGTTGTTTTGTGTTTTGAATTTTTTTTTTTGCCATTTGCCTACGGACTTTCCGTTTAGAATTTTTCTCGAAGTTCGGTATTTTTGTTATTTTACATTTGAATAGAACAATAAGTTCCTTGATCTTTTCAGTCATTTAAGAAGCATGTTATTCTATTTGCTTCGTTCCACTAATAAAAGTTTTGTTATGCAAGGAAAATTGATATATCGCTACTGAGGTGGGAAACACTTATAATTTCAAAATTAAAAATCGCTCGTTTGTCATAGATTGTTGTACTGAGATAACCATTATTCTTCTCTTCTTCTTTTTTTTAAATTTTTGTCAGATATATATTCGGAATCCTCTAGTTTTATTCATGAAGGTCTGATAAAAGTTTTGACTTCTTTTTTTCTTAACTTAATATCACACTAGTAAAAAGACATTTCTGAAAATCAAATAAAATGCTTATGATTATTAAAAAAAATTGAAAGAAAAGAGTGGCCATGTTAAGATATATATTTATTTATATTTCTTTCAAATGGGTACAAACCAAATTTTATAAATATTGTACTTAATGGCACATTTTAAAGGTAAAACATAATACATATAATCTATTTAAGTTATAAAAAAAACAACTAAATATTAATACCTTTTTCTGTAAACTGTTGATGTTATACATATGATTAATCAATTGTGTGATTCTCTTAAAACATTAGCAAGTTCTGGTAAAATAAAAGAAAAGAGAACAAATAAAATTAACGGTACCAATTTTCTTGCACCAGATGCGCATTTCGACAATACATGTCTCTTCAGTGATGCTCGTGACCAAAATATTTGAAATCCAAAGCTTATATAAAAGATGAAGAGCTATAATCCAAAAGGTCCAAAAAGTATAGCCAAATTCGTGAAAGGAATCAGAGCTTTGCATGAGGGAGATACATTCCTTAATTTATAATAATTTCTAATATTTTGTAACAGCAAATTTTAATAACACAAAAATTCCGTATTTTCATGCCAGTACCGAAGTACTGGCTACTGGGCTGGTGATACCCTCGGGGACTAATAGTCCACCAGCAGAGGCATCGACCCAGTGGTAGTAATAAAATTAACGGTACCAATTTTCTTGCACCAGATGCGCAAAAGCAACATAAAAATTACAAACATACGAAGCTGGTAGCATAGTTTACATCTCACAATAACATGAATCTTGTTGATCATACTATGTAAAGTGGATATAAGAGAGGTAACTCATTTTCTAAAATAACTCCAAGTTATTCAAATACATGCGATTAAACTCTTGTGTTAGACTTTTTGTCGTATATTCTGAATCCCCTAGTTTTATACACGAAGTACTAATAGAAATTTTACCAGACAACTCCTTCTTTTCTTTTCAGATCTTTTAAAGATGTGCATGTATAGTAATAAAGCCGTTTGAAAATCTTATAAAATCCTTGCGTTTTTCAAAGATTTTGAAAGAAAAAAGATGCCAATATCTAATTTCTAAAAAAATGTAGAGACACATTTTACCACATAATTTCGATACAATTTGTTTTTTGACAGTTACGGTGGCGTGGTGTCTTGAATTACCAGATGACAATTGGTCTAGATCTGTAATGAAATGTGCAAATTTTTAGAGTAGCATGTTATTCATGTGTAATACTTTACATGTTATTATAGAAAACTATGTGCGTTATCATTTTTACAGCTATATGTTAACACTAATATTATAAATTAACTAGTTAACCAACCTAAAAATGGTAGTATACGCTATTAATTTATTAAGTTGGGATACTATACGGCATATTTTGTTAATAGTGAAAAAAAACAACATTCAACACAAAGGAACAAGCGATCAGTATGCAGGCTTTTCTAGTCGAGAACATATTTGTTGAGTATTCAGATTGACTTTTTTTTAACAAATTATCGGCATTCCTATGGGAATTGTGCGCCTCTCCTTTAGACCTTTACCAATTTCAATATGAGTCGAAGCTCCCTCAGAAAATTGTCAAGAACAAGAAGTTCAAAGAACTGGGTCATTTAATTTCACATTCAGATATATTGAAGATGTTCTTTCCATTTTCAATCTAAATATTTCTGACTGAGTTTCATTAATATATCCTTCATAGATACAATTTAATCAACAGCAGACACGGCTATCTCTGTCTAATTTTTAGACTTATACCTCGTACTTGACACAAACGGTTATCTCAGTACCAGAATCTATTACAAACGAGATGATAGTGATTTTGAAATTATTACTTTCACCCATTTTAGTAGAAATATACCAACTTCACCTGCAAATTGGATGTAGATTTCCAATCTCAATAGGTATTCAAGAGCGCGCAAGGTTGACCTTATCTGAATATTGTTGGCCCTATAGTCAATCATGTATGACAAAGCATTCATTATGAACGTAACTCAGAAAACCGTTTTGGGCGGACAAAGTTTAAAAACGGATAGTTTGGGGACATGTGGACTGCCAACGAACATAAAGTATAATAAATAAGCATGTGTTGCAAGGGTTGTCAACGTTAATAGAGTATGAAACTCTCTCTGCACAAGGCATAGGATTGAAGTCGCCATTTTGGTACTTATACATTCCGCACAGCCAAATAATCAAGGAGTTTACTACCGGTAGGATGAAAACTAATTATAAAATTTTCATATATTGATTCCCAAGTCACTATCAGTAAACAATACCTTTTTGTTATGTTTTTCGTTTATTTTTTTACATAAATAAGGCCGTTAGTTTTCTCGTTTGAATTGTTTTACATTGTCATTTCGGGGCCTTTTATAGCTGACTATGCGGTATGGGCTTTGCTCATTGTTGAAGGCCGTACGGTGACCTATAGTTATTAATTTCTGTGTCATTTTGGTCTCTTGTGGACGGTTGTCTCATTGGCAATCATACCACATCCTCTTTTTTATATTTGTAGAAAAAATGTGTTTAATCCAAATTCATTTTATCTACTTTTCCATTTTTTCTACACTGAGTGCTGTATTATTACACAATTATTTTGATGTTATATGTATTAGTAATAAAACAGTTTATATACTTACTTCTCCGGAAAATGAATTATGAGGAAATTCATGAGAAGTAGCAAAACAGAAAAATGATCAATTTATCCTTCAAGTACAAGAAAAGATGGATTACATCCATCGATTTTAATTTTAATTTTTTACTTCATTTTTTGTTATATCACCGTACATTTAAAAAGTTTTAAATATATATGATAAGTATATGTCCATCTTTTTGTTAAAATTATGAGCTAATGAAAATTATTCCAGGAAAAGTATTGTAAATTTCCTGCAGGAAGTTTTTCATAATAAATTTTTCTTCATTAAAACCTGCAGTGTTAAATAATAGACGTGGTAAAGTGAGTAGAAGTAACGACCTTACATGTATCTTATTAAAGTAAAGGTAAGGTTATCTTATTGCAATAAATTTTTTTATTAGAAATCGAATATATATTTTATATAACCATGTACAACTTAATGTAATATTTCAATAGGTCAAAGTACAGTAAAACCTGTTTAAACCGAACCTCTTCGGGACTTAAGATTTTGTTCAGTTTTGGCCGATGTTTGGTTTTATCAGGTTCACAACGCACATAATTTGATATGACGGTCCTTACGAACATGTTTGGTTTATACAGGTTTTCGGTTTATCAAGATTCAGTTTACACAGTTTTCACTGTTCTTATACGGAAATACGACTATTGATTTCGCATTAGCGAAAAATGGACTATATAGTGTAACTCAATGCGTATATTACAATTTACAGATCATTATTAAGATAATGTTAGTGCATAATAGTGAAACATAATTTTTATGATGGGGTAAAGGGAAAAAAGGGGGGGGGGTAATTGTTTATATTATAAGGGACTGTAAAATGATGTAGTCACTATTAAATGTGTAATACATATTGTACTAAAAGTCAAATAGATGAGGGTTTACATAAAGTTAGTTAAATTCCACCATATTTTGCAATTGACCTACATGTAGTCCGGATATTAGAATTAAGGGTGTTTGCAAAAAAACAGTCCCAGGTTGTAATGGTGGTCAATTGTCCTTTAAGTATTTTTGATAGTTCTTATTGGCCTTTTGAATTAGCACGACCTATAACATTCGCTATTTGTTGTACTATTAGCTATACATAATTTGTAAAAATCGTCCATTTAAAAAAGTAGATGAGGTATGATTGCAATCTATCCATAAAGGTTCAAATAAAGTGGCTTTTCAGTCAATTTCCTTTAGTATGATGTTTACAATGCATCTTTTTACTGTGTGTCTGTTTTTCTCAGAGGACCAATATGTGGGTAGTAAGTATCGTCTACTGTTCAATTTTAAATTCTATCATATATCAATCTTATTGCTCCCCTTGTCCGTGGATATTTTATTTTGTGGTTGTTGACAAAACCTACATACAAGCCTACATACAATTTCTTTCTTCAGAAGCACCAGGCTAATATTGTGGTAGATTAGACTGATGTTTCACAGTACTCATCAGTGGCATGAGTATCAAAAAGTTTCAAGACCACATATGAAGTACGAGTATAAAGATCTAAATAAAACTTGTACCTTATCACCACAATCCTGACAAAGAAAGATTTTATGTTAAACATGTTTTATATTATATCTCAATTACGCAATCCAATTGCAATTACTTCGACGCTGTAATTAGATGGAGACTGACTGCCAATTATGAACCAGGGCAGATAATGTTTAGCTACAAATAATAGAATTATTCCTTATTTGATGTGATACATTTACACCGGTGATGGTTGTAACAGACGAATACAAGAGTTTGATTTCTAACTAACATCACTAAGATTAAGGTGGTACCCAACACCTTAACTAAATCTAATTTGGCTCGTTTAATTTTCTTAAAATTTTGACAAAGTATTTACTTTGACCCTTTGACAAAAAATTAAAAATTTCAAAAATTTTGAACCAACCGTTTAATTAGAAATTTACACTGGTTATATAGCAGTTTGACAAACATTTATTTTGATCATTGAGAAGCTTAATATTCCCTTAAAAACACAATGTCATTAAAACGTTCCGCTGATTTTACAGAGTTATCTCCCTGTAGTGTTACCACCTTAAGTTTCGTTTTCCTTTTTAGTACAGTTATTCAAGTGTTTTACACTTATGATGGGTAATGTTCGATCGTTTTGTTGAAATACCCACGAACTGATTTTTTCTCAGGAAAACAAGTTTACGATCTTTGTATGAGGACGTATTTCTGTTGTTTTTTTTCAATTTTCTATGAATTTCACTATCATTAATTAATAATAAAGTTACTGAAATCTACGAATGTATCTATCATGCTTAACGATTTACTAGTAAATAAGTATGACCAATGTTTCAGATATTATACAAATTAACTGGCATCATTGTAATTGTGAAATTAAGTACATGTTCTGTTTATTAGAACTCTAGAAAAGTGTTACTAATAAATTGTGAACTAGTTTTAGCTTACCTTAAATAAATGAGTGAATCCTACACAAATTTTACTCATTCACAATTATCTATTAGACAAAGTAGTAAAAACTTAAAATTAAGATGACAACTAGTGTAATATCCTCTATCGACTTGTGTTTGGCGAACGCAAGCAAGCATTTTAAATTCTGCAATATATTGAAATGTTATTTCTTTAAAAAAAATTGTTAAAAAAACTCACATTTTTCGACAAAAACTTTATAAAAACGTAAATACATTCTGAGGCATACACGAAGCTTAGTTTTACCGTCGTAAATATCCGTTTGCAAGGTCTACTACGGGCCTTAAATTTTGATAGTAAAACCTATGTTATACGTAAGACAAGCTTCAAATACATCAAAATTATCTCTTGATTATCCAAAAATTAATTGGTTGAGAGATATTTCTTTTTCAACTCAATAGCGACATGTTTTCAAGATCTTCAAACAAACGAATATGAGTAAATCTGAAATGTTTCAATATTATCCTATTCACGATTGTTTACCTTTGACTGAGTTAAGAATCGCATTGGTGATGAATGCATAATACACTTGTAGAAAGCAACATTTGATGTATTTTGTAACACAAATCAAACCATTTGTTTTCTCTTTTGAAACGATTTAGATTTTGCAACACTGATGTCCTTTAAAGCCTACTGTAGCAAGTATAGAAAATAGTTTTTTCTTTGCTAAAGTCAGTACCGTAACATATAATACTGCTTCAAATTGTTCTCTCTTCTATGAGTTTCAAACAGCGGTATACTACTGTTGACTTTATCTATGAATAGTCGTCACATTGAAAGTAATACAACACATCCGTATTGTTTTATATGTTCTATGATGATTGTATTTACAACTCCTGAGCAGATGCTACTGCTGGTGGAGTTTTTTATTCCAAGAGGGTTTCACAAGTCCGGTAGTCAGCACTTCTCTGTTGACATGAATCATTGATATGGTCATAACTTTGAATTTTTAAAATACTAAGACTTTTCTACCTCAGGAATAGATTACCTAAGCTGTGTTTGACATTTTAGTCCTAAATGCTTTTCAGCTTCGTACTTTATTTTTCCTTAAACAGTTTGTTTTCATTTGAGCGTCACTGATGAGTTTTGTGTAGACAAAACGTGCGTCTGGCGAAAATACAAAATTTCAATCCTGGTATCTATAGATTACCTTAGCTGTATTTGGCAACACTTTTAGGAATTTTGGATCTCAATGCTCTTCAACTTTGTACTTTATTTGGCTTTTTTTTTTTTATAACTTTCTTGGATTCGAGCGTCACTGATGAGTCTTTTGTAGACGAAACGCGCGTCTGGCGTATATACAAAATTTAGTCCTGGTATCTATGATGAGTTTATTTATTCGGCCTTTGGTTATTTTACCTTTAAGGTGAAAAACCACTATTGTATAGCATGTCGGACATACAACAATGTTATTTCCAAATAACTTCTTAGAAACAGAACTTATAGTATAACAATTTTAAAATGTATGTACACAAGGAAATGTTACTCACACTAATTTCACGTGACTTTTCTAATTTGATTAAAATCATGAAAATACCATTTTTTGTTGGTAAATTTTACGTGATCTTCATGTGTATCTTAATACACAGGAAATTCACCTGCAAATTTGTACGAGCGTTTCTTGAATAATCTCGTGTGAAATGAACCCACGTTATCAAATTTTACATGTGTAATACAAAATTAAAATAAATTGATATAGGTAAATACCTGATGATGGCGGGCCTTAAATGCTTAAACTCTTTCATAAATGTTATACATTTATCATTAGCATATAATACAAAAACCGCCGAAACGTTAAATTAATGTCGGATTGATTTAAAGCAATTGCAAGTCTACATGTAGTAATACTATCATCATGTGATCAATATTTTGAATAAAATACTTATAGTATGTATACGGAGTCTTCCGAATAAGATTGTTTGTTATCGTAATTCGGATTGATGTTGGAATACTTGGATGTTAGGTGTCACTTTTATACTAAATACAAGTTAAGACTATATAATATTTCAAATGATGATTCACTATCATTGTGTTTCGATTTCCTTGAAATTATATTTTATATAAGTGTTTAACAATTTGTTAAGTGACCACCAATCTTTGTTTTGATACGAACAAGCCGATCGTAGACATCAGTACTATTATTAACAAGCAGTTTTCTCTCTTTGTTTTTGCTTATGTAAACGCCTCCTTTAAATCAGGCAAGAACTATTGTGGAGCAACCCGTGTTTATTCAGCGGACCAATGAAAAAGGGTAAGACATATTTGAATATTTTTAGTAAACCTATCCTGGCGTACACCCAGTCTCGATCCTTCAAATGATAACCTCATCGTTCTTTTTTATATCTTACTACTGATGGGATATCATGATGTCGCATTGCTTTTGATCTTATTGCTGATATTATGTCGTGAAGTCATCAACTTCTCCCTGGATTCGTACTGAATAGAACTAATCGAGTTGAAAATCGCTAACAAGCTTCACTCTGCAAACCGTAATGACGTCATTTGAGTAAAATTTGAATATAGTTTACCTCTAGCAAGTTTTAGTTAAAGTTTTGATTTTTCCATTTGATTATGAACTTTCCATTTTGAATTTTTCTCAGAGTTCGCTATTTTAGTTATTTTTTTTTTTTTGGGTACTTAGCAGACACTACGACGTTGATGGTAAAACCCACACTATGAAGTGGTTAAAATATCGTAAATTAGTTTAAACACAGAAACATCGTATAGATTTACCAATTTGTGATGTGATTTAGTTACTTGAGTAGTTTCTGCGTCATGAGAACACTACTGTATATGAAGTCCGTATAGCTGGAACATGCACGAGCATAACGTATTAACTAAGATATGTTCCGTATAGAATGAACATGCACGAGTATAACGTATTAACTGATATATGTTCCGTATATCATGAACATGCACAAGTATAACGTATTAACTGAGATATGTTCCGTATAGCATGAACATTCACGAGTATAACGTTTTAACTGAGATATGTTCCGTAAAGAATGAACATGCACGAGTATAACGTATTAACTGATATATGTTCCGTATAGCATGAACATGCACGAGTATAACGTATTAACTGAGATATGTTCCGTATAGCATGAACATGCACGAATATAACGTTTTAACTGAGATATGTTCCGTATAACATGAACATGCACGAGTATAACGTATTAACTGAGATATGTTCCGTATGGCATGAACATGCACAAACATAGCGTATTAACTGAGATACGTAAATGTAATATCATCCGGCAGATGATATGTTACTGGTGACCGTTATGGAATAACCGTTTCACAAATGATATCGGATACGTCGTAACTACAATCCCCTTCCCTTTCATGCATGTGACCTACCGAATTAGACTATTTACTTGATTTGTTATAACATAAGCAACACGACAGCGCCACATGTGGATCAGGATCTGTTTACCCTTCCGGAGCACCTGAGATCACCCCTAGTTTTTTGGTGGGGTTCGTGTTGCTTATTCTTTAGTTTTCTATGTTGTGTCCTGTGTTCTATTCTTTGTCTGTTTGTCTTCTTTCATTTTTAGCCAGGCGTTGTCAGTTTATTTTCGATTTATGAGTTTGACTGTCCCTCTGGTATCTTTTGTCCCTGTTTTACTGGTGAGAAATGAAAAATTGATAATTCGAAAGTTGAAATCATCCCGTGTGTCATCGATTTTAGTGTGAAGACGTCTTTCTGTGTCAATATTGTACAAAGTATCAAGGTATAAAGCAGTTCTTGTAGTATGAGTAGTATTCTTAATGTCAAGGTCACTGGAATATATGAGATGTAAGTACTGACTCAAAAATTGGCTATTCAGTGATAGGACATCATCAATATATATGAAAGTAAAATTAAGGAATTTCTCAAATAACTTTGAATCAATTGCTTACAACTATCAAATCATCTATTGTATTTATGTAATTGTATCTTTCTAACAGGCAACATGGACAGAAACTCTATAAACAAAAACGACTCTAGTGATGAAAACATATGTGACATGAAGAAAACTACGTACTGGGAAATATACGGTGTAAAACGTTTTCCATACCGTGGAAAGCGTAAGTTTACACCTTTACTTTCCCAATCTTTAGATGGAGGAATGGTGATCTCAAATGACGTGTTTGGATTAACTATTAGTCAGTTTGAACGAATGTATAAAGCTTGTTTAGAAAGAAGGAAATCAAAAGAACAGTGGATACTTAACCTTAGATATCCTGACAAATCTTCAAAAGAATATCTGGAATACTTAGAGAACTGTACAGACTGTAATAAAGGTAATACATTTGTATAATCATTTCTTATACACAAGAGCTTTAATATACTCCATATACCAAAACATCTTTAATTATATTAGAATTAATATTTCTTAATACCAGGCCGTTAACACCCCTATCGCGAAGACGAACTAGCCAACATATGAAGAAGAAGATGTGGTATTATTGCCAATGAGACAACTCTCCACAAGAGACTAAATGACACAGACATTAACAACTATAAGTCACCGTACGCCATTCAACAATAAGCAAAGCCCATACCGCATAGTCAGATATAAAAGGCCCCGAAATGTCAAATGTAAAACAATTCAAACGAGAAAACAAACGGCCTTATTTACATAAAAACATGAACGAAAAACAAATACGTAACACATAAACAAACAACACCCACTGAATTACATGCTCCTGAGTATACATATTTGTTTAGGGGCCAGCCGAAGTACGCATCCGGGTGTGGGAGTTTCTCGCTTCATTGAAGACCCATTGGTGGCATTTGGCTGTTGTCTGCTCTTTTGTCGGGTTGTTGTCTCTTCATTCCCAATTTTCATTCTCAATTTTATCACAAATCATTCGAATTCGAACTCATGAAAGGTAAACAATCGTCAGTAGGGAAATGAAATAAAATCAGACTCGTAATTGTGTATCTAAAGAAGTCAATGAACACATTTCGATATTGAATTAAATTAGGAAAACAGCATACCCCTCTTAAGGTCAATTTGGATCATTGATCAATATTATGTGTCACTGCATACACCAAAAATCAGTAATACGTGATCGGTCAATAAAATTACTTTTCTGTGAATATTTATTTTTCAAATTTAATGTTAATCAGTTAGATTGTAATGTTTAAGTTAAGTTTTCATCAGATATAAAACAGTGATTGATTTGATGTATACCAAAAAAAAAATATGCCGGTCCTTTTGCTTAATTTCTTAAACAGCATTCCATTACAGCAAAAATGATGGCTATTTTAAAGATGTTGACTGATATAAAGGAATTCATGGAATGAAATATATCTAATTGTTGTATAAATAGTTGCATATGTTTAAAGTTTTTGTTTTTTATTTAAATATAGATAGTTCATGTAGCACAGTTAATACACAGATGATTGCAATCATAATCTGTACAGCAAGTTAACTTGCTCACATATCATTTTAATCGGTCAAATTTTACCTGCTACAAGATTGAGAACTTCTCTGATTGGTCAGAAGATAATAATCAAGTTAACTTAAAAGAAAGACTTGGTTCTAGAAACTGTTTTATGACTGCAGAAAAGCTTAGCTTTGAAACAGGTCTTTTTTTAGTTACTTTCAAAACCAGTCCTGCAATAAAACAAAACCTTCAAATTTGACAACTCCGATCGAAACAGACCTGACCTCAGGTTAACTTTGGGCTGGTGTGTTCATCACTAAGTTAACTTGTAACAAGGACCGCTGAACATCTATTCTGGTAACAATTAATAAAATATATTTAAATGTCTTTAACAATACAGGTTGGACACATTTTTAGATAAAGTATGCACTATGCTCGTTTTACAAATTTCTCCATGATCTGCCTTTTGTTTTATTGAAAACAATGCTACAACACTTAAGCTAATGTGACTTAATATATATTTCGATAAATGTCCACTTATCTAAGTCGTATATATATGTATTTTGTATAAATGTTTTCAATGAAGCATTGTATACAAATGTTCTCCGCATCTATTCGAAGTTCCAACATGTTCTCTGTTTATTCAAAATATTTACTCTTAAACGAAGTGTTACACACTTGAGATTTGTATCTTTCCATCTTTTTGTTTTAAAACAGGAAATAAAAGATGTGATCTAGAAAATACTAGATAAGTATTCTTTATTTTTTTTACAAAGAAATTCTATTTCTCTTTCTGTTTCAGCTCGCTTAAAGTACGGTTTTAAATAATTCAAGTGATATTGAGGTTTTCAACTATGAATGTTTAGCCTGGAACCCACATGACTGGTCGGTCTACCTCTTTAAAACAACTCTTCGGACAAGTTTTATATCATCCAATAAAACAAGATAATCTTTGAGAAGATATTAACAAAACAAAACGCCTGCTAATTTTAAAGTAAAGGTGTTTGATTAAACAATTCATTATATAACCAGCACGCTTTATATTAAAAAGAAACTTCATTGAATTAATAAATATTGCTTACGGTTGTCAAGAGTCAAGTCATCACTTTTTTCAAGAATTGAACTGTTATTAGGAGTATATGTGTTGTAGTCAATAATGTTAGTTAAAAACCAACACTACAGTGCGTGCTTTTATCTCAAACATCGCTGTGAACATGAAATTAAAGATACTACTGACAGTTGAAGGCCTTGTTCATATCTCAATAGTTTCCTCGATATTCCTGTACCAAGTCAGGAATTTGACAGTTCTTGTCCATTTGTTTTTGATAGGTTTTGTTATTTGATTTTGCCATGTGATTATGGACTTTCCGAATTGATTTTCCTCTAAGTTCAGTATTTTTGTGATTTTACTTTTTTTTTAACAAAGATAGACGACATCAAATCACAATCTATAAAATTGGTGATGGTTTCAACTTTTAAA
Source organism: Mytilus galloprovincialis (assembly GCF_965363235.1). Classification (NCBI taxonomy): domain Eukaryota; kingdom Metazoa; phylum Mollusca; class Bivalvia; order Mytilida; family Mytilidae; genus Mytilus; species Mytilus galloprovincialis. The sequence continues at coordinate 30,241,917 of NC_134850.1, forward strand.
TATGCAATTTCTAATTCTTCAAACCATATCATCTGTATATCGTATTGCATCCACATATCTCAATTGAAATTTCACACTCATATAATTGTGTTCTCTTAATAATGTGACTACTGCAGCTAAGTTATTATGAAAAACGGCTGAAATCAGATGTTTAAATACCAGAACAAATTGGGGACATGTGGACTACAAACGAACATGAGGTATATCAAGTAAGCCACACATGTTGTTGTGTAACATGCCATCAACGGACCATTAAAAAAGTGCCACTTTCTCTGCACAGGGCTTGGGATTTAACGTCAACATTCTAGTACTTATATATCCCGCACGGACAGATAATCAAGGATTTTACTACCGGTCATATTTCGATTCCTAAGTCACTTTTAGGAAACAATATTTAAAGGGAAAATGTGTTTACTTCAAAATCATTTTCAACTACTTTTTCTCCTTGAGTGCTTTAATTTTATTATGACACAATGGGTTTGTTGTTATACGAATCTGCCATAAAACTGTTTATATACATTTACAAACATATCCGGAAAATGATTGGTGACAAAAAGCATGAGAAAAAGCAAAACAGAAAAAAAATATCAATTTATCCTACAAGCACACCCGACTTATTTTACTTCATTTTTGTTTTGTTACCGTACATTAAAAAAAATTACACAGTTATGATAAGTATATGTCCATCATGTTGTTATAACTATGAGCTAATGAAAAATTTTCGAGGACAATTATTGTAAACTTCCTGCAGGAAGTTTTTCATATTTCGTTTGCTTCATTTTAACATTCATTTCCTGACAAAAACCCTGCAGTGTCAAATAATAAACGTGGTATATTGAGTAGATATGACGAAGGCTATAGCTAGTTATACAATCATCATATTTTGTTTCCAAAGTCACTATCAGGAAACAATATTTAAAGGGAAAATAGATTTACTTTATATATTTTCAACTACTTTTTTCCCTTGAGTGCTTTAATTTCATTATGACACAATGGTTTTGTTGTTATACGCATCTGCAATAAAAACTGTTTATATACATTTACTTACATTTCCGGTAAATGATTTGGGACGAAAAGGCACGAGAAAAAGCAAAACAGAAAAAAAATATCAATTTATTCTAAAAGCACACTCGACTTATTTTACTTCATTTTTGTTTTTATCGTCGTACATTTAAAAAAAGTTTTAAAAATATATGATAAGTATATGTCCATCATTTTGTTATAACTATAAGCTAATGAAAATTATTATAAACTTCCTGCAGGAAGCTTTTCATATATCGTTTTCTTCATTAAAAACCTACAGTGTCAAATAATAGACATGGTATAGTGAGTAGAAGTAGCGACTGTACATGTATCTTCTTTGAAGTAAAAGTAAGGTTTATCTCATTGTATTAAAAAAATATCAGGAATAAATTATATTCATGTACAACTTAATATAATGTTTCATCAGTTCACGAGATATATACGGAAATACGACTGTTGATTTCACATTTAAATTTGATGAAATATGGATAATATTGTGTGGCTCAATGTGTTTATCACAATATACATGTCATCATTAAGATCATCTTAGTGCATATCTAGTGAAACATCATTTTTATGGGAGAAAAGAGGGGGTATTTATAGTCTAAGGGACTGTAAAAAGTTTTCTTCAGTTAAAGTGTATTATTAAAGGCAAATAGATCAGGGTTTATTTACATAGTTATTTATTTTACCTTATTTTGGAGTTGGCCCTATTTCGGATATTGGAATTATGTGCGTTTGCAAAGGAACCGTACCCATGTTGTAATGGTGGTCGGTTGTTCTTTCAAGTATTTTTGATAATTCTTATTTGCTTTTTAAATTAGAATAAACTATACCATGCACTATTTGTTGTACTTTTAGCTAAAGATAATTTGTATAAATCGTTTAATTTAAAAAAGGAGATAATGTATGATTGCCAAATATCCACAAAAGTTCAAATAAAGTGGCTGTCCAGTCAATTACCGTTTGTATGAAGTTGACAATACGTTATTTACTGTGTGTCTGTATTTCTTAGAGGACTAATATATGAGTATCGTCCACTGTTCAGTTTTTAATTCTATCATGTATCAATCTTAATTGCTTCCCTTGTAAATATAATGACGAAGTATACTATGTGCTTTTCATTGTTTAATCTTACCACAAAGAAGTCGGATGCATCATTCAGCAATCCTCGGTAGAATCCGCTACTCTCCTTCTTAGATGAGGGTACGGAATCGGCCGAGTTGAGACGAATGTCGGATGCATGTGATGAAAGTAATTTATTGAACTGTTAAATAATACTGGTATTGATAACTCCTCTAGCTCATTTCCATTAGTATGAACTATACCGAAGGCTTGATATTTCCTATCTTCTCACTAAGGAGGAAAGTAAAGATGGTAAGTGTCGTCATGTCAACTATCAAATATGTTTATTATTTACCATGATGCTTTGAAATCTCTTTAAGCAGTGTTAAGCATACGATGTTATTTATTATTTGTCCTTTTTATGATAAGTCGAACGTTGGGCGTTTATTGGTATGCCAATTATTGTCAATGACGTGTACTGCAATTTCAACTATCACAAAGTGTACCATAATAGTAAATGTTTTCATTGTTTAAATATTTCTCTTCTAACAAAAATGATAAAATGAAAGCTGGTGAAAATGAGGGGCGGAAGTTACCAAAGTGACAGTCAACCGCAAAGATAGACAATAAATTTAAAACCCCATGGATAAAAGGAAATAGACAAACAGACAAGTAATAGTACACACGACACAATAGGGAAAACTTAAGACTAAGCAACACGAACCCCGCCAAAAATGGGGGTTATCTCAGTAACTTATCTTTCAGTAGTCTTTTTTAGTATTGACATTACTCGATTTGTACCGAAGAAACCTTTTTGAAAATAGATTTATAATTTTCAAATTATTTTATTTGAATGTCTATCGTATCAGAACAACTGCATGTGGAATTTTTGTGTATCTTGTTGTTTAGTCAACATTTTATGATGTTTGATATAGTTTTTGTGTATATTTTAGTGTATGTGTATCTTGATAGAGCTGTAGAAATGGTATAACACTCTGACTTTAAAGAATACTTTTGTTAAGATTTAGATAAAAAATGTTATTGTATAACTGAGTTGCTGTACCATGCTATCATTGTCTATTAATTATTTGTTCAATCATGATATCTATTAACTTCGGGGTAGACGGTCCTAGAATGATAAGTGATACGGAATTAGAGAGCAGGTGCAAGGGCAAACATGTTTAGCTTTTAAAGTTAAATACATTTACATGCAATTGAAATGTTATCTGATTAATGCAAAACTATCAAATGCAACAAACTAATCATGTGATAAATTAGATACATGTTTCACATTACTCATCAGTGTCGTGAGTATCAAAAGGTTGCAAGACCACATATGAAGTACGAATATAAAGATTTACAAAAAATTTGTACCTTACCAGTACAATCCTGACAAAAACAGATTTTGTGTTAGACATGTCTTATATTTTATCTAAATTACACAATTCAATTGTAAGTTCGTCGACGCTGTAATACGATAGAGTATACCTGCCAATAATGAATCTGGGCAGATTATTTTTAGTTACTAAAAATAGAATAATTCCTTATTTGATTTGAGAAATTTACACCGGTAATGGTTGTTTACAGATTAGAATAGAGTTTAATTTCTAACTAACATCACTAAGATTAAGTTTCGTTTTCCTTTTAAGTACAGCTATCCAAGTGCTTTACACTTATGATGGGTATTGTTCGATCGTTTTGTTTTAAAACCCATGAACTGATTTTGTTCGCAGGAAAATAAGTTTAAGATCTTGTGCGAGTGCGTATTTCTGTTTTTTTTTCAATTTTCTATAAATTTTACTATCAATAATCATTAGTAAAGTTACTGAAATCTACGAATATATTTATCTTGATAAATGAATTATATAAATATGGCCAATATTTTTGCTGACGCCAATGTTTCAGATATTTCATCATTGTAATTGTGAAAATATGTACATGTTCTGTGAACTAGTTTTTAACATACCTCCAATGAATGAGTGAATGCATAATCCTACACAAATTTTACTTATTCTCAATTTTATATAAGACAAAGTAATAAAAACTTTAATTAAGATGACGCGACCACACCGAAAGCATGCATCAGACGTCCCCTTGTTAAGTTTTGAAAGACAATATCATCATTCAGTGGGATTTTTCGTTTATGAAGTTCAGGACTGAAATTGAACTTAACTGAGATATGTAAATGCAATACCATCCGGCAGATGATATGTTACTGGTGAGAAATGAACAATTGATAATTGGGGAGTTGAAATCATCCCGTTCGTCAACGATTTTAGTGTGAAGTCGTCTTTCTGTGTCAATATTGTACAAGGTAACAAGGTATCGAGCAGTCCTTGTAGTATTAGTAGTATTTATGATTTCAAGGTCACTGGAATAAATGAGATGTAAGTACTGACTGAAAAATTAGCTATTCAGGGATAGGACATCATCAATATATATGAAAGTAAAATTAAGGAATTTCGCAAGTAACTTTGAATCAATTGCTTACAACTATCTATTGTATTTATGTAATCGTATCTTTCTAACAGGCAACATGGACAGAAACTCTAGATCTATTAACAAAAGCAACTTTAGTGATGAAAACCTATTTGAGATGAAGAAAACTACGTACTGGGAAATATACGGTGTAAAACGTTTTTCATACCGTGGAAAACGTAAGTTTACACCATTACTTTCACAATCTATAGATGGAGGAATGGTGATCTCAAATGACGTGTTTGGATTAACTATTAGTCAGTTTGAACGAATGTATAAAGCTTGTTTAGAAAGAAGGAAAACAAAAGAACAATGGATAATAAATCTCAGATATCCCGACAAATCTTCAAAAGAATATCTGGAATACTTAGAGAACTGTACAGACTGTAATAAAGGTAATACATTTGTAGTACCATTTCTTAAACACAAAAACCATATTGATGTTAAACCTGTTGCTGATGTAAAGCAAATCCAAGAACAGTAGTATATAGCTTTGAATTGATAAATAGAAATCCATCAGTCAATAACAATAAGCCACGACAAACACCATATACAATGTATAATAAAGGGACATGAACGATAAACAACACCATGGCCAAAACGCTAAAACACAACGATAATGAGAAACAAATTTGTCATAAGTCGCTTTTCATTATTTACAATTGTAGACCAGTGCACGGGGGAAAACAAAATTGACAAAATGAATATAAATTTGTTTAAAATTTGGGGGTTTTCTTAAACGCCACGGAATTTATATAAAAAATTAAACAACAAAAATACCAAACTCCGAGGAAAAATTCAAACAGAAAGTTCTTAATCAAAAGGCAAAATCAAAAGCTCAAACAAATCAAACGAATGAATAACAAATATCATATTCATGACTTGGTAGAGGCAAGTTCTTATGTAGAAATATGTAGATTAAACCTCGTTTAATAGCTTGTTAAACCTTTCAAGTGTAAGACATTTGCATAAATCGCACTGAAAAAGTACCGAGCTATTTTAACGTCAAAGAGATATTAACAAAACTAGAATCAACAGGAAAAGGAATAATTTACAGACAAATTTAAAAAACCTTTAATACGTAATTGCAATAAAAACAACGTGAGTTCCTACAATGTAAACTTTAAGGCGATCGTGTATTATAGCGAAGTTGATACGGAATATTTATCATATTAATACTTAAACATCATCTTTTTTGCGTTTTAAACGTTTAGATCGTTAAGAACGTTTTATAAACAATGACTCTTATAGTTATTTGTCTACAGTCTGGTGAAAATAACCCCGACCAAATCAATAACTGGCAATTAAACATGGTTAAAGTTCAGGTACAGTCTATAAACTTGTATAATATTTGTTAATAGTTCAATACCTTATTCTGAAAATTTTAGTGTATATGATATTAAAAAAGGAATAGATAAAAAAAAAAGCAGATGTGTTATAGGTGTCAATGAGACAACTCTTAACAGCAGACCAACTGACACAGATAGTAAGAAATATAGGTCACCGAACCGCCTTCAACAATGATCAAAGCCCATGTCGTATAGTATGGAAATCAGCCATAAAAGGAAATCACAATTCTAACAAGAAAACTAACGGTCGATATCGGTCGATTTGCAACTATTCCATGAAATTTTAACTCACTCACAAATTATGATTGCAATTAAATCTTTATAAGTCATGAAATAACACCATTATCAATTAGGTGTGTCTAAACCACTATTCTCAATTTACCCCAATGACGGTAGGTATAGTGTCCGGATAGGATCGAGGTTTTTCAAGTGAATCGGTAACCTTTTTTCTCGATTGTAGATCGGGATTTTTCGAGTGATAAAACATGCGATAAGGTCAGTTAACTGCTATTTCGTAGTTACGATAGTTTTGTACATGACTATCCATCTTATTTTGAATATTATGAATGTTTTGAGAAAGAAAGAAGCACAATTTCCTTGTATTAAACCAAAAAAATAATACTGTCCGGGTTTCGAGAGTAACAATGAAACTATCTAGGTTTTTAAACAAAAATTCCGGTTTTTTTCAAAGAAAATTTGAAAAAAAAGTATTCTTAACCTTAAAAAATGACGTTTTCTAGTTAATACATATACCTGTAATTAAGTGAAGGACATTATCATATTTTCCCAATAAATCACAAAAAAACATTTTACTACGTATATCAAAATTAATCTTTTTCAATTGGATGCAAATTGTCGGTTCGGAAAATGTTCTACCACAACTTTCCAGTGTTAAATTATAAATTATTGGAACCTTTATCAAACGGTATTTAGAACATAGTACAGGGGACTTAGAATCTTTTCAACTTTTATGCTACTTTTGTTTTTAAAAGTTGATATTATTTCTTATGATTGAATTGTGAGTGACTTTTAACAAAAAGGAGTAAGAATAGTTAACCATTTTAACACACTATATGTATGTAAGTCTCTGTCCAAATTGTCTATGTTTACATAAGATTGTTGACATCACAAATATTCAATATATATTGAACATGTGATAATACATGTAATAGTTACATAGTGTGCTAGTGACTTAATATGGTATATATGGGGTCAGTAAATTCCATATGGGGTGAGAGCGAATGTAACAAATTAATCTTACCGACAATCTTAACGTGCGATATTAGACTAGTGATCTGTCACAATGAGAAAGTTTTCAATACCGTTTTGCATCATAGTAAGACACTACTTCAGATGATCCTACAAATAGTTATCAAAAAAGTACCAGTATGATAGTTTAGTACGCCAGACGCGCATCTCGTCTATATAAGACTCATCAGTGACGCTCATATCAAGATATTTATAAACCCAAACAAGTACAAAGTTGAAGAGCATTGTGGATCCAAAATTCCAAAAACAGATGTCAACAATAACAACTTGTTAGCTTTAAATTTTTTTATGAATTTATTTCAATCTTCATCATCAATTTCCTCGTCTCTTGCAATCTTTAAGATTTTTCATCAGTACCGTTTTGATTGTATTGGTAAGCCCCACCTCCCTACTAATCTGATATTGAATATACATGGTCTCCACGTGGATGCTCTTAACCAATCATATTCCTAGAAATGTATAGGAGGTAAGATAATTTATAAGATATGACAAGCACTGATATATACCAATGCACGATACTTGTTTATAACATGTCAGTGTTAGTACACCGTTATCAAACTGATGAAATTATTAGGTTTCTCGTTTTATAACAACTTAAATTGAACCTGGTTTGTTGATTATAAACGTAAATACACTAACACATAATATTTGAACCTATAGGAAATATGGGTTGTCTATGTGTTATCACTCGATAAATCCCGGACGCATTCGAAAAACCCGGACTGCTATCGAAAAACCCGGACATGTGTATATATAAGGTTATATAGATTCCATGTATGCATTTCGTTCGATATTTGCATTTGTATGCGCATTAAAATGGCTTTATCTGTATTTTGGAATAAATCATTAAAGGATAAATTGAACTTTTTCAAACGAAAAGTAATGTAAGATTGATAATATCTCTTAACTCAAATACTAACATACATTGTATAACCTTGTATGTGTAACTCAAGCTTCTATTTCACGTCTTGTCAGAAAGGAATTATGTTTGTTTAGATTTTTCATATTAACTCGACAAAAATCGGTAAAACTCGAAAAAAAAAGGATCAACTACTCGAAACCCAACGATTCTAGCCGAACACTATACCTATCGTGTTAATTAGGAGTTCTTTAAACCAAAAACACAGCTAATATCTTGAAAACCATAGTGGTTCGATAATTCAGCAGTTGATAAATAAAATGCATGCATTAACAATGAAATAAGATAACTCCATATAACAAAACATCTTCAATTACAGTAAAATTAATCGTTCTAAATACCAGGCCGTTACACCCCTACTGCGAAGACGAACTAGCCAATATATTAAAAAGAAGATGTGGTATAATTGCCAATGAGACAACTCTTCAAAGGAGACCAAATTACACCGAAATTAACAAATATACGTAACTGTATGTCATTCAACAATGAACAAAGCTCATATTGCGTAGTCAGATATAAAACAAAAAGACAAATGTAAAACAATTTAAATGAGAAAACTAACGGCCTAATTTATGTACAAAAATGAACGAGAAACCAAGATGTAACATATCAACACACATGGGACAGGCACATACATAAACCGAATGCGGCTGGGTTAAACATGTCAGCAGGATCCAAACCCACGCCCTAATCTGGGACAGTGGTGTAATAGTACAACATAAGAACGAACTATAAAATTCAGCTGAAAAAGGCTAAACTCATCAGATGGATACAAAAAGAAATACATCTAACAAAAACACAGCGTAATGCTTAGTATTGTTCTATTGGTTTTAACTTGAAATATAACAACCCTAGTTGTCAAGTGCGTCTACATAACACTCACCATCAACGATATGATAAAAAAAACCTTGAAAAATATCAAGGGGTGATTAGTGTTGCGTTTGAAATAATTTATGGTTTAATTTTACATTAATAAATACGTATATTTCTTACAGATAACTTGCCGTGGATTGACCCGATGGAGCATCACTTATATGAACACCTTGTAAATATAGTTGGTAGTGAAATAGATATACGAAAAAGACAACGACTTTTTATAATACAAGATATGATCTTCAATTCGTCAGATTTAACTAATCATATACAAATATTTAGTGGAAGTTTGGCTGAAGGACTTGATTTACCAGGCAGCGACATAGATGTTATGTACGTATCTAAAATTGAAAAAATAATTCATAATGAAAAGAACATTAACCCTATTAATTGTGAAGCATTGTATGTTATGGAAATAGATGTTGATTATCCTGGATTTGCAAGACTAAGATTGGTAGCAACACAAAATGGAAAATCCCATCGTGAACAATGTGGACGCTGTCCCACAGGTACATGTACTGGTACACAACTTTATCGACCTAACAACGAGTTCCTTAATTATTATAGAAGAAATAATAGTGAGATATTTATACACGGTCCATGTCTAACAGACAAAGACCAGGCAATTGATCAGGCATTCTGCCTACGATGTAAATATCTACCTTACAATGCAATGCCATGGGCATCTCGTCATGGACGGCAAGGGCCACCTAGTTTTGTTATTGACAGGGTCGTCAAATATGGATGTTTGTTAGTACCTATAGGACCTAAGATTTCGTCAGATAATGACTTGTTATGGAGAATATCTTTCTCTGTGGCAGAAAGGTTATTGGTACATTCGTTTAATTTTACTCAATTCTTATGTTACGGTCTACTCAAATTAACACTGAAGCGTATAATTAACACAAACGATAGAGTAAACGATTTATTGTGTTCTTACTTTTTAAAGACGGCTCTTTTTTGGGTGTCGGAGGAAATAGATATTAACAGTTTTCAATTATCTAAAATTTATCATTGTTTTTTTCTTTGTCTTGATAAATTAATATCATGGGTTAGCACATGTTACTGTCCGAACTACTTTATACCCGAACAAAATATGTTCCTAGGAAAGATCGATCAGAGTAACAATAAGAATCTACTGTGTGTTCTTCAGAGTATACAATGTGGAGGGATCGATGGATTGATACATAATTTATTTCCGCTTGAGAATGAACATCATCGTTTAATAAGTACAAAGAGGGAATTTTCGTTCATTCCGCTGGACTTTCTTCTTTACAGGACTACTACTCGTCTCATGATGAACACGATACCTAAAGACATTTTAATTTATTATAAAACACTGTCATGTATATATTCTTTACTAAAATCCGAGTCGTCTACGTTTATTATTGATTCATGTAAATTATATAAGTACTATATAAGTCAATTTATAGTACAACTACTACCTTCACCAATCACAATAGGTAACACGATCTACATACGCAAATGTTATCATAGACATTTACAAAACGGCACAAAGACTGATACCGTATCGGGTTGGTTGTTATATGCGTCGTTTTATTATGTAATTGGACAGTTCAATGATACACTCAAAATAACGGATTATGTTCTTGGTAGATGGTCATCTTATATGCTGCTTATAGACTTTGACAGAAATGACACATGTACAATAAATTACAAAAATAATGGTCATTCTTTCATGACAGTTAATGAGAGGATGTCATTAGCTACTGCTCAACATGTCCATTACGTGCAACACTCACAATTAATACCAGAAGAACTTCAGTTGGAGGTAGAACACAGTGCGATGAACATACTACCAAATGTAATGTCTTATTGTCTTAGATTTCTATGTTATCATCATCTTGGTGATATACCAAACAAACGACAGGCATTACGCGATTTAGATATAACTGTGAAAGATAATGTAATAATATCGAACGATGCGGTTTCTCATGCATTAACATTACTTGGAGTATGTTTTGAAATATCCGGAGATAAAGACATGGCCTACCAATGCTACGAGGAAGCTTTACAGTGTGATGCGTTTGTATGTCCTTCAGCAGAAGCAAGGAAATTAAAACTTTTAAAGATTTAGCATAAATTATAACAGTAAATGGAGAGTACAATGTTGCTGATATAAATAGTTTCAGAAACAGCCTGTGTGACCTCATGTGTTATCTTTATTATATCATTTAAATAAAAGAGTTGTTGATAAAAGTTTTGAAAGAGGCTTAATCAAGTGCGGAGTTTACTTTAAATATACATGTAACTTATAACAAACTAATTGATAAATTAATAAATCATCGAGACACGACGAATCGACCTCGTTGTTGCAAAGTTGGCCTGAGATGATTTGTTAAGACCATTTTGTGTTATACCAACACGAATTATATCTGTTCAAAATATAGGTTTAGACACCACTTAACAAATTTATAAACACGTCACCATTACATATAACTAATTATGGTTGAAGACAGAAAAAGTATGAGTTTGAGTTGAGGACAAACATGTTTGTATTCGGTACGAATGAAAGAAACAATAACTGTCGGTGTGATGGACAGACACAATTGTAATCGGGTTAAAGGACAAAACCATTATGAATAAGGATCGAAGAAAGACACATTTGTATTTAGGGTTTGGAACAGAATTCTGAGTGCATTAGAGACATTAGTGTAAGCAATCTTATAACTATTATTACATTTGATTGAAAACGGAAACATCAGATATTATGATGGAAGAGACACATTATTTGATGGGGTTGAAGATCAAAAATCCATGTATTGGGGTCGGGGAAATAGACATTATAAATTCGTATTTATAACAGAAATACTAGGAATATGGATCGTAGATAGAAACATTCGTTTTAAGGATTGAGGAAAGAAAACTTAGTAATTGGGATCAATGAAAGAAACATTAATGTCTGGGATCGATTACAAAAATAATAGTATTTCGGGTCAAGGCCATATGATTTTAAGGTAGGGATGAAGACTTAAACAGTAGAAATTGGCTTCAATAACATACATATTATACATAGGGGTTGCTAAAAATATATTGGTAATAAATATCGAAAAAGAAAAATGTCTAGTTGGGATCAAGAACGGACATATATAAGTAATTGGAGATCGACGATATGAGTATTAGTAGTTGATATGGAGGACATAATCATCACTAATTAGGATCGATTCATTAACATTCATAACTCGGGTCTAGGTCAAAATCAGCACTAATTAGGATCGATTCAGTAACATTCATAACTCGAGTCTAGGTCAAAATTATCACTTATTAGGATCGATTCATTAACATTGATAACTCTGGTCTGGGGCAAAATCATTAATGATAAGGGTCGATCCAGTGCCATTTCTAATTGGGGTAGAAAACAGAATGATAACGTATAAGGGTCGATACAGTTAAATTTGTAAGTGAGGTTGAGGGCATAGTACTGTTTAATTTGGATCCAGGACAAAAACACCTTAGACGTAATTGGGTTTGAGGATATAAATGTAAAGGGGATCGAGACAGAAACATTTTTAATTGGGCTGTACGGTAGAAAAAATCATAATTTTTGATCGGGGACAGAACGATAAGTACTTTGGGTCCAGGACAGATACATATAATTCGAAAGTTGAGGGGGAACATTAACATGTAATGTTGAGGATAGAACTATTTGTAATTTGGTTCGAGGATAGAAGTTTGAGTAATTGAGGTCAATGACAGAAACCCTCATGATTTGGGTCCAGTACAGAGGCATTCTCAATTGGGGTCGAGGACAGAATATTTTTTTTTGTGGTCTTGGACGGTGAAATTACCAATGGGATCCAGAATAGAAACATCAGTATATAGGGTTGAGGACAGAGACATTAGAAATCAGGTTAGAGGACAGAATTATTTGTGATTTGGATCGAAGAAACATGTTTAAGAAAACACATTTTAATTGTGGTCGAATCAGTCAGGAATCTGATGTTCAGTAGTTGTCGTTTGTCGATGTGGTTCATAAGTGTTTTTATATACATTAGACCATTGGTTTCCCGTTTGAATGTTTTCACATTAGTATTCTTAGGTGTGAGCCATGAGTCCGTGTTGAAGACCAATGTTTGTAAAACAATTTCAACTTTCTGCTTTTTTGTATTTTCATTTAAGTTAAATGGAGGATACATTCTACAGCCCTTAAAATATATAGTTATTAACACCATTAAAAAAAAGGATATAACTCTTGAGATGCATTAGTGTTATATATTTACACCACTGGGTCGATGCCACTGCTGGTGGACGTTTCGTCCCTGAGGTTATCACCAGCCCAGTTGTCAGGACTTCGGTGTTGACATGAATATCAATTATATGGTCATTTTAATAAATTTCCTGTTGACAAAACTTTAAATTTTTCAAAATACTAAGGATTTTCTTATCCCAGGAATACATTACCTTAGCCGTATTTGGCACAACTTTTTGGAATTTCAGATCCTCAATGCTCTTCAACTCTGTACTTGTTTGGCTTTATAACTATTTTGATATGAGCGTCAGTGATGATTCTTATGTAGACGAAACGCGCGTCTGGCGTATTAAATTTTAATCCTGGTACATTGGATTACTATTGATTACTGTTTTCTTTTTTTTTCTTTTTGTCTGTTATTTTTCGCACCTCAAATTTCTTGATTGTTTAATATATAATAGTTATCAGTGTACCAGATCAAAATAGTTAGATAGCCAAACAAGTACTATATAGTTTAAGAGTATTGTGGAACAAAATTTCTAATATGGCTAAGGTAATGTATGCCTGGGATACGAAAATCTTTCGTATATAAACCGTTTTATCACAAATACGTATAACAGAAACATATTTGTCATAAGTCAGATATAGCCTAGTCAATTAAGCTCTAAAATCACTCAACCTCCAACTAATTGCAACACAAACTTCTTTTTAGTGCAAATTATAATATAGACTTGTACTAAAAACATACTAAAACTATACTTTAATATAATTTGCGGAAAAGATTATTTTGGGTGAAATATGTGGTTTTTAGAGAAAAAATGCTGAAAACTGGAAAAGAAGAAAAATTATTATTTATTGTTGCATTTTTAGACCTAAAGCTTGTGGAAGACAGGAAATCTTATCTCAATAGACTTTTATGTAGTCCTTTAGCTATTATTATTCATATTGAAGTAATTTTGAGGTGAAATGAGTGATTTTTAGTGAAAAAACGTCGAAAACTGAAAACGCAGAAAATCTCCGTTGTTAATGTTTAATATTTTTGAAGTTTGATCTATATAGAAAAAAGAACATACTATTTTATGTTTATTTTGTGAAGTCCTTTAGTTATCAGTATTAATATTTGGGTAATTTAGTTGAATATATGTTTTGAGACAGAAAACCCAATAACTGGAAATGAAAAAAACTTGGTTATTGGTGGTTAGAACTTTCGAAAAGGGATAAAAATATAAAATCTTATCTGATGTTTCTCTTAAGAAGTCCTATAGGTTGCATTTCTGTAAATATTGACAATGCAATGTCCCATAGGAACTCCTTTTACGGCTAAAACTGTACCACTTTTACAATGAAGTTTTGAAAAAAAATCTTATCCTAGAAATGAAAGTTCATATGCACCACAATTTTTTTCAAAGGTCAAAATATAGGGCTGTGCGGCATATTTTCAACGTTTATATGCCCTGAACTTCTCAGAGTTTAAACTTACACTAATTTTCTTAACTACCCCTACCTCGAATGAAAAGTTACCACAGATTTCAATGTAAACAATATGCACGTGTTTATTTACTGGTAACATTCCCAAGTTCTGTCTCTGCGATATGGAACACAGAGAGTATAACTGGGAACCAGTATGTAAACAAAATCAATTTTCTATGAATATTCAATTACTCCCCAAAAGAGGCGTGTTTTGAGAAACAGCTGTATTTACAAAGTGCAACCTATACAGACATTTATTCAAATAGAAAACTCTCTAAAATCAGTTTTTCTCACATTAATACTCATTTATCAGAATTAAAGTCTTAAAGAAATCACTGTGTATACTCTAAGTTTTTCTTTACTATACATTTTATACCCCCTCCCCTGTTTCAATTTTTTAAAGAATTTGAAAACAAGACCTTAATTATTGCCAGCTTACCCTATTTGCATATTTTCTGATAAAAAATGCCTAGAACCTGTTAACAACTGTTTTTATAACATATTGAAAGCATATCAGAATATCATAAATGTAATGTTTAGCAGTCAATCATTACAACATTCAAGATTATATAAAGTATCCAATCCAGCCTCTATCTCCAGTCCACATCTTACTGTATGCCTATTTGTCAATTAAAGAACACATTTTCTGCCTCAAATGGTCAATTTAGAATTCTTGTCACAACAGTATCATCTGTAACCATATATCTGACACAATTTAGCTACTATATATACTAGAAGTGTTCAAACAAAACCATATTTGCAATAGTTGTATGCATGCAGATACCAGTCTAAAATATAAATTCACTTAAAATGTTGTAGAGATGACTCCTAACATCTGATTTTTGCATAACTTCCAAGCATAGTTATTGTTTTCTATATCAAGAACTTTAAAATCATAAAATCCTAGCATTTACAAGTTGAATTATTTGTTTTATGACCTAGGGGGTAGACAATTTTCTATGTTTTTTGCCCCTGGGGCCTCAAATTTCCTAAATCATTCTGCTGTTTCTAGCAATTTGGAATATTTAGTACATATTCAGGATAGAACACACTATTGTAAGTTTTCTTGAGATATTTTTGTTTTTCTAGCTTGTATTTATTATGCCGTGATGACAAAAAAAGCAGACTTAGGTGTTGCGGCTTACTTTTGGGTTATCGAAAGGACACAAAATACCCCATAAATAATATTCAGGAAGGATCTATGAGTTTCAATGACTGCGAAGAGTAAATATAAGCACTCCTTAACAATTTAACTTACAAATATGCAAATATTATGATTTAATTTTGTATCCAGGACTTTAAGTAAACTATGCATACTGTAAACTGTGAATTTATGCTGAGTCATCATATTTAAGGCCCAGGATTCTATCAATCTTCATTAAATATTTATAAAACTTCTTATTTCAGTTAATTTCTTTAAAATCTGTGAAATAAAGCAAATTTGGTTAAATTCTGAATGTTCCCCTTTTTCACCCTATATAGGTTGCATTTCTGTAAATATTGACAATGCAATGTCCCATAGGAACTCCTTTTACGGCTAAAACTGTACCACTTTTACAATGAAGTTTTGAAAAAAATCTTATCCTAGAAATGAAAGTTCATATGCACCACAATTTTTTTCAAAGGTCAAAATATAGGGCTGTGCGGCATATTTTCAACGTTTATATGCCCTGAACTTCTCAGAGTTTAAACTTACACTAATTTTCTTAACTACCCCTACCTCGAATGAAAAGTTACCACAGATTTCAATGTAAACAATATGCACGTGTTTATTTACTGGTAACATTCCCAAGTTCTGTCTCTGCGATATGGAACACAGAGAGTATAACTGGGAACCAGTATGTAAACAAAATCAATTTTCTATGAATATTCAATTACTCACCAAAAGAGGCGTGTTTTGAGAAACAGCTGTATTTACAAAGTGCAACCTATAGTAATTAATATTAAAAAAAATGTAATTATTGTGCTAAATATGATGTGTACAGAAAAATTGTGAAAATGGAAATAAAACGCTCGATTATTCATGGTTATTCATGGTTAAAACTTTTAACATAGGATCTTTATAGATAGAGTTTATTATCTTATGTGTATATGCATATGTATTCCTCTTGTTATTGATATCAATAATAACCAATTTGTTTTGTGAAATATTTTGTTTTACGAACTAATTACAAAATAAGAATGTGTCGATAGTACATGGATGCCCCACCGCACTATAATTTTTTATGTCCAGTGGACCGTAAAATTGAGGTCAAAACTGTAATTTGGCATTAAAATTAGAAAGATCATATCACAGGGAGCATGTGTACTTAGTTTCAAGTTGATTTGACTTCAACTTCATCAAAAACTACCTTGACCAAAAACTTTAATAGAAGCAGGACAAACGGACGAACGAATGAACGGACGCACGGACTGAAAAATATAAGACGCCTAAGTGAAGGGCATAACAAATAAAAATCTTAAAATCTTTGTTTAATACTTCCAGCTTGATTTTCAATAACGTAAAATTGAGAATGGAAACAGGAAATGTGTCAAAGAGAAAACAAGGCCCCTATAATCGGTCTTCAACGAAGCAAGTAAATCCGGCACACGAAGGTTGGCTTCAGCTGACCCCCTTAATTATTGTGTACACTAGTTCAGCGAAATGGAAACCACCCTTGAAACTCCAATACATACACATGAACCAAAATTATCAACAACAAAAACCATAAATGCAAGACAAACTAATGCTAGAGGTTCCTGACTTTGGATAAGTGCAATAATGTGGCTGGGAAAAACATGTAGTGTGAGAACTCAACCCTCCCATAGTTTCTCTAGACAATGTAGAATAAATTAACACTCGGTAAATCTCAGTTTTAAAGAAGTACCTTTTGGGGAAGTTTGAAATTGTTATCTTATGTAACTGTTATGTATTTATAGTAATTAAATATGTAGGTATAATAAACCCCAAAAAATTATTGTGTTAAAAAATAACTGAATCAGTTTGGTTACTGCCTTTGATTTTGTCATATTAAATGCTGGAAGAGATATTTTTCTAAGTGTCATTGCATCGTCATTAATATATTGATTGTTGCCCTTTTTTGTATTTTTTCATTAGCTACCTTTTCAACATTTGAATTGCATAAAGTCACAGTTAAACACAGACCAATTTTATTTAGCAAGCTCTATCAATATCCAGGTTTAATTTCAGATATGTAAGCTTTTTAATTTTTTGGAACATACACTAGTTCACTGAATCAGCATGAAATGTAGAAATTGTTTAAGGCAATTTCAAGGGAAGCTTTGTCAATATGATTATAATTTTATCTCAAGAGCTTGAATTCAAATAGTAATTGTACCAAAGTTGTCTATTTTTCGATTCAAAAATGAGATAGGCACTGTTGAATGAACTGATGGGATCACTTCCTGGAGGAAGTGTTAATAGTAACAGCGCCTTTTGTGTGTACCCTGTAAACCTGTATGTGGTGGTCTGAAACATTAATCAAAGGATGATGACAAAGAACTAACATGGGTTGTCTGCTGTATGAAATATTATAGTCAAAGATATATAAGTATACAAAGAAAGGCATTACCAAGTTCCTTCTTTAAGATATCTCATTGAATTAATTTAATGAAAGGAAATCCGCTTTAGCCTAAGAACTTTAAAAAAACTGGGCGACTTATGGCCAGAGTTAGTCCTGTCTAATCTGAAATTTTTTTTAGTTGATTAGGTTTTTTTTTAATTGACTTTAAAAACCTCAAATCTCTCTTTATTCATAATTATACTATATTACTCATCTGAACGAAACTAAAAAAATATTTAAATAAAATACACCTAATGCCTAAAGAATATAAATGTTTAGCTTTGAAGGTCCACTAAACTTTATCAGTGATCTCTTGGTAGTATGTTTGTGTAAAATCTCCCCACTCTAAAAACATACGAAGAAGATGTTGTATTATTGGCAGTGACAAAATTGTCCACAGGAGATAACAATGAGGAGGCTATGGATGTTAACAACTATAATAGTTCATCGTTAAAACATAAAACAGTTAAGACAATGAATGAAAAAATAAATATGACAGACAGCAAACAATAACCACCATGTTCTAACTACACAATAATTTTGGCCAACTAAATTGAATCAACTAACATATGCATTTTGCCGTGCAGACAGACTGGAGCCAGCATTTAATCAAATTTGTAATTCAGTACAATATAATAATCTCATATATACATATGCAAACATCCTATATAACACAGTAATAGTATCTATAATAAGTAATTTAACACACAACTTTGTGAACCAAAAAATATACTTCCGGCAACAATAGTAATAAATATCTATTAACTTTCAAGAACATTCCAAATGTTAAATATCATATTATGAATACCCGTCATAAACGGACACTCGCCGCCCAGGAAAAACCTAAAAAACTTACATAGTTTGGAAACCTGCGCACGGAGCAATGAGCCGTTTTTGGGGTAATGGTGCCGTACTCCATCATGATCATGATTATATATATAAAAAAAAAAAAAAAAAAAAAAAATTATGCAAAAAAGGAAGTTTTAACTGTACGATGTCCACGTCTAGAATGACCACCTAGAATTTTTTTTCACGAACCCGCGAAAAACAAATTAACATAGCAAAACATTAGGTCACCTGAGCTATCAAATCATACATCATTGACCCATACAAAATATTATAGAAACTTTAAGACAGTATTTTTCCGCTAAACTGCGAAACGCTAAAAAATATATGTACTAAAGGGCCACTTACTTGTGATAATCATATTCATAGTGTGAAGGGTTAACCATGTTTGAAAGCACTCAGATCAGGAACAGTTGTAAAATAGCAAACAACATAAGTGCAAATTGTAAAACTCAGTTGGAAAGGGCTCAACTCAAAAGGTCAGCACAGAGTATATACTAAACCAATTAAAAAAATGAGACTGAGTTCCAATAGCTAGTTCAAAACTAGTTACAGTTGATGAATAAATACTCTTGGCACCGACTAAGATATAAATCAGTACACATCCGATTAGAAACCAGTGAAAAGTGGGTTATGTGTTATTATTATATATTATAATGATGTTTTGGGAGGCGACTTTCCTGCTATGGAACTTGCACCCTTGTGGGTTTCAGCCAAAGCTTTATTTATATGGTATGTAAGTACTGAGATCGTCGCTAATTACATGAGTAGTTATTTCCTTCAGGACCCTGGAATTTTCATTTGTGAAAAAATATTTAACATACAATCATTTAACACTCATCATTCTTTTCATCAAATCTTAACGTGTTTGTTCAAGAAGAAAAATGAAAAAAATGTTTCCTTTTAAAAGTTGTGGTAAAAAAATGAATTAAAAACTTTGATTTTCAAAAATTAAGTCTTGCAATTTTGTTTTGAATTTTTTTAGTGGCCAAAACATGTGTTTCGAGTACACCTCTCCCAGCTAAAACTATCTTAAACACAGGGGTATATTTCTTTTAAAATCCTAGTAAGATTGTGACTATGTTGGTTAATCTAACTCAGAATAGTCTTCTGTTATCGGTTACATACCATTACTATTGTGGAGAATTAGATCTTTGAATTGTAAAATAGCAGAACACAATCTCGGTCTATATCTTTATTTAAATATATACAAATGTTGAGACAGGAAAGTGATGCATTTGTAATATTATTCTTTTGAATTGAGATAACTATGCATTGTATTGTATAACTCAAACTGTTTTAAAAAAAAAACAACATTTTTTGTATAATTTTTTTTTTTCAACTTTGGCAAATAAGGGGAAGCAACTCATATTACCTTACTTTTACTACAAAATATTTTCATGAATTAAATCACTTTCCGCAAAATATATTTTTGTATAGTTTTAGTATGTTGTTCATAGATAGTAACAGACTGTTTTTTCAGAGAAAAACCTTGTGTTGCAATTAGTTGCAGCTTGTTCACTAAATTAAATTCGAAGAAATGCATGTAGATGAAAATAATATTAGATTCAACACATTTTTCTACAGTTATTAGTCCTAAAGAGAAACTGGGGAATACAAACATTGTCACTTTGGTCTCCTCCAAACCAGGCATGAAAAACTTTGGAAAGTGGGACCGAAACAAGAAAATATGGTATGAGTGCCAATGAGACAACTATCAATCCAAGTCACAATTTGTAGAAAGTAGACAGTTATAGTTCAAAGAACGGCCTTCAACATGGAACCTATTTATTGTATTAATGGTTTATTTCTCCTGAATATGCATGGAACTTTTGCGACTTGACAAAAGGCAAACACTAAGCAATGAATGAATCGGTTACTGGAATGATAAATCAACATGCAAAATAAAAGACCAAAGGACTCTTTTTTTTAAGCTTGTTAGTCAGTATTTCAATTTACAATTTAATAACATATAGAAAATATTAGTTCTGATAAGAAGTCAAATCAACAGCAGTCGTTTCAGGAAGTTGGAACAAAAACTTCCTTGTCAACTATTTGTTAAGCACTTGTTCAGATGATATCTTCTATTGTTTGTGTTACAACAAAGAGATGGAAAGCTACTGATAAAAATAACACTCCTATAAATACATTATAAAAGAGGAATTTGAAACACAACTTTACTGAATAACCTTTAAAAACCAACTCAATTTCTGATTTTGTGCGTACATATTGCATGGTCTCATGTAACAGTCGATAATTCGATATTTTAAATTTCCTTAATCTTAGCAGCAATATACCAACGTGACATCCAAATTGGATATCTATTTCTTAACTCATTCGGTATTCAAGAGCTTGTAACTGCTTTTCAGACCTATAAAGCGTCATCAGTGTGTGAGCAGAAAGTCGATGAACCAGGAATACGTCAAAGAACGTCTCGCCCTTTTTCTTAAAAAAAAAAGATCATTGAAAGATAACCATACATTGTCGGTAAATATTCTGTATCGGCTTAATTTTTTTGTAATTTACCTTTAATGTGATCGCGTATTTATACTTATTACCTTAGTGCTATTGTGGTATGGCCTTATGTTCTTTGTCAATAAAGTGCCTAAATCAAAATCTATAATCGAAAGGCTTTTATAATGACTGCTCACAAATCATGCAAATAAAATTGCATCATTTCTGATAGAAAAAAGAAATATTTACGTTTTTAAGTAATTCGAACAAAATAATAGGATCTTTTCCCTGAAATTCAGCATGTTTTATGAAAACGACCAATTCTGATGTACAAACCGTTGAATTCCAATGGCGGTCCCCGATTTCCATTAAAAAAATGTTTAATTGCAACACAAACAAAGTTTAAATATCTTTATCCTTATATTATTCACTTCTTATACAAAATTTACTATCATGAAGCATTTTTAATGACATTGCATCGTTTCTCATTAAAAAAAAAGAAATATTTGCATTTTTTTGGAAACGCGAACTGAAAATCAGCATATTTATAAAAAAAAAGAAAAAAAAATTAGTGAAGAAAAAGCACTAAATTCAAATGGAGGTTCATGATTTCCGTTAAAATGAAATAAATACATTCTTTTTAAACACAATCAAATGTGACAGCATCTTTATCATTCTATTATTCCAATTTTATACAAAATTGATTATCTACGCCATTTATATAATGGCTGATAGCAAATGACGATAAGTTTAAAAAATATTAACTGTAACAAAGTTTAACTATCAATTAATCCATATATCATGGCTTCGTTAATAGTTCACACTAAAGAGAGAAAAGAAACAATTATTTATTCCGAAAACACTTAATACTCGCAAACGATATCAGGCTTCTGGTTTGAAACTCTAGACATGCATTTCGTCTACACATGACTCATCATTTTGATCTAAGCGCCACTGGAGTGTCTTATGTAGACGGAACGCACGTATGGTGCCTTTGATAACTATAAGCATGTGGAAATGTCCTATTGTTATGTTTATTTGTGTATTTCTTTGTCCTGAATTTTCTTGCATTTATTTGTACTGTAGTCCTGTCGTGTAAAGATGTCATTTTAATGTTACAATTCACCTTGTCATTAAAGCGCGCGATTCGGCAAGCCGAAAAACCAAGTTCAACCCACCATTTTTTTTTCTTAAAAAGTCCTGTTCCAATTCAGGAAGATGGCTATTGTTATATTATAGTTCGTTTCTGTGTGTGTTACATTTTAGTGTTGTGTTTCTGTTGTGTCGTAGTTCTCCTCTTATATTTTATGGGTTTCCCTCAGTTTTAGTTTGTAACACAAATTTGTTTTTTCTCAATCGATTTATTTCGAACAGCGGTATACTACTGTTACCTTAATTCACCAATGACGCTTGGATACAACAATGAGAAGCCGTTATCAAATTATCAAGCCAAAGAGTAAAAATTTCGAAAAAAGTGTACTTTAAAGAACGGCAGCGATTTGCAAATTTTTAAATCTGAAAGCACAGACATTTTTCTTTGTTACATTTCGTTGTCAAATAGGGACGAAAGATACCAAAGGGACAGTCAAACTCATAACTCTAAAATAAACTGACAACGCCATGGCTAAAAATGAAAAAGACATACAGACAAACAATAGTACACATGACACAACATAGAAAACTAAAGAATAAACAACACTTTTCAAGAATACCATTTGAAACAAACAGAAAAGATGGAAATGTAGTGATCCTTAATATTGCAATTCTTTTTCTTCGTTGATCATGATGCAGCCTACGTTTTTAATGCGAAATCGAGACATCTTTAAACTACTCCAAACCATCCAAAATGTCTTTGATAAATAAGGAGCAACCCCTTTACTTAAAAAAAAGAGGGGGGTTCTCGCGCGAAAGTGTTTTTTTTTCTTTTTCGATAGTACCAATTCAATATTTAACACTATAATGTATGGGGAAACTATGATTCCGAATATTTGTTTATTCTAATCATCTTTATGACCCGATTATTTTTAATCAAAATGTGGAAAAAATCATCCCACCTTTTTTTGAAGTGTCAGATGGTCGTTCCCTAACTGCTAGAAAAGTTGTTCGAAAATTTAAATTCGGTTCTACGTAATGAACATTTAAATGACATATAGTTTACAAGTGTGAACAAATCTTATGTACAGTTAACTAAACAAGGTGTATAGATGTGAACAAATGTAATGTGAAACTAGTGGACATTACATTAAACCAAATGTAAACATGTTTACTGTACACGGCGTTTGGTGTGAACACGGCCTTAGTCTTATCAATATTATCGCTATCCTTATCATTCGCATCATGTTCGGATTAAAATTGTAAGTACGTCTTCTCTAAAGAGGTAGAAATGGTATGACATATGATAAAGTTTCCTTTTATTCGTTTCTCTTCTGATAGGATACGTTTGAATGTTTTTATTTTTAATTTGTTTATACTGTCAGGTTCGCATAACATAAATTTTCTAAAATTAATTGTTTTTCTTCAAAATTAATTTTTTTTTTTAATAAAACCGACGTATAAATAATAATATTGCAAAAAAAGTATTGGGGGAACGGAGCACTTGGAATAACATGTGTCTTAAATGACTGAAAAATAGGTTCAACTATCCTGCTATTCAAAATATTTCATTTTTTTCCTGAATATCTATAAAAAATAAATATGGTAAAATAGCACTTCAAGGTTTAAGCTATTCCTAAATATATTGTTTTCCCTTTCATTTAAACAATTAACCAAAATATGACGGATGTAGAGTGTTCTTCTGAGTTGCCATGAATTATCATTGATATGGTCTTATTATGCAGTTTTACTGTTTAAAAAAAAAATTTCGAAATACTAAGCATACACAAGGAATACATCACCTAAGCTGTATTTTGGAAAACCTCTCGGAAATTTAGAATTACAATGATTTTAACTTCGTTTTATATTTTTTTACTTATAGTCTTTTGTAGACACAAAGCTCGTCTGGTGTTCACAATTTAAATCCTGGTATCTGTGATGAGTTTAAGGTAAACTCATGGAAGAAAAAAAGGTACCTAAACATTTTGTATTTTGATGGTTGGATGGTGGTGGTTAATAAAATTGATATCAGCCAGGTTTTAAGTAAATTAGCATTGTACCCAGGAATCTGTAATTAACCATTTTTTATCATTTTTTTTTCCAGTGCAACATCAGAGCGATAAGGACATGAAGTGTGATGTAAAATATTAAACTATTATCTTAAAGCCTATAACTTAATGTTATTAATTTAACATGACAGAGAGCACTTTATACATGTATACATGTTATGAAAAACGAAATATATCAACACAATTCAAGCTCCTAAGTCGAAAACAAACTGACAATGCCATGAAAAAAACCCCGAAACGACAAAGACACAAACATCGGTATCAAAATTTCAGCATAGGAAACTTAAGATAGAGCAACAACCTGGACCTAAAAAAAAATAGGGGGCGACCTTAGATGCTTCCGAAGGTAAAAAGAGTTTTGTCAAGAAGTGGCTACAAGTAGTCGTTACTTCGGTCTTTGCATAAACATAAGAATATTGTTATAATAACATTTTGGATGTAATTTTGGATTAATGATTGTATCTCCTTTATGAATAACTCTACGTTGTTTTCCTTTTTTTGACTAATTTTTTCTCATTTTTTTTTTAATCCGTCCATCACATTTTGTCTTAGGTTGTGGATTTGTCAAATATAGTGGTGAAGAGCATCTCTGAGGAGAAATTCTTTGTCAAAATGTACATGTGATGCATTTAAAATTAGTATCATTGATGTTATTACTACCATGGGGTAGATACTTCTGTTTGTAGGCTGGTGGTCTCCGATGTAATCACATTAGCCAGCACTTTGATACTTGCACACGGATATTACTGTGTTGACAATTTTTAAGTAATTGTAAAAAAGGAATGTATTGCCATCATAGCTCAGATTCCTAAATGTTTTTTTCCGATACATTTAGTCCTTCTTGGTCGAATCAACTCTTTTTTTCAAATATTTTGTCATTGAGACACACTGAAGAAACATTATTTGTAGTGCATCATCTGGTGCACTAAATTAAAATTACTACCTTTCTAGTTGCTGACTTTGTGGTCAAAATTATTCAAACCCGCAATGTAAGGCATTCATACAACTTAAATATTTTCGGTATAACTATGATTGAGGGTTCAACTTATTAATAATATTTTTAGTAAAATTGAAAAAGGAAATCACACAAATCAAATCGCCTGAAATATTTTAAAGTGTTTGTCAAATATTTTTGTATGGAACAAATGGCATAATATTTTTTTCATTTATATGATAAGAACACGGTACTTGCTTTGAGCCTAAAGGGTTATATTCCACACCTATATAGTAACTATAAAGTTGAATATCATTAGTTACATAGTGTGCTAGTGACCTATTATGGTATATATGGGGTCAGTAAATTCCATATGGGCATTCGAGCTTCGCCCATATGGAATTTACTGACCCCATATATACGGTATTAGGTCACTAGCACACTATGTAACGAATTTATCTTACCGACTATCTTAACGTGTGAAATTTAGACTAGTGACCTATCAAAATGAGCAAGTCTTCAATACTATTAGCATTAAGAAACTACTACCATTGATCCTACAAAAACAGATACCAACAATAACAATTGTTAGGTTTAAATGTGTTTTATGAATTTATTTCAAGCTTAATCATCAATTTCTTTGTCTGTTGAAACCTTTACGATTTTTTATCAGTACCGTTTTGTTTTTATAAAGTATAATCATATAGAAATTAAGAGATATAGATGCAAATATGATAAATGTTGCTGTTTCGTAGTCGAATTATGGTTCAAAACAATTTAAGGAAATTTTATCAAAATTTGTGTTATATCTGGAATGTAGTGCACTCAAAACAATCCACTGACGTTTGATCCTTGACGTTGTTGAATGTTTTATGGTGTTATACAATCACTTGGTTCGTATCACTGCTGGTAGACGTTTTCTTCACCAGGGCATCCCCAACATGTAGTCAACTCGATTGTTGAGACATAAACTATCATTTTGCATTTATTTTCTGTTAATTCAATGTGTTAAATGTTGAACTATTTGAAACAGTTAGATTTTGTTATATCCCCAGGCACATGAAGCTTATTTCTTTTTGGCACCAGCTGTCGAAATATTTGTTTTTTGTATGTGTTACAGTTAAGTGTTGTGTTTCTGTTGTGTCGTAGTTCTCCTCTTATATATGTTTGTGCTTCTTAATGAATGTAAACAATTGCTTCTCAACATAGCGAGAAACTCCTGCACACGGCATACGTGTTAGCTGTTTATTGTTATTTTTATTAAAATAGATAAGAAAGATGTGATATGAGTGCCAATAAGACAAATCTCAATTCAAGTCACAATTTGTAAAAGTCAACCATTATAGGTCAAAGTACGGTCTTCAGCCCAGAGCCTTGACTCATACCAAACAACCAGATATAAAGGGCCCCAAAATATGGCATGTGTAAAATCATGCAAACGGGACAACCAAAGGTCTAATCTACATAAAAAACCAGAAATGTGAAACACCAATGAACCACATCAACATACGACAACTACTGAACATTAGATGTGATATTCTTAATATTTATGTTAAGAACAAACAAACAGAAAACAAACTTTGAATAAAATCACAATTATGCACTACAAAAAGTTTTTAAAAAAATAAAAAGAAATGTACTGTTATTGCCAATGATACAACAATGGTGTGTAAAAAAGTATAACAAAAATACAGAACTCAAAGGAATATTAAAAAAATGAGGAGTCTAAAAAAACTCACAAAATCAAACTCTTATCAACAAACAGAACACGTGACAAATAACTGTCATATTCCTGACTTGGAATAGATATTTCCCGAAGAAAATGGTAGGTTAACCCTGGTTTTGTAGCTAGAGTAAACCACCCATTTGTATGACAGTTGTTTATAGTTCCGTTATATTCACAAAATTGGGAAAGCAACCTAAACAGACATATAGGTTTATTTAGTGTGAACATATTTATTTATAGTGGATTGGGTAACAAGTTTTTGCAACTTATATTAATAACTTTCCACTTTGCGTGTGCGAGTGCTGCCTTGTAGCGGCATTAGCCTGCTCTTTTTCGAAATCTACAAGGGTGTCTTTAACGTGCAAGAGATATAGCTCTCTCTTAACACGGGTCAGCCATTTATCGTCCCTTCCGACGGACCTTAATCGGTTTATTTGACAATAATTGGGATCCAGCATTTAAATCTGTGTAAACTTATAATACAGGCATTTAAAACATCTGATTACACACCAAACAATCATACACATATATCTTGCAACACCACCAACAACATGTGTTTTTGGTAAGGTTCGAGTTGCTTAGTCTTTGGTTTTCTTTGTTGTGTTTTGCACACTTGTGTTTGTCTTTTGATTGTTTGATTCGGTTTCTTTGCCATAGCATTGTCAGTTTTATTTTACTAATACAAGCAAGTATATACGGCCTTTGACATTGAAGAAAATCCATACCGTTAATATGCATCAAAATACCCGAGAAAACCAACCGTAAAACAAATATACACTATTTATTTTTGTTATCTGCTCGTTGTCATCAAAATATGATTATTTAATTGAGAGAAAAATATTTGTCGAAAACGTTTCTTTCCTGTTCTCTAACATTTAAATATCATTAAATAAGAGGGGCGAAAGATACAAGAGGGACAGTCAAACTCATAGATCGAAAATAAACTGACAACGCCATGACAAAAAAGAAAAAGACAAACAGACAAATAAAGGTACACAAGACACAACATAGAAAACTAAAGACTAAGCAACACGAACTCCACCAAAAGCTGGGAGTGATTTCAGTCTACCTTGAACAATTTGTTTTAATACATATTTTGTTGTTGTTTACTGTGGTATATCAATTTGCCCCAAAGCAGAATGTAAAAAGTGTGAAAATTGTAGATTTACAGATAATTGGATGATAAATTAGCATCCCCTTCATTGTGTCATGTTCAACATTAATTTTAATTGTTGTTTAATGATTGCTATTTGATCGACACTTTTTACTTCCCTTCCTAATAACGGAATTTTAACAATGCAGGCACGAGTCAGAATATTACCACAAGGGCAATCGGCAATCCTAGGGTGAATCCGCTACTCTCCTTTAGATAAAGGTACGGAATAGGCCGAATTGTGACGAATGAATATTACCACAAGGACAATTGGCAATTCTCGGGTAAATCCGCTATTCTCCTTTAGATGAAAGTACGGAATCAGCCGAGTTGTGACGAATGAATATTACCACAAGGACAATTGGCAATCCTCGGGTTAATCCGCTACTCTCCTTTAGATAAAGGTACTGAATCGGCCGAATTGACGAATGAATATTACCACAAGGACAATCGGCAATTCTCGGGTAAATCCGCTATTCTCTTAGATGAAAGTACGGAATCAGCCGAGTTGTGACGAATGACCACAAGGATTGACTGTGGTATAAAAATATATGGTCATCCCTTGTTCTTCTTCCATCCGACAATATTACTATTGTCAAAGTAGGGCGTCTGTCTGTCTGTGAGGGAAGTAAAAATACACAACCACATTCTGTCATAATTGGATCGTTAAATCCGATGCCTCTTGTTTCAGTGAACTCCAAGCTATTTGCACGTTAAGAACCCGTGCATTCAATCTCTGATAGGTTCGTAGGTGGTTTGTTCGAAAGTTCCTGGCCCTATCCCATGTACCTTCATTTTCCAGTGGTATTCCAAGTTTTCAACCGTTCATCCCATCCCACGCCCTATTGCAAGACATACCTATTGTATATCTTTATCACGGTGCCTGCCCCAAATCAGGAGCCTCTGAGGTCTTATGGTTGTCATCGTTTCATGTCAGTCATATTTTTTATACCCCGCTTTAAACTTTTTTACCGCTGTCTGTCTGTCTGGCCGTCCATCCGTCCGTCCGTCCATCCGTCCCTATAATATTTTTCGTCTCATTTTTCTCAGAAACTACATTATAAGGATTTCTGAAATTTGGTTTCAGGGTTAATAAAAATCAGCTATACCGTATGATGCGTTTTCAGATGCATCACTCAAAAACTTCCTGTTTACCGAATATTAACTTTTTTTGCACTATTAAAACTATCCAGTTGCAACGGAGGTATCATCAGTGAACAGTAGTTTGCAGTTTCACTTGTTTTTTCCGAAATTGTTTTGTTATAACTGAGGCTTTTAATTTTTTTCGTTTGAATTGCTTCATATTTTTTTTTATACAGTATGGGCTTTTCTCATTGTTGAGGGCCGTATTATTGCCTATAATTGCTTACATCCGCTTTATTTGAACTCTGGTGGATAGTGATCTCATTAGTAATAATAACACATCTTTTTATTTTCATTTGAATATTTATAACTACATGACTCTTGTACAAATGTATTTTTTGTTTGTTTGTATAGTTAAATATTACGTAAAATGGATTTCCATGGTGTATTATCTTGTTAAAATTAAGCTAATGTGTTTCATTTTCTGTAAACAGTCAAAGTACATGTATATGACTATATACATATCTATCTTCAATAGAGTTAGTAAAACATCCGGCAAAACTACTCTCAACTGATCTTTTTATATTCGTCTATGATGTAATCTTATTAAAACTTGGCCATAGGACTCAGCACTTAATCAACGGATGGGGGAATGAATTTTTAGTTTACATTAGTCACTATATTGCTCCACAAATGAAATGGTGGAAAGCATTGGCATCAATTGGTCTCTATAGTAAACTTTATAGAGAGTTAACACAATACTATCGATTTTACTGGACGCCTATAAGGAATTACCACAGTTAGAGGCATAATCTATATATAAGGGACCATTATTATACAGTTCTCTTATTTTTAACTTTAATACCAGACGCAAGGTTGACATGATGGCTCAAAGCAATCTTAATTCGTTGTGAGTGAAGAAAATCTATACATAAAGTCGAAACAAGATATACCAAATTGTTTGGGAAAAAGAGGGTCGAAAGATACAAGCGGGACATTCATACTCATAGAAACTTACAACGACATGGCTAAAATAAAAAAGACAAACAGACAAAATATTCTATTTCATGTATGTGTCTGTCCCAAGTCAGGAGCCTGTAATTCAGTGGTTGTCGTTTGTTTACGTGTTACATATTTGTTTTTCGTTCATTTTTTTTTATATAAATAAGGCCGTTAGTTTTCTCGCTTGAATTGTTTTACATTGTCATAACGGGGCCTTTTATAGCTGACTATGCGGTATGGGCTTTGCTCATTGTTGAAGGCCGTACGGTGACATATAGTTGTTAATGTCTGTGTCATTTTGGTCTCTTGTGGACAGTTGTCTCATTGGCAGTCATGCCACATCTTCTTTTTTGTATATACACATTCCAGTCAGGCATATAACAGTTGTTTCCGTTCGTTCTCCGTCAGTTAATAAAGTGTCATGTTTTATTTTATCAGTTTTTATGGTTTTATATGTTGTTTGGTATTTTGTTATCCCTTTCAAACAATCACTGACACAAAATACAGAAAAAATACTTTAAATCAATTTATTTTGAACAAACAACACATAATACAGCAAAGTTGTCATCATACGGTGGACACGGCAGAGAACCACATTTTGTACCAGTACCGTACAAAAGACGCCCAGCTTTATTCGCTTTGCCACCTTGTACAAATTCTGGGCTCGCATCGACACAGATAAAGGATGATGCCTTCTGAGTATACGAGTCAGATGCTATATATCCATAATATTCTAACTTCCATCCAAAATAGCACGATTTCCGACCAGGGATCATGACAGACGAGTATGTATGTTTACTCCTGCAAAGAGCGCAAGGAACATCTTCATCAAGAGACCCAGATCCAAAGAACGTTTGCTGATATTCGGTACCATACAAATAGCTCCACCCAGGTGCAGATTTGTTACTCATTTCTGGATTATTTGGAAGGCACAGCAAATTTGATGCACCACCAAAACGAGTGCTGCGATCGCTATCGTAATGACTCTGTCCCGCAGTAAAACCTAAAATTGCAACATAGATTTATGTGTAGCCTACAATCGGAAACGATTTATTTATTTGGTAGGTTAAAGGTAGTTAACTATAAAATCAAAAACGTATGCACATACTCATTTTCATGTGAACTTCTTAGAATATATGAAAAATCAGGGGCAAATGTAATTGTGTGGGTGGGTATGATATTTTAGAACAGATTTTGTTGTTTTCAGATAAATTTAGGCATACATTTATGGTTATTAGTTGATCATTGAATGTTCGATTAAATGCAGACCTAGCATCTGGAAGGTGTCTGTAATTTCGTTAATATCAGTTTTGGTCAAGAGCGTACATGCTAATAGTTTTATTTCCAGGAAGATATCGTATGCTCATGTAAAATTGATATCATGTGTTTATGTTTTTGTAACTTATATTTACTTTGTCATGGGTAAAATCATTTCTGATAGACATGAAATGCACGACAGTCGAGTATTACAGCCAGTACGCTATTAGGTGTACTTATAAGCAATCAAACATTAATAAGATTGAGAATAGAAATTGGGAATATGTCAAAGAGACAACAACCCGACGAAAGAGCAGACAATGGCCGATGACCACAAATTGTTCTTCAACGCATCCGGTATTATGAAACTACATTATTACCAAGCTAACATTTATATGAACATCTTCTAAAATATAATATAAGTAATGCAAAAATCTATAGTCGAACTGTAGGTGAACGTAGTAGAATTTATTTTCATATATGTTAAAGAAGGTGGAAAATATGCACTAGGAAGGCTCATAAAAACAGAAAGGAAATGTTTGCCATACCAGTATTTGAAAATCTTGACATAAATAGGTATTTTTATGCCCCACCTACGATAGTAGAGGGGCATTATGTTTTCTGGTCTGTGCGTCCGTTCGTTCGTCCGTTCGTTCGTCCGTTCGTTCGTTCGTTCGTTCGTCCGTCTGTCCCGCTTCAGGTTAACGTTTTTGGTCGAGGTAGTTTTTGATGAAGTTGAAGTCCAATCGACTTCAAACTTGGTACACATGTTCCCTATGATATGATCTTTCTAATTTTAATGCCAAATTAGAGATTTTACCCCATTTCACGGTCCACTGAACATAGAAAATGATAGTGCGAGTGGGGCATTCGTGTACTGAGGACACATTCTTGTTTTATTCTCGTGTCAATGTTTGTTATATTCATTGCCTACAAATCCAGAACTAAAAAAGTAATACATAAAAACTG
Organism: Mytilus galloprovincialis; assembly: GCF_965363235.1. NCBI lineage: Eukaryota > Metazoa > Mollusca > Bivalvia > Mytilida > Mytilidae > Mytilus > Mytilus galloprovincialis. The sequence goes on from NC_134850.1 coordinate 30,274,721, forward strand.
AAGATACAAAACGTAGAGTCCTACAAGACATAGAATAAACATATCATTTTGTTTTCAGGTTTATATAGCTTGTTTGTCGCTGTAACTCATATGAGTATCGGATCATGTTATAAATGTACTAAGAAGAAAAAGAAAAAGAGTTCTTAATATACCGGTATACGCGTTTTGTTCATCAAACATTGTTAACATATACTTTGAAGAGTTTTTTTAAAAACTATATGTACACTATACCAGTATATACAAGTTCAGTATCTGTTCCAGAACACTGTTTCCGTCCCCAACGTGTGTATGTAGAACCATAATCTGAAACTAGAATCGGAACAATAGAAAAATTCAACATATCTATTTGGAACGTATTTGTATAAACTTTGTTCATAGCCCATAGTCTTTTTTGAAAGCGTGCTTGCCTTTAATAAGTGAGGGATGCAGTGGGTTCAATCATCACATGGGACAAAATAAAGAATTACAAATTTCCTTGGTTTTTTTTTCGAAAAGAAAGCATCATTTCAAATGGTAGAAGCAAAGACTGATTGGCAGTGATGTAAACTAATGTTGCCAGGTAGTGTTCAGCTTGTGTAATGAAAGGCATGTTCATATTAAATATAACTTGTTCTTGTGCAGATATATTTTTATATTTGCCACTGAACGTAAAATACCAATATAAAATAATTGTATATCGTTCATTTGCATTTATCACAGAAAGTTTTTCAATACATTTTAAGCTGTAAAGATTTCTTCTAAAGAAATTAATGTTGAAATTTCCATGGAAATATACATTTTGGTAATAATTCTCGTGTAAAAAGTACATTTAAGTTGCTACCATGGTTACCTTTTTGTATAGATGCTGAAATTTTGGAGGTTACAGCTTCTAAATTGACAGTTTTTGCCTTTTCTCGATCAAAAGAGGATTGTAATTGGGTGACTGTTGACATCAGGTTGTCGTTCCTTATCTTCTCCTGTGACAACTGCGTCTGTACTTGGACCATTGTGTTTGTCATATTCTTTTTCAATTCTGCCATTTGTTTGTTCAATTCCTGGTTTGCTCGGTCTAGTTCAGCTAACCGTGATCCTACGACACCCGGGTCATTAAGCAATAGACGTTTTGCCTGTCCAACATCAAGTGAAGATCCATCCGATATGTCTGTAGAAGTAATTTTCTGAAGACTAAAGCTCCAAACCACAATCAAAATTAACAAGATTTTCATCTGGAGTGCCGCTTACAACTTATTTAATGCAAAGGTTAACTTACACATATTGTATAAGGAGATAAGATAAACTTTTAAGCACGTGGTTTACCTATTCTGTAGGAATCTTTCAAGTGTAAATGGCACCTGTAGATATATTATCTTTGTAGATCTAACATTGTTGAACTGAATTTAAAACTAATATACTACTATAAAAGTTTTGGTTTTAATCATTGTATAATTATTACTTTATCCTATTATAAGGAACGAGTGTCGTATACAAGTATATAATAAAATAATCTTGATGTGACTGCATGTTAAATATTTTGTTATAATCTTTTTCGACGAACAGGAAAAACAGCTAATCTAATAATACAATCTTATAGATCGCCTTTTTCCTGTTTAGGTGTAATATCACTCTTTGTTAATTGTTGATGGATTCTGCAACAGGAATGTATATGCGTCTAGTGTGGATAGGGCCATAGGCACCTATACCACTGCTGGCTAGCCTGTATTGCAGGTGAATAAAAAGCCGAGTGAGTAAGTCGTTTTGACAGTACATAGCCTCTACATGATTCAAGACTTCTGCAATGCCTCCTCGCGACAGCACAGTTTAACTAGGGTAATTTAGGAGCAGCAACATACCCAAGATAAATCCAATGTGTGGGCCCACCGGTGAGTGAACAGGTCCTTACACTCACCAAACTTGTCCAAGCTATTGAAAAATAACACGAGTCGTAAGTCAAGAAAGGCAACCCATCTAGTAGAAGTAATAACTCCAAATCAAACAGGTTAGATAAGGATCGTTATCGAGAGGAAGGATACCTCGAGAACAAAACAGGTGTGGGGTGGAGCGCGAGACAAACTTTCTCGCCTTGTAAAAAATTCACAGCTACAGAATCATTGATGAACATGAATACGTTTACCGATTCAGTAGAGAGGGTCTCTTCATCAACAAGACATGTGACGCATTGCAGGGAAAGCGAAAACGAAGCTGCAAAGCCGATTCACCTTCTGACACCTAAGCCAACCACCATACTTGGGACCTGGAATGTAAGAACCATTTACCAAAGTGGCAAAGCAGCGATCATAGCAAACGAAATGAAAAGTACAAAATTGAAATCTAGGGATGGAGCTCTTGTTACTGGTGAGACTATTCTATATTCCGGACACCAAGAGTCCACATACAGAGAGAGTTTCAATGATGAAGTGAAACTTCAGTGATATATGGTAGGAAGAAGTTATGCCGCAAGAATGGACCGAATGCCATATAATCTAACTACCAACTATAAAGCAACCTTTCAGAATGTAAAAAAAACATAACAAAGGAATTGCAATACTATCAGTGGCAGCAAATGTGCTAAATAGAATCCAACTTACACGACTTATCAAGGCTGTAGATGAACAGCAAACAGAATTTAGGATAGACCGATCATACATAGACCAAAAAGCCACACTACGTATAAATAAAGAATAGTCATCAGAGTAGAACACCTCCCTACTGATTAACTTTGTAGATTTTGAAAAGGCATTTGACATCTAGGACAGATAAACCCTTTGGAACATCATGGATCATTATGGAAATAAACTCATCATAGATACCAGGACTAAATTTTGTTTATACGCCAGACGCGCGTTTTGTCTACAAAAGACTCATCAGTGACTCTCGAATCCTAAAAAGTTCAAAAGGCCAAATAAAGTGCGAAGTTGAAGAGCATTGAGGACTAAAATTCCTAAAAGTTTTGCCAAATACAGCTAAGGTAATCTATGCCAGTGGTAGAAAAGCCTCAGTATTTCAAATAATTCCAAATTTTGTAAACAGTTAATTTATAAATATAACCATATCAATGATAATTCATGTCAGCACAAAAAGTGCTGACTACTGGGCTTGTGATACCCTCGGGGACATAAATCTCCACCATCAGTGGCATCGACCCAGTTGTTGTAAATAAATACCACAATCATTCATAAACATCATCTGGAACTTTTATAACAACATAAAATATATAGTTATACATGAAGGCAAGCTCAGGAAACAACCAATAAAGAGGGACAACACCAAATTCTAATGAAATTTGGATGTAACAATTTTTTTCTTTGGCTAAAAGTCGCCGTCAAATCCACAGTTGACCAGGCGTAACTAAGGAGGGACCCGCCATTTTGAATTGATGAATCAACAAATGTTCGATTACTACTATATAATCGAAAATAAAACAACACCTACCTCGAATTCGCCGTTTTAATGTAATTTTATCCTAATTTGAAGCACACAGGTAAAGTAATAACCTCCAGTTTGTAAGTTTTCATTTGTATGACGTCACGTTTAGCCATGACGTCTTTGTGCCAAAATCATTCATGAAGTTTCGCGGATTTTTTTTATTTGACAAATTTAGACATTTTTTCAAGTTTTATCGTATTTTTTCTTTTTGTAATGCATTAGAATCGGAATAACAGCACTGTAGTTGAAGAGTTGCCACCGTCAATTTTGATTTGACGGTCGCAAATCTCCGTTTTACTGTCTCCGCTACGCGTCGCCAATAAAACTGCATTTGCGACCGTCAAATCTACAATTGACGGTGGCAACTCTTCAACTTCAGTACTGTTATTCCTTAAATAGAATAGCTAGAGGAGTTTTCTTATATCTAGGAAGCATTTTCAACATAGAATCGAAGGTGGTACAGACGCTGATTTTAAAGCAAGAATCAACAAAGCCGGAGAATATTCTACGGAAAATATTGAGTGCCAAAAACATCTCAAGAAGCACAAAAGTTACAAAAAATACTCTTGTAGGGACAGGAAACATGGAAAACAGCTAAAACAATGTTGTCTAGACTCCAAATAGTCATAAACTACTGCAAAATGAGAACCCTGAACATCAAATGATTTGACTAAGTAAAAAAAGAATACCTATGGGGAAGAAGTGACTAATAACCTATTGACATCAAATTCAAGAAAAAAATGGGTATTTGATAGGCTACACACAAAAAACAAAGAAGCAGCATTTTAAGGCACGCGGTTAAGAGGAACGAAAAAGAATCAGAGGACGACTAAGACACACATGGCTCAGAGCCACATAATTTGATATAAAGCAGCAAGAATACAACTCGAAAACTTTTAATAGAATAAGTTGCGCTAAATCGAGTTAGATGAAGGGAGTTCGTCAATGGCCTATGCTCCCTGGAGGAGCCAATGGCCTAAGTAAGTAAGCAAAAATTTCACATAATATTTCATAGCATACAAGAAAATAGCCATCACTGGAACTTAACCAAACAGATATTCACCTCTTTTTATTAACCTGTGCACAAGCTGTAGTTACCATGTAACCTCAGGTTTCCAAAATATTCTTTAGAAACACTTAATAAAAAAATAATGGTGCTTTTAAAAACCAAAGATATATAACAATGACCAGAAATGTTTAAATGCAATGATATCTAGGATTAATTTTCTTGGAACTGTCAAGGGAATATTTTTTTCTACCCTTTTTTCGTATGCAACCGGATGTGACATACTATTGTTTGGTGATATTATACCTTTAGGATTTGACATTGTTCGGTGTAATGAAGCTGACTTACTCCTCCCATATGTTACATGTTCTACTTTAGAGTGGATCATTTCAGTGCTGTCTCTGCAGTTTTAACGGTTTTATTCTAGAGTTTGTTTTCGCAGTTTTACCGTAGAACAGACCCGTTAATAGCTGTCTCTGCAGTTTTAAGTTCTTTACTGGATAAGGTTCTCGACACTCTAAAATAAAACAAATCCGTTATGAGATATCTCTTCATGATCGACGGTTCTACACTAGAACTGGTTCTCGCAGTTCTACCCTAGATCAGATCTTCACATCTCCATAATTTAGGACAGCTCTTTATCTATTTATATAATTATCTATTTATTTAAATTTTTCTTATGTATTTACTAGTTTCCTTTTCTTTCTTCTTCTTTTTTCTTCTTTATGCAAACTTTTATTCTATATTATTTCACAAAAAAATATAATGGGATATCGTTTCGTTATTATTATTTTTATTTTAGCATTACATTTATTAAATCAACATGATTAACTGTTGTTTATACTTAAGTGTGCGACAACATTCACATAATAATACTAAACCAATATCATCATTTACGATTGTAAATGTCAGGTGAAATCGGACATGGAAAACACTCCCACATAAAGTAATCAATAAAACTGCGTGACCTATATATTGTATCTGTAAAAAACCACCACATCGAAACTGAGAATCGACCTTATAATATGTTTCTGGTATTTCTTTTCTAAGTATTTATCAAAATGTATTACCTGATTGCGCAACCATTAAATATACAAATAAATATATAATTGATTCAAAATTAATTATAAAAAACGTGAAATAACACAACTTAACATAATTCAAAATATTAAAAAGATGATGTGGTATGATTGCCATTGAGAAAAATCTCCCCAATAGACCGAATGACCAATTTAGATCACCATACGACCTCCAACCCTGAGCTAAGCCCATACCACATAGCCAGCTTAAAAAGGCCCCGAAATAACATAGGATGAGCAATCCAAAGACTATCTGCCTAATTTATGTAGAAAAAAACCCATCGAAAAGCAAATATGTAACAAAGCAACAAACAACCACCACTTAATTATAGGTTCCTGACATTTTAGGAAATGTTAAGCATGTGATAAAGCTGCATATATTTGCAAATGTTCTGGAATTCGGCATAACGGTATTAGATCTTTTATTTTTAATAGCACATGCTCTCGTCGCATTTTGGCATTTTGATTTCTGTTTTTACAAGTTACTCAAGCCTGGTATTGTAGCAATTCAACAATATCAATAGTTGTATAAACAGGGTCACATTTCACGTCGATTTCCTTGGAAACTTTTCAGGTCTATTAATTTTGAATTTCTATAGATTGCAAACCATTGGAAACTTATATTTACTCATAACAATAACAACTGTCAATTTTAACCGGGTTATCAAATATATCAAATTACATTTAAGCAATTTGTTGGCAAAATCTGACATTCCACTGTCATAGATATAAATAGTATTAATTTTCAGCAGTATATCTTGATGTTATCATACCTGCTCTTCTCCCAATAGTACCACATGTCATCTATTATCTATAAGGAATTGATTATTTTCAAGGCTTGCACAGAAATGGTGAAAACAATTGACAATATTCCTAGAGGTTACGATTTTTATTATTAAATGACTTGGTGTTTATGTGCTCGAAGCATTTTTCTAAATTTCAGTTGATAAAGTTAAATAAGATCGTATAGTATTCCCTGTAAGTCATATAAGGTCTCATTAGTAATAATCTCCCCATTCCTTCTTATTTCATCGAATTTAAATCTTTGTAATTTGTAATTCACCAAATTATAAAAGATAAATAAAGGCAACAGTAGTATACCGAAGTTCGAAAGAAATAAATCGATTGAGAGAAAACAAATCCGGGTTGTAAACTAAAACCGAGGGAAACACATTAAAATATAAGAGGAAAACAACGAAACAACAGAAATACTAAAGTGCAACAAAAAACCAAACAACAATGTAACACACACAGAAACGAATTTTAAGATAACAATTGCCATTTTCCTGACTTAGTACAAGACATTTTAAGAAAAAAAATGGTAGTTTGAACCTAGTTGTTTTGTGGCTAGCCAAACTTCCCGCTCTCGTGGCAATGTTAAATATAACACTAAAATGATAACATTGCATGACAGGACTACAATACAAATAAATGAATACAAGATATATTATTTCAAGAAAAGTTTTTCAAATGGTTCAGTTTTTCAGATTTTTTTTTATGGTCGATATATTGATTGATTGCTGTTTGCTTATCTTATCTTTAGCAGATATTACAAACATAGTCAAGACGTACACATTACCATTAAAATATGTGACATGAAGTTCTGCAAAGTTGTTCAACCTGGACGAAAAGATAACATTTCGACTGCCACTAGAAAGAAATGAGTAAATTGATGATGGCAAATGGAAATAAAATATTGCCTTTGGTAGGGTTGTTGTCTCCTTGACACATTTCCCAAAACTTGTAGAAAAGGTTCTTTAAGGTAGATAGGGTGTCTTCCTCCATCTTGGATTTGTAAATACAAGAAAACAAGGTCTATATGTTAAATAGAATGTGCAAAATTTAAGAGTAGTAAGTAATTCATGTGTAAGAACTTTCACTTCAATATAGAAAATGATGTATTTTACAAACAACAGAAATTTTTGTTACATTAATTTTTTTCCAAATTTGCCACATAAGGGAAGGCAACTCAAATGCAAGGGCAGATAATTCAGATTAAGGTACTTTTACAATAGAATGTGTTAGTAATTTACCTAATTTATAATGTAGCAAGAAAACGGGTACGGTGATCCCAATTTTTCTTTTTCTTATCTGAAAAGCATACTATTAAAGCTATCTTCTCATGTTATCTCAAAATTTTAATGTGTAGTTTGCGCTTTATTGCAGACAATTGGGTTTTCCATACATAATCTATACAAAATTTGTTAATGCGTGAAAATAAGCCCCGTAACTCATTCTTTTTTTTTTCTTTTTTTAAAGCATGATATAAACTACATTTTGTCAAATTATTGAAAAATTCTATGGATTATAGTTTAGACACCACATCTACCTTTACTTAGAAAGATTATAACACTACTTCAAACTTTATCAGCATGTAGATTCTATCTGTTTATATACTGTAAATAAGGCTGTATCTCATTCTTTATTGTCAGGGGTGCGTAAAAATCATTAATAATTAGCTTTTTATCATTCTTTAAAAAAAGCCATATAGACGCCTCATAATTGCCCTACTGGAAGGTAGATGCCTTGGACGAAAATCGATTGAACATGTTAAAGATTGCATTCTTTTAATAGTATCTTTTCGTCTTTAGAAAGATCGGAACTTGTTCTAAATCTTTTCTAAGACACCGACCTACCTAGCAATGATCATTCCTTAAAAATCTAAGAAAAACAACTTATCTCCCAGTAAAATCAGAGGATCAAGATAGGACATGTTTACAAATTGACCATCATTGTCCTGTTGGTCTTCTAGATGTGTTTTCCTAGGCTATGTCACATCTGCTTATTCTTATATTGGAGACATACTTTTGTAATTAGAATTACTTAAATTTATGAATGTCAATGAATGATTGTACTAACGTGATAAACAATCAATATAGTACTACACCCCTCCTTTCAAGTTCTGGTATTTTCATTTGTATTGTAATTAAAGCTGATGGGTTCTTCAACAATAAGGATAATTTTATATAGAACCATATCAAATGCCTACTTACCTACTGATTTAGTTTCTTTTTGTCGAAAGTATAATTAAAAGGATGATGATTCCAACATTATCATCCATGCTTACCTGTGACAAAAAACATAGTCAGATCTTTAGAATACAAATGAATTCTTTAACAATAAGGATCATTTTCTATATTTTCTCTATAGAATCAGTTACCTAGTTACTCTCTGTTCTATTCTTGTTTGTCAAGATAATTAACAGATGTGGATTTATCATGTATACTTTCTTTTGACGAAAACACGTTAAGATATTAAGAAAAACAAGTATATTCTCTAACAATAAGGATACCTATATATTTATAGTTATATAACAGAAACAATGTTCGATTTATAATGTGATTTTTTGTGTTCTTTATTTTTATAATCATTTAAATATTTACTTTTTGTCAAGATGAATGAAAAGGTGAGGTCAGATCTTTATTGTTCACACTAAAATCAGCACCACACTTTAATTTAAGGTCATAGTATACACTTAAAAAAGAGTATTTACAAAAATACTGAACTCCAAGGTTAACTAAACAAAAGGAGGAATGACAAAATGAACCACTCAGTTATATCAACAAACAGAACTAATAGCAAACTAATATAACATTCTCGCTTTTGGAAAGGCATTTCAGACGAAAATCATAAGTTAAACCTGGTTTTATAGATAGCTCAATCTCACTTTTGTACATCAACTGTTTACATTTCCGTTATATTGATAAAATTAGGTGAGCAACTCAAAAAGACATAATTAGTTAGCGTGATAATTATAGTGGAAGATATTAGCAAGAAAAATGGAGGGAATTGTGCAAATGATGATACAAGCATGGAAATTAGCACGAAGCATCATTATTATATACTTTTTAAGAAAAAACTGCTGGCCATAAAAAAAATCATTTTTTCAAGATGGCCACCACCTTTTCTAAAACGGCTGTTTTTTACAGGTTTAAAATACATATTTTCTGGTAAACATTTTCTTTGACCTTCTTTTAGAAGAAATTATTATCAGATTTGGTGGCTACCTTCTTTTCATGTGACATATATACTAGAAATGAATATATTACATGTTCAGGGTTTGTGCATGCGCGAAAATGTTACAAAATTCACACAAAAACATTTAAATTATTCATTATATACTTAGCGCTTTTGGATTTTTAATGACGTTATGAATTTGTTTGATACCATTTTTTAAGGTTATGATACACATGCGTTTAACAATTTCGCGCATGCGCAGACTTTTTATAGACATAAAGAGAGATTTGCACGCACTATAAGGGTACACTGATGTAAATCGTAGTTCATCTTACAGATGCGGATTTGGATTTTGTAAACATATCTTTGTCATCATTTCATTCCTCTAAACATCAAGGCTCTTCTGTTAAAGTTCGTGTAACTGATGCTACTGTTTGAAAACACGTCCTTTCAGGTGCAATGATCAAGCATTCATTGAATAAGGTGAATAGGTGGTTAACTTTCTAAATCCCGGGCAACCATAATTATAGCTGCAGATCAACCACTTTGGTATTGGCTAAGCAATTTTAGTGGGAATGGCCAGATTTGTACGGAGAAGATAAGTTTATCGTCATGTTTGGTGGATTGTATATTACAATGACTTGTTTTAAAAGTCTGAGTGAAATATTGCGTGATAGTGGATGGACATGTGCCCTCACTGAAGCCGTTATTGCAACACATAGAATGGCAGATTCTTTTCATATATGTTCAAAGGTAAAAAGAACTAAATACGCACATCGATGGCAGCATGTGTTTTTCTTGAATTGATAATGTCAGCTTACATGAATGTGACCTACCGAATTAGACTATTTACCGGATTTGTAATCACATAAGCAACACGACGGGTGCCAAATGTGGAGGAGGATCTGCTTACCCTTCCGGAGCACCTGAGATCACCCCTAGTTTTTGGTGGGGTTCGTGTTGTTTATTCTTTAGTTTTCTATGTTGTGTCCTGTGTATTATAATTGTTTGTCTGTTTGTCTTGTTCATTTTTAGCCATGGCGTTGTCAGTTTATTTTAGATTTAAGAGTTTGACTGTCCCTTTAGTATCTTTCGTCCCTCTTTTATAAACGCGTAAACGCAGAACATATAACCCATGACTCTGTGACGTTCAAGTATTTGATCAACTGGTGTAAGGAAAGAGAGTCGTCTCGACCACAGTTTAATTTCTGGCTTTCAATTATGAATTAAGAACTTCTTGTGATTTCGGTAGTACGCCTCATTTCACGAGTCAGATATCGTACAAACAGTCCATACTAAGCAGGATACATATTTTGTTTGTCTTGATCATGTTAATTATGCTCGATGGTTACCAATCGCGATCCATTTCCGAGGCATGTCATCCCTTCACGAACATCACCCACAGGTGACAATGGAATTTGCGAGTGGGAATTTTACTTTGCGTAAGACCAGATAGTCGTTTTCTTATATCACAACTGATCAGGCACAAACACAGAATAATGCAATTGTAAAGGGCGATGTTGGTGCCATACGTTAAACCGAATATCCCTTTAGGACGCGATGGATGGTAGCTAGACCAGAAGTTAGTAGACTGGGAGCTGAATTTTAAAGATCTAGTGGTTTGAGTCATTCTATGACAGATAAACGACATCATGAAGACTCTACGATACACAAAAGTCTTTCTTCAAAAAACTTTCAAAGGCTTTCCAAAGTGATGAACTAGTTTGGAAATTCATTTCTAGAACAGTCGTCAGATTTGTACAGAACTGGTCAATTTATGGAAGTTTTGGATTCGGAAGCAGGTAAGATATGTATAAAAACTCCAAGATATTGGGTCCAAACAATACGGATATCTTTTGAAGCAAATGCAAAACGAAAGAGAATCTGCTTTTTATAACCAGAGAAAAAGAACAATTCCCTATAAAAGGCGTAAAATGAAACTGGAATCGTCTTTGTCAAAAACAAAGCTGAAGAACCTGAAAAGTAATTGCGATCTCTTTATTTTACTTTAATTTCTTGTCAAAGTAGACAGTTTGACTCTGAAGATGTCTTTAGCCATGAAAACCAAAATGCTCCTCCGTCTTTGTCTCAGAATGTAACTGTAAACAGTGGTATTAAATCGCAGCAAAGAGGTATACTTGAAACATTTTGCAAGTTCTGACGAAATTGTCGTTGGTGGAGCAGCAATGGTTTATTCCAGGCCACCATGTGGGGCAAAACATATCTGATGATTATACAAATGATGTCATACTGCCTTATAGCCTAAAATCTTGCACCGATAAGTATCCAAGAGTAGACATTGTATTTGATGTTTAATAAATGAATGATTTAAAGGCTTGGACGAGAAAAAAAGGCAAGATATTGGTGCTAAACGGAAAGTTGGTGGTACTGGTAACACGCCAAGGGTTTGAAGTAGTTTTCTCTGTGAAGATGACAACAAAACGGGTTTGTTCAAGTTTCTTGCCGACATAATTCTATAGTAATTTATAAAAATGCTCTTCAACTTTGTACTTGTTTGGCTTTATAAATATTTTGATATGAGCGTCACTGATGAGTCTTATGTAGACGAAACGCGCGTCTGGCGTACTAAATTATAATCCTGGTACCTTTGATAACTATTATGTTACTCAAGGTGAAAATATTCTTTGCAATTTCAATACGGATAATTCCGAGCTATCCCCTTACCATGAAGAAACAGATATACGGATGATTATCCATGATAAGCATGCTGCTGAAAATGATTGTTAAAAGTAGTACTAACACAGATGTAGTAGCATTACAAATTGCAGCACTTGCAAGATAAGTTGTGGACAAATTGTGAATAGGTTTTTAAAAGAAAATTACTATAGAATTATGTCGGCTTTCTATGGCTTCCTCTACATGTCATAGCAAATCGTTTGGTCCTCGTGTAGCCGCTCTTCTGTTCTGCCATGCATTTAATGGTTGTGACACTGTGTTGGCATTTCATGGTAAAGTGAAGAGGTCAAATTTGCACACATAGAAGTATTCCCTGATGTAACGGACTTTTTTTTTACCCCGCTTTTGTATCAATACACAGACACAGACATCGACAACATAGAAGCATTTGTTTGCATCATGTATTGCAACATCGACTTTTGCTGTTAAGGAGGCAGGATTTGAATCGTTTGCAAGGAAGCAGCGGCTATATGATGCTGTTCTGCCTACCAGAGGTTCTCATCCGGATCACATCAAAAGAGAAGCGTATCAAGTGACCATGTTTGGGCTCATCCGGATTTATTCATTCGACAGGTTCTTGACCACGTCATGAACACTAGAGTTGGAAGAAAGAAAATAAAACAACGACAGTTGGAAACCTAAATGGATTTCTTTGGCTGCCGTTGCATCCTCGTGTCAGGATTTTTTTAAATGCAAATGCAAGAAACCAAGCTGTGTGGGTAACTGTAAATGCTAAATGCTACCGTTCTGGTCTTTCTTGTTAATGTGTGTGTATTGGTCACTGTCAGATAGTTATCAGATAGTCAATCTGTATTTATGCATTTGAACCGGACAAAGACCGTGATATCTCTTGTGAAAGTGATAGAAATGAAAAAAATTGACAATTTCCACGTTGTTTCCGCCATTTTGGAACCGGAAGTAACTTTTTTCTTCATGTATGTATTGTTTTATCGCACTTTACAAATTTGAATTGAAGTATTATCAAAACTTACATTGGATTATACACTTAAATTAGCTTTAAAAGGATTTACAAAATGTAGCCAATTGGATATGACTCCATTTCCAAATGGGCGGTGGCCATTTTGAAAAAAGGAAAAAATTTGATGGCCAGCAGCGGATTTTTTTTATTTATCATTTAGTCAACCTATATACCAAATTTCATGCTTGTATCACGATTTGCACAATTATGTCCATAATATCTCCCACTATTATCGGGAGCCAGCAGCCTAAACTGTATAATTTGTCATACAAAATACAATGAAATACAAAGAATGTAAGTCAGCCCACAGCACAAAATATACTTTTAGCACAAATGTCATCATTATAACGGATATTTTACAGTATATTCAAGAATATAGTAGTTGTCTTAATATGAAGTAAATTAACCAAATAACTGAACTCCAAGGTAAATTCAAAACGGATAGTCCCGTAACAATTGGAAAAATCAAAAGCTCACACATCAAAAGACTGGATAACAATTGTCATAAACATGGCTTGGTACTTGCATTTCCATATGTAGAAAATGGAGGGATTAAACCTGGTTTTAAAGATAGCTAAACCTCTGACTTGTATAAACAAAATAAACATTATAGGCAAAATGTCAAAAATAGGGGTACAGCAGTCAACATTGTGTTATAATCTTAATCACTATAAAAACAAACAAATATTTCAGCAAAAAAAACAAAACACAATGGCATATCATGAAAAAATCACAAACGCAAAATTTAAAAACAAGAACACAAAACATGACCATAGCACAAAAACACAATGGCGAGATATATCACTACCAAGCAACGACAAGACGATATTACAAAAAATGGACCATAAATATAAAATATTTTATGACCACGAAATGTAACAAACAAAAATGTCTGAATATTCAGATTTAAAAACTTGGTAACTTGACAATGAAGAAACAAACAACAAAAAGGTCTGAGTTTTGAGATTTAAACACTTGATAACTTGACAACGAAATATAACATACAAAACGATCTGTGTTTTTTTGTTTGTTTTAAACACTTGTTATTCTCTTCTATTCCATAAATTCCATACATTTTTGGCGTTAAAACTCTTCTACTTGATTATTTGATCATGATTAGGTATTCATTCGAGTGTCATTGATGAATCTTTTTGTAGAAATATAACAAACAAAGGGTCTAAGTTTTCAAATCAAAACATAGATAACTTTACAACGAAATATAGCAAACAACAAGATCTGAGCTTTAAGATTTAAACACTTGATAACTTGACAACGAAATATAGCATGCAAAAAGGTTTCTGTTTTCAGATTTAAACACTTGTTTCCTGACTTTTCGGTGTTGATACTCTTCAACTTGATTATTTGATTAGGGCTTCCAACTGTTGCATTCGAGAGTCATCGATGGGTCTTGTGAAGAGGAATTGCGCGTCTGGACTATCAAATTGTAATCATGGTATCTTTGGTAAATCTTCAACGTTTCCTAGCTATATAAGTGTTTTTTTTTCTATAGTGTGAACCATTAACGAAGTCATAATGGATGGTTTAATTGATAATTATACTTTGGTACCTCTTGTTTATCAGGAATGCTAATCTTTATAAAAAAAAGTAAGAAACTTATAAAAGAATGATGAAAGAAAAGTTTAATTTTATTAATTGAAAAGAATTTCATTGAGCAAGTAAATATTTTCGTCTTTGATTTTTCTTTATTAGGTGTTTTTTCGCTTTGAGCTATTTTTCTGTATCTTCATTTACTCTCATAACAGAACTTTTTGTCTGTAATTCTTCTGTAAGTTGTTTTGTATTTTTGAATTTTGATTTTGTCATTTGCCTAGGGACTTTTCGTTTAGAATTTTTCTCGAAGTTCGGTATTTTTGTTTTTTTTACATTTGAATAGCAAAATAAATTCATTTATCTTTTCAGTCATTTAAGACGCATGTTATTCCATGTGCTTCGTTCCACTGATAATTTTTTTGTTATGCAAGGGAAATTGATATATCGCTACTGAGGTGGGAAACACTTATAATTTCAGTGTGATTCTCATAAAACATTAGTAGGTTCTGGTATCTTGTTGATCATAGTATGTAAAGTGGATATAAGAGAGATAACTCATTTTCTTAAATAGACTTTATGCATCGATGATCACTTTACTCCAAATTATACAAATGTATGCGATAAAACCCTTGTCCTAGACTTTTTGTCGTATATTCGAAATCTCCTAGTTTTATACAAGAAGTATCAATAAAAATTTTGCCAAGCGACCCTTTCTTATCTTTTCATTACTAAGTTTATAGTAAAAAAGCCATTTTTTTAATCTTTTAAATCCTCGTGATTTTCCAAAGATTTTGAAAGAAAAAAAGGCCGATTTGCTGTATGGTAAAAAATAAACTACAAAAAGTGAGTACTATCATTCTAATGAATGTTTTGTGTGTATAATTTCATTTAACGATTAACGCGAAGTGAAAATAAATATTTTTAACGTCGAGCCGGATGTATCATAATCGTCGCTATCTTGTTTGCATTGTTTACAAAAAGAAGTTCGGTCAACGTCGTCTATCGACAAATAAACAACGTCAAGAACAACTACCGGAAGACTTCTCGGCCAATCATATCATCGTATTCCCTAATATGCAAATCATATAAGAATTATTTATATTTAAAATGTATATATACCCTTAAACGCTTTGTCAAAGGTTCTTTAACGAGCAGATAGTATGACTCTTTCCTGGAACACTATTATAATAAAAATATTAAACTTGTAAATACTCTAAATGAAAACATATATCTTCCTTTTATAAATGTTTGATGAATTGATTGGTGTTTAACGCCACTGTCAGCACTTTTGGGATATTTCGTTGAGGTCGGTTCTTATTGGTAAAGGAAACCAGAGAAAACCACCGACCTTGTGTCAAAAATCTAATAATCCAAGTCAATAAAGATCGGAGTCGCACCTGCCATGTATACGTACGGGATTTAAACTCATAACATCAGTGCTGACAGGACACAGTTATAGTTGGACTACGTATTTATATTTTATATAAAGAAATATATCTTCCTTTATTGACAGAGATTGCTTATATCTATAGAAGACTGAAATATATGTCGATGAATGATTAAAATAACACGATCTACTATAAATAGTTCTATGCCCTCTCCCTGCATGTTCAACCATTCCTGTTGTAATTACTGATAGATTCTTTAATAATAGGGATAATTTTATAGAAAATCTATTTACTTGTTGTTTTAGTTTCTTTTTGTAAATATTATAAATAGATGGATTTAAATATTATCACTTATGCTTTCATGTGGCGAACACAGGGTCAGATCTTAAGAATACAAGTAAAAAAAAAATTCACAAAAAGGATAATTTTTAGTGCATGAACAAAACAACATATAGATTACAAACAACATACTTAAGATCTCAAAATAACATGAATCTTGTTGATCATAGTATCAAAGGTGTATATAAGAGAGGTAATACATTTTTTGAAATAGACTTGAAGCATCGATGATCAATATACTTCTAAAATAAAGTTACACAAATATATTTGACGTTACTATTGTCTTTGACCTTTTTTAAGAGATTCGTAATCCCCTTGTTTATCTATGAAATGCCAATCTACATTTTGTCTGCCAACCCCTTCTTTTTTCTTTTCTCAGATCTTTTAAATATATGCATGTAAAGTAACGAAGCTTTTTTTGAAAATTTTATACCATCCTTGTGACTTTTCTAAGATTTTGAAAGAAAAAAGATGAAAATATTAAAATTATGAAAAATCTAGCGAAAAAGCATTTCCCACTAAATTTCCATACAATTTGTTTTTTGACAAGTAAGGTGGTGTGGTGTCTTCTTCCATTTTTGGATTTTAAAGAAATAAATGACAATAGGTCTAGATCTGCAATGAAATGTGCGAATTTTTAGCGTAGTTTGTAATTCATGTGTTGATTTTTTCATGTTATTATAGAAAATTATTTGTTTTATCATATTTTATAAGGCTATATGTGAAACTAATATTATTACTTAACAGTTAACAAACCTATAAATTGTAGTATACGCTATAAATTGATGATTTGGGATACAACACGGCATGTTTGTTAATAGTGAACAAAAAGGTAAAATATGCTTTACAGAGGAATACGTGATCAGTATGCGGGTGTTTCTTATTGACAACATATAATTTTGAATTTTGGAGGAAGACTTTTTCAACAAATTGTCGGCATTCCTATGGGTAAGATATGTGCACCTCTCCTTTCTGACCCTACCTATTTTAATATGAGTCGGAGTTCCTTCAGACACTTGTCAATAACAAGAAGATCAAAGAAGCCGTGTCAATTAATTTCACATTCAAACACGGATTTATCTGCCTCATTTTAGACTTATAGCTCGAATATGACACAAGCGGTCATCTCAGTACCAGAATCTATTACAAACGAGATGATTTTGATATTAACAATTTCACCAACCTTAGTAGTAATATACCAACTTCACCTGCATATTGGATGTAAATTTCCAATCTCAATAGGTATCCAAGAGCTCGCAAGGTTGACCTAATCTGAATATTGTTGGCCCTATAGTCAATTATGTATGACAAAGCGTTCATTATGAACGTAACTCAGAAAACCGTTTGGGGCGGACGAAGTTTAAAAACCGGATAGGTTGGGGGACATATGGACTGCCAATGAACATAAAGTATATTACATAGACCTGTGTTGCAAGGTTTGTCAATGTTAAAAGAGTATGACACTCTCTATGTACAAGCCATATGATTGAAGTCGCCATTCTGGTACTTATACATTCCACACGGCCAAATTATCAAGGATTTTACTACCGATCGGTTGAAGACTAATTATAATATTTCGATTCCAAAGTCACTATCAGTAAACAATACTTGTAGAAAAAATGTGTTTAATCCAAATTTATTTTCATCTACTATTCCACCAGGAGTGCTTTATTATTACACAATTACTTTGCTGTTATATGTATCAGTAATAAAACAGTTTATATATTTACTTACCCGGAAAATGAATTATGAGGAAATTCATGAAAAAAGGCAAAACAGAAAAAAAGATCAATTTATCCAACGAGCTCAAGACCAAATTGGAGTATATCCATCGATTTTTTTTTACTTAATTTTTGTTATCTCACCGTAAATCTAAAAAGTATATGTCCATCTTTTTAATTAAAATCATTCCAGGAAAAGTATTGTAATTTTCCTGCAGGAAGTTTTTCATAATTCGTTTTCTTCATTAAGACCTGCAGTGTCAAATAATAGACGTTGTATATTGAATAGAATTAACGACTGTACATGTATCTTCATTGAAGTAAAGGTAAGGTTTATCTCATAATAACAAAACAAAAAATATATCAGAAATCAAAAAAATTATTATACATATTCATGTTCAACTCAACATGATGTTTCATCAGATACATATAAGGAAATTAAATTAGCGAAACATGGGTAAAATAGTGTAACTCAACGTGCATTTCACAATTTACAAATCACTATTAAGATAATGTTAGGGCATATTTAGTGATACATCCTTTTTACGGAGAAAAAAGGGGTGTAATTGTTTATATTTAAGGGACTGTAAAAAGTGGTCTTCAGTTAACGTGTATAAAATTCGGTACTAAAGGCAAATAGATCAGGGTTTGATTACGTAAAGTTAGTTAAATTCCACCATATTTTGCTATTGGCCCTAGTCCGGATATTGGAATTATATGTGTTTGCAAAGGAACCGTACCCAGGTTGTAATGGTGGTCAGTTGTCCTTTCAAGTAATTTTTGATAATTCTTATTGGTCTTTTAAATTAGCATGAACTATAACATTCGCTAGTTGTTGTATTTTTAGCTATAGATAATTTGTATAAATCGCCCATTTAAAAAAGGAGATGAGATATGATTGCCAACTATCCATAAAAATTCAAATAAAGTGGCTGTTCAGTCAATTTCCTTTAGTATGAAGTTTACAATGCATTTTTAATGTGTGTCTGTTTTTCTCAAGAGGACCAATGTGTGGATAGTAAGTATCGTCCACTGTTCAATTTAGAATTCTATCATATATCAATCTTATTGCTCCCCTTGTCCGTGGATATTTAATTTTGATGTTGTTGACAAAACCTGCATACAAGCCTACATAAATTTTCTTCCTTCAGAAGCACCACGCTAATTATGTGGTAGATTAGATTGATGTTTCACAGTACTCATCAGTGGCGTGAGTATCAAAACGTTTTAAGACCACATATGAAGTACGAATATAAAGATCTAAATAAAACTTGTACCTTATCAGCACAACCCTGACAAAAAAAGATTTTGTGTTAAACATGTTTTATATTATATCTCAATTACGTATTCCAATTGCAATCACTTCGATTCTGTAATAAGATAGGGTATGACTACCAATTATGAATCTGTGCAGATTATTTTTAGATACAGAAAAAAAGAATAACTCCTTATTTGATGTGATACATTTACATCGGTAATGGTTGTTTACAGATTAGAATAGAGTTTGATTTCTAACTAACATCACTAAGATTGCGTTTCGTTTTCCTTTTTAGTACAGTTATTCAAGTGCTTCACACTTATGATGGGTAATGTTCGATCGTTTTGCTTTAATACCCACGAACTGGTTTTTTTTCTCCAAGTTTACGATCCATGTATTGGGACGTATTTCTGTTGTTTTTTTTCAATTTCAAATAGAAAAATTACTGAATTCTACGTATGTATCTATCATGCTAAATTAATTATATAAATATGGCCAATATTTCTGCTGACGTGAATGTTTCAGATATTATACAAATTAACTGGCATCATTGTAATTATGAAATTAAGTAAATGTTCTGTTTATAAGAACTATACAAAACTGTTACTAATAAATTGTTAAATAGTTTGAGTATACCTCAAATGATGAGTGAATGCATAATCCTACACAAATGTTACGCATTCACAATTATCTATTAAGGAAAGAATTAAAAACTTAAATTAAGATGGCAACTAGTGTACTATCCTCTATCGACTTGTGTGTGGCGAGTGCAAGCACGCATTTTAAATTCTGCAATATATTGACACGTTAATTCTTTATATAATTAATAAAAAAAAACCTCGGAGACGTACTTGACGCCTGAACACGAACAGTCTTTAAGGACATACACCACTAATTCATGGCCCCATTGCTTTCTATGTTAAATTTCTCCATTTCAAACAGCCACACCTCATTTGTATTAAGTTCAAATAAAGTGACAATCATTGCATGTCAAAGCAACACTTTATGGTGGCTTGTACTGAAAAAATCAACATACCTTAAATGGCATATAAGAAAGAACTGGTTCCCGGAACTTCGGATGTACCAAAACAGGTACTTCAGATCTGACAAACAGACAAAATGTACCCTCTTTTTAAAATTTGGTGCAGTTTTTTAATTAGTCAAAATATATAAGTCAAAAAGTGTTCAACAATGATCACCAATCCTTCATCTTAAAAAAAATAATTTGAAAGTTACAATCATGAGTAGGAACTATTTTGTGTTAAATATGTACTACTTTCTGGTATGTGCTTTCTAGCCGGGCCAAAACTAGTGGTGTTACACCTTAAATTTGACCCCGGAAGCATACATATGACGTCACATTGTTTAGTTGACATACACAATACCATCAGTCAGGATTTTTCGTTTTTATGAAATTTTATAAAGAATTCAGGACTGAAATGGGCTTATGTTTTAGTTTTGCATTAGCGTAGATATAACTGTATTATATTTTGCAGCTTGGCCGACAAAAAAATAAGTTTTACCGTCGTAAATATCCGTTTACTAGGTTTGCTACACGTTTAAATTTGAGACAGTCTTCAAATACATCAACATTATCTCTTGATTAATGAAAACTGAACTTGTTGAGGTATATTTTGTGTTTCTTATTCAACCCAATAGCGAGATGGTTTCAATATCTTCAAACAAACGAATATTGGTAGATCTGAAATATATCAATATTATCCTATTCACGATCGTTTACCTTTGACTAAGTTTAGAATCGCATTGGTGATGTATGCATAGAACATTTGTATAAAGAAATATTTTATGATTTTGTGATACAAATCACACCATTTGTTTCCTCTTTTGAAACGTTTTAGATTTTGCAACACTGATGGCCTTTAAAGCCTACTGTAGCAAGTATAGGAAATAGTTTTTTCTTTGCTAAAGTCAGTACCGTAACATATAATACTGCTTCAAATTGTTCTCTCTTCTATAAGTTTCAAACAGCGGTATACTACTGTTGACTTTATCTATGAATAGTCGTCACATTGAAAGTAATACAACACATCCGTATTGTTTTATATGTTCTATGATGATTGTATTTACAACTTCTGAGCAGATGCCACTGCTGGTGGAGTTTTTATTCCAAGAGGGTTTCACAAGTCCGGTAGTCAGCACTTCTCTGTTGACATGAATCATTGATATGGTCATAACTTTGAATTTTTAAAATACTAAGACTTTTCTACCTCCGGAATAGATTACCTAAGCTGTGTTTGACATTTTAGTCCTAAATGCTTTTCAGCTTCGTACTTTATTTTTCCTTAAACAGTTTGTTTTCATTTGAGCGTCACTGATGAGTTTTGTGTAGACAAAATGTGCGTCTGGCGAAAATACAAAATTTCAATCCTGGTATATATAGATTACCTTAGCTGTATTTGGCAACACTTTTAGGAATTTTGGATATCAATGCTCTTCAACTTTGTACTTTATTTGGCTTTTTTTTTTTTTTTAACTTTCTTGGATTCGAGCGTCACTGATGAGTCTTTTGTAGACGAAACGCGCGTCTGGCGTATATACAAAATTTAGTCCTGGTATCTATGATGAGTTTATTTATTCGGCCTTTGGTTATTTTACCTTTAAGGTAAAAAAACACTATTGTATAGCATGTCGGACATACAACAATGTTATTTCCAAATAACTTCTTAGAAACAGAACTTATAGTATAACAATTTTAAAATGTATGTACACAAGGAAATGTTACTCACACTAATTTTACGTGACTTTTTTAATTTGATTAAAATCATGAAAATACCATTTGTTGTTGGTAAATTTTACGTGATCTTCATGTGTATCTTAATACACAGGAAATTCACCTGCAAATTTGTACGAGCGTTTCTTGAATAATCTCGTGTGAGATGAACCCACTTTATCTAATTTTACATGTGTATCACAAAATTAAAATAAATTGATATAGGTAAATCCCTGATGATGGCGGGCCTTAAATGCTTAAACTCTTTCATAAATGTTATACATTTATCATTAGCATATAATACAAAAACCGCCGAAACGTTAAATTAATGTCGGATTGATTTAAAGCAATTACAAGTCTAGTAATACTATTATCATGTGATCAATATTTTGAATAAAATACTTATAGTATGTATACGGAGTCTTCCGAATAAAATTGTTTGCTATCGTAATTCGGATTGATGTTGGAATACGTGGATGTTAGGTGTCACTTTTATACTAAATACAAGTTAAGACTATATAATATTTCAAATGATGATTCACTATCATTGTGTTTCGATTTCCTTGAAATTATATTTTATATAAGTGTTTAACAATTTGTTAAGTGACCACCAATCTTTGTTTTGATACGAACAAGCCGATCGGAGACCTCAGTACTATTATTAACAAGCAGTTTTCTCTCTTTGATTTTGCTTATGTAAACGCCTCCTTTAAATCAGGCAAGAACTATTGTGGAGCAACCTGTGTTTATTCAGCGGACCAATGAAAAAGGGTAAGACATATTTGAATATTTTTGGTAAACCTATCCTGGCGTACACCCAGTCTCGATCCTTCAAATGATAACCTCATCGTTCTTTTTTATATCTACCTACTGATGGGATATCGGGATGTCGCATTGCTTTTGATCTTATTGCTGATATTATGTCGTGAAGTCATCAACTTCTCCCTGGATTCGTACTGAATAGAACTAATCGAGTTGAAAATCGCTAACAAGCTTCACTCTGCAAACCGTAATGACGTCATTTGAGTAAAATTTGAATATAGTTTACCTCTAGCAAGTTTTAGTTAAAGTTTTGATTTTTCCATTTGATTATGAACTTTCCATTTTGAATTTTTCTCAGAGTTCGCTATTTTAGTTATTTTACTTTTTTTGGTACTTAGCAGACAATACGACGTTGATGGTAAAACCCACTCTATGAAGTGGTTAAAATATCGTAAATTAGTTTAAACACAGAAACATCGTATAGATTTACCAATTTGTGATGTGATTTAGTTACTTGAGTAGTTTCTGCGTCATGAGAACACTACTGTATATGAAGTCCGTATAGCTTGAACATGCACGAGCATAACGTATTAACTAAGATATGTTCCGTATAGAATGAACATGCACGAGTATAACGTATTAACTGATATATGTTCCGTCTATCCTGAACATGCACGAGTATAACGTATTAACTGAGATATGTTCCGTATAGCATGAACATGCACGAGTATATTGTTTTAACTGAGATATGTTCCGTATAGCATGAACATGCACGAGTATAACGTATTAACTGAGATATGTTCCGTATGGCATGAACATGCACGAGTATAACGTTTTAACTGAGATATGTTCCGTAAAGAATGAACATGCACGAATATAACGTATTAACTGATATATGTTCCGTATAGCATGAACATGTACGAGTATAACGTATTAACTGATATATGTTCCGTATAGCATGAACATGCACGAGTATAACGTTTTAACTGAGATATGTTCCGTATAACATGAACATGCACGAGTATAACGTATTAACTGAGATATGTTCCGTATGGCATGAACATGCACGAACATAACGTATTAACTGAGATACGT
Source organism: Mytilus galloprovincialis (assembly GCF_965363235.1). Lineage (NCBI taxonomy): Eukaryota > Metazoa > Mollusca > Bivalvia > Mytilida > Mytilidae > Mytilus > Mytilus galloprovincialis. The sequence continues at coordinate 30,298,686 of NC_134850.1, forward strand.
AAATGTAATATCATCCGGCAGATGATATATGTTACTGGTGACCGTTATGGAATAATCGTTTCACAAATGATATCGGATATGTTCCTTACGTTGTAACTACAATCCCCTTCCCTTTCATGCATGTGACCTACCGAATTAGACTATTTACTTGATTTGTTATAACAAAAGCAACACGACAGTGCCACATGTGGATCAGGATCTGTTTACCCTTCTGGAGCACCTGAGATCACCCCTAGTTTTTTGGTGGGGTTCGTGTTGCTTATTCTTTAGTTTTGTATGTTGTGTCCTGTGTTCTATTCTTTGTTTGTTTGTCTTCTTTCATTTTTAACCAGGCGTTGTCAGTTTATTTTCGATTTATGAGTTTGACTGTCCCTCTGGTATCTTTTGTCCCTCTTTTACTGGTGAGAAATGAAAAATTGATAATTCGAAAGTTGAAATCATCCCGTGTGTCATCGATTTTAGTGTGAAGACGTCTTTCTGTGTCAATATTGTACAAAGTATCAAGGTATAAAGCAGTCCTTGTAGTATGAGTAGTATTCTTAATGTCAAGGTCACTGGAATATATGAGATGTAAGTACAGACTCAAAAATTGGCTATTCAGTGATAGGACATCATTAATATATATGAAGTAAAATTCAAGAATTTCGTAAGTAACTTTGAATCAATTGCTTACAAATAAATATCAAATCATCTATTGAATTTATCTGATTGTATCTTTTTAACAGGCAACATGGACAGAAACTCTAAAAACAAAAACGACTCTAGTGATGAAAACATATTTGACATGAAGAAAACTACGTACTGGGAAATATACGGTGTAAAACGTTTTCCATACCGTGGAAAGCGTAAGTTTACACCATTACTTTCCCAATCTTTAGGTGGAGGAATGGTGATCTCAAATGACGTGTTTGGATTAACTATTAGTCAGTTTGAACGAATGTATAAAGCTTGTTTAGAAAGAAGGAAATCAAAAGAACAGTGGATACTGAACCTTAGATATCCTGACAAATCTTCAAAAGAATATCTGGAATACTTAGAGAACTGTACAGACTGTAATAAAGGTAATACATTTGTAGCATCATTCCTTAAACACAATAACACTATGGATGTTAAACTAGTTGCTACTGTTAAGCAAATCCAGAAACAGTAGTATATATCTTTAAATTGTCAAATAGAAATCCATCAGTCAAAAACAATAAGCCACGACAAACAGCAAATACAATGTATAATAAAGGGAAATGAACGGTAAACAACACCATGGCCAATAAGTTAAAACACAAGGATAATGATAAACAAATTTGTCATAAGTCGTTTTTGATTATTTATAATTGTTGACCAGTGCAAGGGCAAAAACTAAATTGACAAAATGAATATAAATCGTGTTAAAATTTAATCTTAATCAAAGGCAAAATCAAAAGCTCAAACAAATCAAACGAATGAATAGCAACTGTCATAGTCCTGACTAGGTAAAGGCAAGTTCTTATGTAGAAATAGGTAGATTAAACCTCATTTAATAGCTTGTTAAACCTTTCAAGTGTAAGACAGTTGCATAAAAATATCATATCCGAGATGTAAAAGTACCGAGCAAAGTTAACGTCAAAGAGATAGTAACAAAAGTAGAATCAATATTAAAGGGATTAATTTACGAAGACATATTTTAAAAACCTATAATACGTAATTGAGAACGTTTTATAAACAATGACTCTTATTTGTCTACAGTCTGATGTTATAACCCCGACAAAATCAATAACTGCCAATAAAACATAGTTAACATTCAGGTACAGTCTATGAACACGTATAATATGTGTTAATAGTTCAATACCTAATTCTGAAAATATTAGTGAATGATATTAAAACAGGAATAGTTGAAAAAACACAACAAATGTGGTATGATATCCCATGAGACAACTCTTTACAAGACACCAAATGGAACAGAAATTAACAGCTATAGGTCACCAAATTGCCTTCAAGAATGATCAAAGTCCATATTGCATATGGAAATCAGCCATAAAAGGAAATCACAATTCTAACAAGAAAACTAACGGTCGATATCGGTCGATTTGCAATTATTACATGCAATTTAAACTCACTCACAAATTAGGGTTGCAATTAAATCTTTATAAGTCATGAAATAACACCATTATCAGTTAGGTGTGTCTAAACCACTATTCTAAATTTACCCCAATGACGGTAGGTATAGTGTCCGGATAGGATCGTGGTTTTTCGAGTGAATCGGTCACCTTTTTTTCGATTGTAGATCGGGATATTTCGAGTGAATAAACATGCGATAAGGTCAATTAACTGCTATTTCGTAGTTACAATAGTTTTGTACATGACTACCCATCTTATTTTGAATATTATGATTTTTTTGAGAAAGAAAGAATCAAAATTTCCATGTATTAAACCAAAAAAATAATACTGTCCGGGTTTCGAGAGTAACAATGAAAGAATCCTGGTTTTTAAACAAAAATTCCGGGTTTTTTTTTAAAGAAAATTTGAAAAAAAAGTATTTTTAACCTTAAAAAATGACGTTTTCTAGTTAATACATATACCTATAGTTAAGGGAAGGACATTATCATATTTTACCAAAACATTCTGCTTCGTATATCAAAATTAATCTTTTTCAAGTGGATGCAAATTGTCCGTTCGGAAAATGTTTTACCACAATTTTCCAGTGTTAAATTAGAAACTATTGGATACTATATCAAACGGTCTTTAGAACATAGTACAGGGGACTCATAATCTTTTCAACTTCACTTTATGCTTCTTATGTTTTTAAAAGTTAATATTATTTCTTGTGATGAACCATTGACTTTTAACAAAAAGGAGTAAGAATAGTTAATAATTTTAACACAATATATGTATGTAAGTCTCTATCCAAATTGTCTATGCTTACATAAGATTGTTGCCATCACGAATATTAATTCAATGTATACTGTACATGTAATTTATAAGCACCAATGGAACCTTTCTAACCTAATATGGAATAAACACGGTCTCCACGAGGTTGCTCTTAACCAATCATATTTTAGAAATGTATAGGAGGCAGATATGGGGTAATCGTAATCTATTATCGTAATCGATTGTAATTGATTACATTTCCCCCAGTAATCGACAGTAATCTGTAATCGAAGACATTTTCGATTACATGTTACGTAATGTAATCGATTACAGCAAAAAGTATGATGTAATCATCGATTACTTTTCGATTACATTTCGATTACTTTTAATTTGTAAAATAGTTTGATAAAATATAACCTATTTTAAAGGAAAATATGTATGTATGCAATATTCATCACTTTGAAGTACAAATAAAATAGAATGTTCTGAGCTGCATTATGTTCAACCAGATCCCTACCAAAATTAACTTTATATATATCTAGATTTTGAAGCAAATGAATTCATGTGCTTGTCAATAATTCAAGACCTTTTATATTAAAATGAGAAAATAGATTTAAAGTTCTGTACTACACTTAAGTAGTAAGGTAATAAGCTTATTTCTATTAAAATTCCTCAAGTCATAATTTTTAATCAGAGTTGGAATTTAAGTTTAGACTTGATAAACAGTTGATTTCTTACAATGTTATGATATACGTGTATATAAAGATTGAGAAAATACACAAAATCCTTTTCACAATGAACTAATGCTTATGCATTGAATTCTTTTCAGAAATAGATACATGTATTCCTCTTTGACACTATAAATATATATTGTTTATAATTTGATCAGAGAATAAACAAAATCTTAAAAACACTTCATGTCTTTACTACTAACTTACTTACTTACTGTCTTTACTAATCAGATGATAAATCTCTTCAAATATCAATAAGCTACAGACTTTGTTTTTATTTCAATTACTGTATGATTATGTCTAATTAAGAGTGATATTTACATGATTTTGCCCCAGGTTATAAATTGTACTCCATTGGCAGTTTTATAACCTGTAATTAGGGTGTTTATCCAAAAAAAAAGGATTAAATTATGCATCTAATTATAAATTTTAATCTTTAAAATAAGCTGAACAAAAAAATTCTTCTTCTTTTTATTTTTTTTTCAGAGAAAACTTCAAACACTGTAATTAACTACATGTATGCTGAAATGTACCTGTTTTCAATGAGTAAAAACAATAAAACTATTTCAAGTTATTATGAAAGTAAAAATTTTCAAAAACCTTTAAAACAAATAAGTGCTAGATGAAATGCGATGTCATCTCTCATTCATGTTGAAAGTAAAAATTTCAAGATTTATTTTTTCTTATCCTCAGTAACGTAGGAGATTCCATCTAGAAAACTACTGTCAACTTATAATTTGGAAACAATAAATTTTTTTAAATGCTTTTTTTGGTAAAGTTCTATACTTTCACTATACAAATGTTGAGAAACGTAGTTGTGTTTAACTAACTTTATTTTTTGTTGCAATTTTGAAGCATGTAATTGTCAGTATTCGAGAAGTAATGTAATTACTTTTGATTAAGTAATCGATTGCAATCGATTACAAACAACAATCTGAGTAATCGTTTATTAATCGATTGCACAAAAACCACTCATGTAATCGATTATTAATCGATTACATTTGTCAGTAATCGTGCCCATCCCTGATAGGAGGTAAGATAAAAAGATGTATACAGTGTTTCACAATCCACTTCATTAATAACGGGGGAATGTTCAATGTCACCTAGTCCAAAATGTTTCGATTCTGCGAAGACGGCTTTAAAGTTTGCGTTACTGTCATTTAATAGAGAATCCTTTACAATATCATAGTTTTACTGTGCGGTTGAGCCTTTAGGTATCTGTTAATGCCATGCCTGATGGCCTCCAGTGACGATGCTTTGTATCGTTCACCATCCCCTTTCCGTAGATCGACATAAAAATGACACAGAGTCTCATTCAGTCGGACACAATCAAATTTTTCAAAGGTATCATCTTGTTCTTTCTCCTGAAGATATTTCCGGAGTATATTTGCACAATTTCTGTTTGCTTTCAGAGTGTTTTCGGCATTCACATTCAATCTTTTGGCATCAATTTGTTCATTTGTTGTGCTTTCAAAACGTTTCGAACCTCTCGTCGACGCCATATTTACTATATAAAGGGACGTAACTCCAATACTAACCGTGTATGAAATAAGCCCCGCCCCCAACTAACCTTACATTGAATATACACGGTTTGCACGCGAACGCTTTTAACCAATCATATTCCTAGAAATGTACTGGAGGTAAGATAATTGATTATAACATGTCAGTGTTAGTACACCGTTATCAAACTGATGAATTTATTAGGTTTCTTGTCTTAAAAACAACTTAAGTTGAACCTGTTTTGTTGTTTCTAAACGAAAATACACTTACACATAATATTTAAACCTATAGGAACTATGCGTTATCTGTGTGTTATCACTTGATAAAACACGGACGCATTCGAAAAACCCGGACTACCCTCGATAAAACCAAGACATGTAGAAATGAAATTAGTCTCAAAATGTCGTTTTCATTCAATAACAAGATTTTTGGTAAGGTGTCTGTAAATCTAAGGATATATTGATTCCATGTTTATTTCGTTCGATATTGGCATTGGTATGCGCATTGAAATTGCCTTTTTCTGTATTTTGGAATAAATCATTTAACGGATAAATTTTACTTTTTTAAACGAAAAGTAATATTAGATGGATAATTGTATCACCTTGTATGTATAACCCAAGCTTCTATATCACGTCTTGACAGAAAGGAAGTCTGTTTGTTTAGATTTTTGATTAACTCGACAAAAATCGGTCACACTCGAAAAACACGATTCTAGCCGAACATTATACCTACCGTGTTAATCAGGAGTGCTTTAAACCAAAAACACAGCTAATGTCTTGAAAATCATAGTGAGAAAACTAACGGCCTTATTTATGTACACAAAAAAATGAACCAGAAACAAGATGTAACACATCAACACACATGGGACAGGCACATACATATACAGAATGTGACGTGGTCAAACATGTTAGCAAGATCCAACCCCCCCCCCCCCTTCCACCTAACCTGGGACAGTGGTGTAATAGTACAACATAAAAACGAACTATAAATATCAGTTGAAAAAGGCTAAACTCATCAGATGGAAATAAAAAGAAATACATCTAACAAAAACACAGCGTAATGCTTAGTATTGTTCTATTGGTTGTAACTTGAAATATAACAACCCTAGTTGTCAAGTGCGTCTACATAACACTCACCATCAACGATATGATAAAAAAAACCTTGAAAAATATCAAGGGGTGATTAATTTTACATTGATAAATATGTATATTTCTTACAGATAACTTGTCGTGGATTGACCCGATGGAGCATCACTTATATGAACACCTTGTAAATATAGTTGGTAGTGAAATAGATATACGAAAAAGACAACGACTTTTTATAATACAAGATATGATCTACAATTCGTCAGATTTAACTAATCATATACAAATATTTAGTGGAAGTTTGGCTGAAGGACTAGATTTACCAGGCAGCGACATGGATGTTATGTACGTAACAAAAACCCATAAAATAATTCATAATGAAAAGAACATCTTAAACCTAGTTGATGGTGTAACATTGCATGTTATGGAAACAGATGTTGATTATCCTGGATTTGCAAGACTAAGATTGGTAGCAGCACAAAATGGAAAATCCCTTCGTGAACGATGTGTACGCTGTCCCACAGGTACATGTACTGGTACACAATTTTATCGAACTAAAAACAGTTTCCTTAATTATTATAGAAGATATAATAAAGAGATATTTATACACGGTCCATGTCTAACAGACAAAGACCAGGCAATTGATAAGGCATTCTGCGTACGATGTAAATATCTACCTTACAATGCAATGCCATGGGCATCTCGTCATGGACGGCAATGGCCACCTAGTTTTGTTATTGACAGGGTCGTCAAATATGGATGTTTGTTAGTACCTATAGGACCTAAGATTTCGTCAGATAATGACACGTTATGGAGAATATCTTTCTCTGTGGCAGAAAGGTTATTGGTACATTCGTTTAATTTTACTCAATTATTATGTTACGGTCTACTCAAATTAACACTGAAGCGTATAATTAACACAAACGATAGAGTAAACGATTTATTGTGTTCTTACTTTTTAAAGACGGCTCTTTTTTGGGTGTCGGAGGAAATAGATATTAACAGTTTTCAATTATCTAAAATTTATCATTGTTTTTTTCTTTGTCTTGATAAATTAATATCATGGGTTAGCACATGTTACTGTCCGAACTACTTTATACCCGAACAAAATATGTTCATAGGAAAGATCGATCAGAGTAACAATAAGAATCTACTGTGTGTTCTTCAGAGTATACAGTGTGGAGGGATCGATGCATTGATACATAATTTATTTCCGCTTGAGAATGAACATCATCCTTTAATAAGTACAAAGAGGGAATTTTCGTTCATTTCGCTGGACTTTCTTCTTTACAGGACTACTACTCGTCTCATGATGAGCACGATACCTCAAGACATTTTAATTTATTATAAAACACTTTCATGTATATATTCTTTACTAAAATCCGAGTCGTCTACGTTTATTATTGATTCATGTAAATTATATAAATACTATATGAGTCAATTTATAGTACAACTACTACCTTCACCAATCACAATAGGTAACACGATCTACATACGCAAATGTTATCATAGACATTTACAAAACGGCACAAAGACTGATACCGTAACGGGTTGGTTGTTATATGCGTCGTTTTATTATGTAATTGGACAGTTCAATGATACACTCAAAATAACGGATTATGTTCTTGGTAGATGGTCATCTTATATGCTGCTTATAGACTTTGACAGAAATGACACATGTACAATAAATTACAAAAATAATGGTCATTCTTTCATGACAGTTAATGAGAGGATGTCATTAGCTACTGCTCAACATGTCCATTACGTGAAACACTCACAATTAATACCAGAAGAACTTCAGTTGGAGGTAGAACACAGTGGGATGAACATACTACCAAATGTAATGTCTTATTGTCTTAGATTTCTATGTTATCATCATCTTGGTGATATACAAAACAAACGACAGGCATTACGCGATTTATATATAACTGTGAAAGATAATTTAATAACATCCACAAATACGGTTTCTAATGAATCAACAATACTTGGAGTATGTTTTGAAATATCCGGAGATAAATACATGGCTTACCAATGCTACGAGCAAGCTTTACAGTGTGATGAGGATGTATGTCCTTCAGCAAAAGCAAGGAGATTAAAACTTTTAGAGAATTAGCATAAAATTAAAACATACTGTAATGGAGTACGCAATGTTGCTGATATAAATAGTGTGAGAAACAGCTTGTGTGACCTAATGTGTTATTAAATTATATCATAAAAGTGATAGAGTTGGGGTTGGTTTTTTAAAATCTTATTATCCCTTTCTGCACCCATTGTATAAAACGTATGGTTCGTTTGATCTCAGTTCTTAATTGATTAAAATCAGATTATGACGTCGAATTTTCTTCTTTTTCTCTGAATTTCCTATTGTGACGGCATGAAAAAAGGCACAATGCCTGAATACGTCACATAGAAAGAACACATCTTTTTGTAGATCAGTTTGAAGGAATAAGTAGTATTATTTGAAAATTATTAGAAAAACAGATTCCACAAGCAAATCTCGTGTAATACGATATTTATCCACTCTCGACAGTTAAAGTTTTAAATGTTTAAAACGATCATCGAGCCTCTTGTTTTAAATTTGAAAATTAAACTGTTTCGAGCGTATAAACATCGTATCACACTCGATGCAGTGGTAGAATCTATATTACCATAACATATAACTAATCATGGTTGACGTCAACTTGACGACAGAAAAAAATATTAATTTGAGCGGTACAGATGAAAGAAACATTAACTATTGTATTCGGGTTAAAAGACAAAACCATTATGAATCAAAATTGAAGGACGATACATTTGTGTATTTAGGGTTGGGAAAACAGAATTCTGAGTGCATTAGAGACATAAGTGTTAAGAATCTAATAACTATTATAACATATGTTTGAAGACGGGAACATTAGAAATTATGATGGAAGAAAGACTCATTATATATTTCGGTTGAAGACAGAAAATTTATGTATTGCGGTCGGGGAAAAAGGCATTACAAACTCGTATTTATAACAGAAATATCAGCAATAGTCGTAGAGAGAAAATTCACTTAAAGGTTTTAGTAAAGAAACTTAGTAATCGGGATCAATGAAAGAAACATTTATGTCTGGGATCGATTACAAAAATAACAGTATTTCGGGTCAAGGCCGTATGATATAAAGTTAGGGATGAAGACTTAAACAGTAGTAATTGGGGTCAATAACATACATATTATACATAGGGGTTCCTAAACAAAATATTGTAAATAAATATCGAGGACAGATTTTTTTTTTAGTTGGGATCCGGGACGGATATATAAGTAATTTGGAATCGAAGATATGAACATTAGTAGTTGATATATTGAGAACATAATCATCGCTAATTAGGATCGATTCATTGACATTGATTACTCAGGTCTAGGTAAAAATCATTACTAATAAGGGTAGATTTATAATATTGATAACCCGGGTCTAAGACAGAATCATTAATGATAAGGGTCGATACAGTGCCATTTATAATTTGGATAGAAAACAGAATAATAATGTATAAAGGGTCGATTCAGTAAAATTTGTAAGTGAGGTTGAGGGCATAGTCCTGTTTAATTTGGATCCAGGACAAAAAAAAAAACCAGTTCTTTTACAGATACATTAAGGATTTTGGTTAGGGACAAAATTATAAGTACTTGGGTTTGAGGATATCAATGTAAACAGGATCGAGATAGAAACATTTTCAATAGGGCTCTACGACAAAAACAGTAATTCTTTTTAATCGAGGACAGAACGATCAGTACTTTGGGTCCAGGACAGACACATATGATTCGAAAGTTGAGGAGAAAAGCATTATCAATTGATGGTGAGGACAGAACTATTTGTAGTTTTAATCGAGGATAGAAGTGTGAAAAATTGAAGTCGTTGACAGAAACCCAAATTATTTGGGTCCTGTACAAACACACTTACAATTCGGGTCGAGAACACACATATTGTTTATTTTGGTCTTGAGCAGTAAAATTACTAATTGGGATTAAGAATATAATCATTGGTGTATAGGGTTGAGGAAAGAAACATTAGAAATTAGGTTAGAGGACAGAATTATTTGTGATTTGGATTGAAGACACATATTTGAGCAAAACATTTGTAATTGTGGTCGAATCAGTTAGGAATCTGATGTTCAGTAGTTGTCGTTTGTTAAAGTGGTTCATATGTGTTTCTCGTTTTTTATATACATTAGACCGTTGGTTTTCCTTTTTGAATGGTTTCACGCTAGTCCTTTGGGTGCCCTTTATAGCTTGCTGTTCGATGTGAGCTAAGGGACCTTGTTGAAGATCGTCATTTGACCTGTAATTGTTGACTTTTACAAATTGTGATTTGGATGGAGATACGTCTCATTGACACTCATGCTATATCTTCTTATATCGAATTAATAATCGGAGTCGAGGAAAGAAATATTAATAGTTTATGTCAAGAAAGAAATGTTAGCAATTCGTTTGGTCGTTACTCAATACGTAATTGGGGCTGATGGCAGAAACATTAGTGATTTGGGCCGAGAACTGAAAATTAATTAATGAGGTATAGGACAGTAATATCACTCATTAGGTCCAGGATTGCAATTTAGTATTTTAAGTCGATGACAAACACTTCAATTGAAATTGAACACAAAAATATATTATATAAGGGCCGAGGCAGAAACATTTATATCAGAATATTCAGTTATTTAGGTCGAAAACAAATGCAGTAATAATTATAAGACTAAGGCCGTGTTCTCATTGACATAAACTCGGTGCTGTGTTAGTGTAATTCACACGTAAACTAAACGCAATTACGTTCCCATTGATAAAACTCAATGCTAACATATCTTTTGTATCGTTTATTCTTAATCGGGGCCCGTGGGTTACATACACTATGTCATATAATAGTTATATCTCATCTGTTAATAGTGGTCTCATTGCAAGTCATAACAAGTTTTCATTCATATGTTAGGTTTTTGACAATTTTAATTTTAATGTGAAAAAAAAAACACTTTTGCACCATATGTGTGATATAACATAGTTATGAGCAAATAACTTATCGGGTAAAAAACAGGACGAAATAATATAATACATTGGATATAATTACATATTGTCATTGGTGAAAATGTGTTAAAAATAAACGTCCATGACCTTAAAATACTAAACCCATGGAATGTGTTTTGGTTGATTGAAGTCTCTGATGCATTATTTATTTTTTATTATTAGTTATGTTTAAATTGTTTTTTTACTTTTAACTAGCTTTCAGTAACTGCAAGTACTCTCAAATCGTATTTTTTTTTGTTAATTTGACATGTTGATTCAATTTGTAGTGCTCTTTTGTTATAGAAATAGAGAGACGAGATATAACACGAATTAAACTAATTTGTGTTACATCTCGTCTCTTTTACCAGCTTTGATAAGTGTTTGGTATGACTATAAATTTTCATTTTTGTTGTAGTGATATGATCGCATACTGTCCTTCTTTTAAAACATGTAAAATTGAACAAAAATCAGATAGCATCAGTACAAGTATGTTTTCATAAGGAAATTTTTCACTTTTTGGTTCAGCTCATCTTAACTCTTACTTCAAGTCAGTCAAGTAATAGTGTAAATCAACAACTGGATATCAAGCGACCCAGTAAAAAGAATGTCTATTTTTAATGAAGCATGCATGGTAAAAGATGATTATCCTGTCGACGCACTCCTTTTAACACTGTAAAAGGTATTGCAATAAACATACAGTCATATGTTAAGTCTTAAAACTTTTACTTTTTATTTAGATATATATACTGTCAGCACAAGTAATAATGTGCATGACAAATTGTCAAAATTAACATTTATACATAAAAATTGAATGTTTGATACCAAAGAAACAGCAACTATGCGATGCTATGCGGTCAACACAAAGCTTTCATCAACAGATTAATTGTTTTACATTTTTGATTTCGGGGATTTTATAACTGCTTATGCGGTATAAGTTTTCGTCATTGTTGAAAGCCGTACGATGAACTGTAGCTGTTAATTTCTGTGTCATTGTTTCTCTTGTGGAGAGTTCTCTTATAGGCAATCATACATCTTCTTTTTATAGCACATGTACTATCATTACCTCTAACAAATCCAGCGTACAATACATAAAGGATACAAACATGTAGAAATGATGGCAAAAATCAACAAATAAAAAAATGTACGGTCAATTAAGGCAACAGTAGTTTACCGATGTGCAAGTACCTTAATTAAATTAAAAAGACAAACCAAAGAAATGAAAAAAGGGAAATCGCGTTGACTCCAAAAGGAGCAAGACAGGGTAAGAATATCCTGTTATGGTGGCATTGTCCACCACGCGAGTCCACACTTAGTCAAAATGTCTTTATCGGGAATGAAACACTATTATTTAAATACAAATTAAACGAGCATTTCTGTAAACAAAGATCTAAGAGTGGGCAGACAGGTGGTAAGTAAGTTGAGACAGATTTATTATACTGTTTAACCAAATCGGGATATTGATCGTGCAATTGATGGAGTGCCGAATTCGATTTTTCTTCGTCATAACTCTCGAACATTATCGTATATATATAAAAGGCACAGGTCTCCGTTTGAAGTCCGTAAAGTGCGAACACGTATGAACGATATTGAGACACGTATACGATATATGATGGGGAAGATGGTATGTTTTGAGAATTGGGAAGTTGACAACTGAAAAATTGGAATTATCATGTTTGCCATAGACTCTTGTTAGAAATCGTCATTTTGTGTTGATATCGATGAAATGATCAAAGTATGAACCAGATTTTCTACTTTTTTAATTTTCCTTTATCAAATATACGATATCCTGCTTCATATGTGTACAAAAGAAAAGCACCAGAATATAGTCTTTTAGTCGTCATAAGACCCCTTTTAGTAATATTTCTATCAATGATCCCAATTAGTTCTGTTTCTGATTGACCCCAATTATCAACGTTTCTCTCTTGACCCAATAAACAAATCGTTCTTTTTGACACCGTTATTGATAGTTTTGTTGTCTTCGACCCATAATTATTACTGCATTTGTTTTCGAACTCAATACCCAATGTGTTGTTAACTTTTCAGTCTTGACCTAAACTATTTATAATTCTGTCCTCGACTACGATTACTGATGTATGCAAATGTTTCTGCGTCGACCACAATAAGCAATGGTTTGCCCCTGATCACAATTACAGATGTTTTTTGCTCCTCATATGCGTCTTCGATCCAAATCACAAATAATTCTGTCCTCTAACCTAATTTCTAATGTTTTTGTCCTCAACCCTACATGTATATATATAGTTTATGGCAGACACTTTATGATTAAGTTGCTTTTATCATTAAAAGTAAAACTTAGTTATGACCTAGTATATAGAAAAATAAGGATATTTGATCAACTTCCGAAGCAAGGTTGTCGGCTCTCCGAACTTTCCCGAAGTCCTGAGTTTAATTGATTACCGAGTTTATGAGCTTCGGTCCTTGCTTTGAAGTTGGATATTTGGTATGACTTTCAATTTGACAACTGATTTCAGAAAAGAACAATAATTTGAAATAGCATTATATGTTACCGGACGGCTATCAACGATGAAAAAAACAATTGTTTGCATACTAAGGTAAAGTTTAAATGATATCCAAGATACTGTAAACAAACACAGAGGCGGATTTAGGAGGGGGCCAGGGGGCCCGGGCCCCCCTTTTTGGGAACAAATTTGGTTGCTTATATAGGGAATCACTGAAGCGTGACTGGAGCGAGCCCCCTCTTAGATTAGTCAGTGGGCCCCCACTTATGAAAATTTCTGTATCCGCCACTGAAACACATTTTGCGATCGATCTAATTTCGCGAATACTTCAAATGTATGTCTTCTGTTGTGTAAATAGATGGAAAGAAATATAAGATCGCAAATTAGATTACCATGAAGACGCCTTGGAAGCCCTAAAAAAGGTAAAGATAACGTATCCGCAAAAATAAGTCGGTTATTAGTATAACAAAGTATTAAAAGTTTCAAATAAACAACTAACAGAGCGATTTTTGATACACTAATGAATGAAAATGCAATAGATCACACGTTTCTTTCTATGCATACTTCACCGACCTTGCTGTCTCGTTTAGTCTCTTGTGAAGGTTTGTCTCATTGGTAATCCTACCACATCTTCTTTTTTTATATCCAATTCACAAAAGCAATTATGCTGGTCAATTTTGCTTTCATCTTAATCATTCCCATGAGTAGAAATGTATTCCTCACATTAACATATTATGACTGATATACAGGGTGTCAATTAATAAAAATATATTTTACTGTTGCATTATAAGTTGCATATGTTTCCAGTTTTATTTCATTTTCTGCAAACGTATAATTCATATACATTGTATGTGGACTTCAGTCACTTTACCATGGATTATGAGTTTGAATGTCTCTCAGGTATCTGTCGCCCTTTTTATTTATTGAAAACAAATTAATGATAATTTGAAAAAAGACTAAAAATATTTCCTTATGCAAGGGCTGTAAACTTGTTAATCTGACTAAACATCAGTCTGTGGGGAATAAAATAAAACGATCGATTATTACCAATCATAAGTGTAAACCACTTGAATAACTGTACTTTAAAGGAAATCGAAACTTAATCTTAGTGATGTTAGTTAGATATCACACTCTATTCTATTCTGTAAACAACCATTACCGGTGTAGATATATCAAATAAAATAAGGAGTTCTTTTATTTTTGTAACATAAAATATGCTGCATAGATTCCTTTTGGCAGTTATACCACTTTTTATTACAATGTGGAAATGCTTGCAATCGGATTGCGAAATTTTCATAAAATATAAGACATGTCTAACATTAAACGTTTCTTTGTCATGGTTATGCAGATAACTTTACCGTACAATATAAAAAAGAAGATGTTGTATGGTTGCCAATAAGACAATTATCCACAAGAGACCAAAATGACACAGACATTAAGAACTATAGGTCACCGTACGGCCTTTAACAATGAGCAAAGCCCATACCGCATAATCAGCTATAAAAGGCCCCGAATTTACAATGTAAAACAATTCAAACGAGAAAACTAACGGCCTTATTTGTATAAAAAAATGAACGAAAAACAAATATGTAACATATAAACAAACGACAACCACTGAATTACAGGCTCCTTTGTTTCTTTAAGATGTTAAACTTGGTACTTAGTGTGATGTCCTCCAGCTTCTTGATACTCACGCCATATGATACACCTGTACTGTTCAATTTTAAAGACATAGTTTTTATTGCAAAGTCTGAAGCTCTAAAAGTCTCCATATACATTAGATAATACACCAAGCCTATACCAAACATGATTAAATGTTGACTACTAGACTTTCAATTTCCAAATGTCGCTTCAGTACTGTTCAAATTAAAGGCCTATAGAAAATATGTAATTCTTTACCTAAATATTGTTTATTTACATTTTGTTTTTATTTTCCTGATAATTTGTTAATTAAACAGCAGTCGTTTAAGGAAGCTTGCACAAAGTATAAAAAAAACTTCCCGGTCAACGATTTGTTAAGCACTTGTTCAGATGATATCTTCTATTGTTTGTGTCACAACAAAGAGATGAAAAGCTACTGATAAAAATAACAGTTCTATAAATACACAGAGAGGAAATTGGAACACAACTTTACTGAATCATCTTTTAAAACCAACTCTCTTCCTGATTTTATGCATACATTTGCCATGGTCATATGTAACAGTCGAATTTGACACAATTGATGATCTAAGTACCATAATCACGATTTTAATTTCGATATTTCAAATTTCCTAAATCTTCGCAGCAATTTATTAACGTGACATCCATATTTGATATATAGATATAGGAAGATGTGGTGTGAGTGCCAATGAGACAACTCTCCATCCAAATAATAATTTTAAAAAAGCAAACCATTATAGGTCAATGTAAGGCCTTCAACACGGAGCCTTGGCTCACACCGAACAAGAAGCTATAAAGGGCCCCAAAATTACTAGTGTAAAACCATTCAAACGGGAAAACCAACGGTCTAATCTATATAAAATTTAAAAAACGAGAAACGAGAAACACGTAAAAATTACATAAACAAACGACAACTACTGTACATCAGATTTCTGACTTAGGACAGGTGCAAACATTTGCAGCGGGATTAAACGTTTTAATGGATCCAAACCTTCTTCTTTTTTCTGAAACAATAGCATAACATAACAACATAGAAAAATACACGCTAAAATATCAATTGGCAGGCTTAACTCAATCAAAAAACGTACATTAATACACTATAAACGAATAAATTTGATCTGCGATATCTGAATGCAAATGCACAGTAAATAAAATATTAGAACAAACATTCAAAGACAAAAAAGTCCAAACAAAACAAAACATTCAAAAACAAACAAGTCCAAACAAAGCCATGTCAAGTCACCACTGCCAAATATTTAACCCTTCGAAAATATTCACTTTAGAAGAAAAAAAACGGTTTTAAAAATATACAGGTAAATCTTGAAGTTTATACAAATGTACTAAGAAGAAGTGAAACTTAGAATGTATTCCAAATAATCAAAGCTGGTATATAGACACAAGATCCATATAAATATCAAATATCAAAAAAAGCATTATAAACAGTATCAACATGAAAATACGATTTGAGAGTACTCGCAGTTATATATATTTTTCTTTACTCATTCGGTATTCAAGAGCTTGTAACTGCTATTCAGACGTTATAAAGCGTCGTCAGTGTCTGAGCAGAAAGTAGATGAACCAGAGTTACGTCAAAGAACGTCTCGTCTTTTTTCTTAAAAAAAAGAAGATCATTGGAAGATACAATACCTTGTCGGTAAATATTCTGTATCAGCAGAACAGATAAAACATTATGGTTTTGAAATATATGTTCTAGGTACTGACGTTGTGTGTCATCTTAATTAGTGAACTCTTTACACCTATTTGCATATTATTTGCCTTTTATGTTTATTTCATTTTTTTGTAAATCACCTTAAATCTGATTGCGTATTTATACATATTGACTTAGTGCTATGGTCATTTTTTTATTTTGTCTTACATTTTTGCGTATTTGTTCTTTGTCTATAAAGTGCCTAAATAAAAATCTATAATCTAAAGGCTTTTATAATGACTGCTCATAAATCATGCAAATAAAATTGCATCATTTCTGATAGTCAAAAGAATTATTTGCATTTTTAAGCAATTCGAAGAAAATGCTTGTATCTTTTCCCTGAAATTCAGCATATTTTATGAAATCAACCAATTCTAATGTACAAAAATTTTTAAATTTTAATGGCGGTCCATGATTTCCATTAAATTCTAAAATAAAAAAAAAATAAAAAAACTGCAACACAATAAAAGTTTAAGTATCTTTATCCTTATATTATTCACCTCTTGTACATATTGTACCATTAAAACGTTTAATCCCGCTGCAAATGTTTGCACCTGTCCTAAGGCAGGAAACTGATGTAAAGTAGTTGTCGTTTGTATGTAATTTACAGTGGCGGATCCAGATATTTTCATAAGTGGGGGCCCACATGACCTACCTAAGAGGGGGCCCGCTCCAGTCACGCTGGACTTTTAGTGATTCCCTATATAAACAAACAAATATTTTCCCAAAAAGGCCCCCCCCCCTAATTCCGCCTCTGATTAATACGTGTTTCTTGTTTCTCGTTTTTTTTATATAGATTAGACCGTTGGTTTTCCCGTTTGAATGGTTTTGCACTAGTAATTTTGGGGCCCTTTATAGCTAATTGTTTGGTGTGAGACAATGCTCCGTTTTTAAGGCCGTACATTGACTTATAATGGTTTACTTTTATAAATTGTTATTTGGATGGGAAATTGTCTCATTTGCACTCACACCACATCTTCCTATATCTAATGATTATCATACAGCATTTTTAATGACTGATCGCAAATGACATTGCATCGTTTCTAATTAAAAAAAAAGAAATGTTTGCATTTATAAGCAATGCAAATAATATTTTAGTATCTTTTCCCTGATAATCAGCATATTTGTAAAAAAAAAAGACACTAGTTCTAATGAACAAAAAGCACTTAATTCAAATGGCGTTTCGTGATTTCCATTAAAAAAAATACATTCCTATTAAACACAAACAAATTTTTCAGCATCTCTTTCATTATATTATTCCCATTTTATACATTTATACAAAATTTGCTACTTTCATGAAGATAAGTGTTTTAAAAATTAAATGTACCAAAGTTTAACTATCTGGTTTGAAATTCTAGACGCGCGTTTCGTCTACACAAGACTCATCATTTTGATCTGTGCGTCACTGGTGAGTCTTATGTAGACGAAACACACGAATGGTGTATTAAATTATTAGCCTGGTACCTTTGATAACTATTAGCATGTCGAGATGTGTGTATTTATTTGTCCTGAATGTTTTTGCATTTATTTGTACTGTAGTCCTGTCATGTAATGTTGTCGTTTTAATGTTATATTTAAAATTGCCATTAAAGCGCGAGGTTTGGCTAGCCAAAAAACTATGTTCAACCTTCCTTTTTTCCTGAAAATTTCCTGTACCAAATTAGGAAAATGGCTATTGTTATATATAGTTCATTTCTGTTACATTTTAGTGTTGTGTTTCTGTTTTGTCGTAGTTACCCTCTTATATTTGATGTGTTTGCCTCAGTTTTAGTTTGTAACTCGGATTTGCTTTTTTCTCAATCGATTGAGGGTGCAATCAACAGTTTTTTTCTATGACGTCATATTTTGAGGGACCATCTATAAGTGACCCTTAGTGGTGGACTGATTAATAAAGATACTTGTATAAAACTAGAAATCACTGGAATCAGAATGTTCTAAAGTTTATAATGGAATAAAAAAAAGTGTACTTTTAATGGTATAAAAAAGTGTTATCCAGAGAAACTGGGAAAAACATTGCCTAATTCAAGCTTAAAAAACCTGAAATCAGGTCATGTGCACACCCCTGAAGACATGATACTTGCACAATAATCAAAATTGTATGAATTTCATAGATTTTTACCTGGTCTTTCAAAAACATCATGCTTCAGGGTACGTTCGCCTGCTCCGAAAAGAGCTACAGTGGCTGCAAATCAGTTTTCAATTTTTACTGCCAAAAAAACAGACTGTTTACAGTGTTGTCTCCCCTCAAAACATGTATATTTAATCTATTTTTATTTAAATTAGTTTAATCATTCAAACTGCTTTAATTGAAGTTAATTAGCATACATGTATCTTTACAACCAAATACAAAAAACATGATACTTTTTCACCAATTATGTTGATAAAAAGGGACTTCCCTCCATGTCTATTTTTAGTTGGGGAATAACCCCTAGGTTTTTATACGAAACTGTTTATAGCACCCTAATGATTTATTCATCAATAAGAAGCTCTAATCAAATTATCAAGTCGAAGACTAAATATTTCGAAAAAGGAATGCTTTTTAGAACAGCAGCGATTTGAAAATTTGAAAACACAGACATTTTTATTGTTATATTTCGTTGTCAAGTTAATATCAAGTGTTTAAATCTGAAATCTCAGACCTTTTTGATCGTTATATTTCGTTGCCAATAGTTATCAAGGTACCAGGATTATAATTAAAAACGCCAAATGCACGTTTTGTCTACATAAGACTTGTCAGTGACGCTCAGATCAAAATAGTTATAAAGCCAAACAAGTACAAAGTTGAAAAGCATTGTGGACCAAAAATTTCAAAAAGTTGTGCAAAATACGTCTAAATCTGAAAACACAGAAATTTTTGTTTGGTATATTTAGTTTGTCAAGTTATCAATTGCAAGTGTCAGGAAAATATAGAAAACATAGACATCTGCCTAATTGAACTATTAGTCTATATCCTGTCTAATTGGACAATAAGTCTATATCCTGCCTCATTTGACTATTAGTCTATATCAATATTATCGCTAGCATCATTATCGGATTAAAATTGTACGTACATCTTCTCTAAAGAGGTAGAATTGGTAGGACATATGATAAAGTTTTCCATTTATTCGTATTTTCTTTTGATAGCATACGTTTGACTGTTTATATTTTTAATTTGTTTATACTGTCATGTTTGGATAACATAAATCTTCTAAAATTAATTGTTTTTTTTTCAAAATAACGGGATATGATAAAAAAAAAACAAAAAAAAAAACAACGACGTATACAATATAATATTAAAAAGAAGTATGGCGGGGAACAAAGCACACGGAATAACATGTGTCTTAAATAACTGAAAAAAATAGCAACTACCCTGCTATTCAAAGTATTTAATTTTTTCCTGAATATCTATAAAAAACAAATATTATATGGTTAAATAGCACTTCAAGGTTTAAGCTATTGCTAAATATATTTTTTTCTTTTATTTGAACAATTAATGAAAAAATTGTACTTCTGCGTTGACATGAATTATCATTGATATAGTCTTATTCTGCATTTTTACTGTTTAAAAACTTTTAATTTTTCAAAATACTAAGGATACACAAGGAATGTATAACCTAAGCTGTATTTTGGAAAACCTCACGGAAATTTGGGATTTCAATGCTCTTTTTCTTCGTTTTATACTTTTTCATTTTTTTATTGGAGCGCTACTGCGAAGTCTTTGTTGACGCAAATCTCGTCCGGTTTTCACAATTTAAATCCTGGTATCTATGATGAGTTAAAGGTAAAACCATGGAAGAAAAAATGTACTTCAACACTTTGTATTGTGATGGTTGGTTGGTGGTGGTTAATAAATATTGATATACATCCAGGTTTTAAGTAAATTAGCATTATTACCAGGCAGCTGTAATTAACCAATTTGTTTTTGTATTTTCCTAGTGCAACAACTGATCGATAAGGATATGAAGTGTGTTGAAGTTTGATTTAAAATATTGAACTATTAGCTTTAAGTCTATAATTTAATGTCATTACTTTAACATGACAGAGGGCATTTTATACATGTTATGAAAAGCAAAATATATCAAAGAATAATTCAAGCTCCTAAGTCGTAAACAAACTGACAATGCCATTGCAAAAAATAACGAAACGACAAAGACACAAACATCAGTATACAAATCGTAACATAGAAAACTAAAGATATAGCAACAACCTGAACCTCAATAAAACAAGGGACGACCTTAAATGCTTCGAAGGATAATAAATATTTTGAAAACAAATGACTACAAGTAGTCAGTACTTCGGTATTGGCATACACATACGAATATTGTGTTGTTAACATTTGTTATAATAACATTTTGGATGTAATTTTGAATAAAGGAATGTATCTGCTTTATGCATTTCTTTACGTTGTTTTCCTATTTTTGAATGGGGTTTTTTTTTGTCATCTTTTGTTTTAATTCGTCCATCGAATTTTGTCTTAGGTTCTGGATTTTTCAAATATTTTGGTGAAGAGCATCTCTGAAGAGACATTCTTTGTCAAAATTTGAATCTGATGCAGTTAAAATTAGTATCTTTTATGTTATAACTAGACACTTCTGTTTGTAGGCTGGTGGTCTCCGATGTTATCACATTAGCCAGCTCTTCGGTACTAGCATACGAATATTACTGTGTTGACAATTTTTAAGTAATTCTAAATGAAGGAATGTATTACCTTCATAGCTCTTATTCCTTATCTGTTTTTTTCCGATTCAATTAGTCCTTCTTGGTCGATTTAGCTCTCTTCAAATATCCTGTCATTGAGAATCACTGAAGAAACATTATTTTTAGAAACGCACATCATCTGGTGGACTAAAAATACTACCTTTCTAATTGCCTCTCTTACTTTGTGGTCAATTATTTCAAACCCGCAATGTAAGGCATTCATACAACTTGAATATTTTCGGTATAACTATCATCTTTTGATTGAGGGTTCAACTTTTTCAGAATATCTTTAATAAAATTGAAAAAGAAAATCACACAAATTAAATCGCATGAAATATTTTTTTCTATTTGTCAAATATTTATGTATAGAATTAATGGGAAAATATAATTTTCATTTATATGATAAGAACATGGTTAATGCTTTGATCAAAAAGGGTTAAATTCCACATCTAATGAGTAACTATTAAGTTAATATATATTTTAGCCGTCACGATTATTGTACCTATATGTACTGGTTTTTAATTTATTTGAACTTAATTGAATTGCATAAGTTCTGATTATGTCCCACTTTGATTTGCCTTAACATATCATTTTGTTTAATGTCATTAATTTAACATGACAGAGGGCACTTTATAGACACACTGCATTCCTTATAACATTCCTACCAGAACATTTTAATGTAGAATTGAGAATATGTTAATATTTAAAGATAGATCATTTATGCCAGAGTCAAATTTCCTATTTTAACCCGGATTTGTATTTTTTTTTCTCAATCGATTTATGAATTTCGAACAGCGTATACTACTGTTGCCTTTTATATATATATAGATATCCTGATGAGCTTTTAATTTTGCCATTTAAAAACGCACTTTTGTATTTTTGTTATTTTCCTTTTTTTCTGAGACGGTCCTTGAAAACTGTCTTGATATTATTTTAATTTTAGTTTCTTGTGTACAATTTGGAAATTAGTATGGCGTTCATTATCACTGAACTAGTATATATTTGTTTAGGGGCCAGTTGAAGGACGCCTCCGGGTGCGGGAATTTCTCGCTACATTGAAGACCTGTTGGTGACCTTCTGCTGTTGTTTTTTTCTATGGTCGGGTTGTTGTCTCTTTGGCACATTCCCCATTTCCATTCTCAATTTTATTGAATTCATTTTTTGATACTTTTTTTATTTAAATAATTTCGTGTATGCTTCACATCAAAAACAATATTTGCAAAAAAGGAAGCAAAATAAAAACTTTATCAATTACTGCCTCATTATATATAAGACTGTTGCTATTTATATTAGTTGCTGCAGTTGTTAGAGTGGTAAAAAAATAATTTAAATATAGACATCTGCCTAATTGAGCTATTTCGTCATTATCGCTTACATTTTTATTTGCCTTATTTTCCTTTTAAACTGGTAACATTGATTTCCAGTATATATCATTTTCTCTAAAGGAAAGCACAAAGGTAAGGTTTTAAACATTGTTGTATTGTATTAGTTTTATTTTAATAAACTTTCAAAAAGCATTGGTTTATAAAAATAAGAAGATGTGGTATGATTGCAAACAAGGCATTGGTTTATAAAAATAAGAAGATGTGGTATGATTGCAAACAAGGCATTGCTTTATAAAAATAAGAAGATGTGGTATGATTGCAAACAAGGCATTGCTTTATAAAAAAAAGAAGATATGGTATGATTGCAAACAAGGCATTGCTTTATAAAAATAAGAAGATGTGGTATGATTGCAAACAAGGCATTGCTTTATAAAAATAAGAAGATGTGGTATGATTGCAAACAAGGCATTGCTTTATAAAAATAAGAAGATGTGGTATGATTGCAAACAAGGCATTGCTTTAGAAAAATAAGATGTGGTATGATTGCAAACAAGGCATTGCTTGCTTTATAAGAATAAGAAGATGTGGTATAATTGCAAACAAGGCATTGCTTTATAAAAATAAGAAGATGTGGTATGATTGCAAACAAGGCATTGCTTTATAAAAATAAGAAGATGTGGTATGATTGCAAACAAGGCATTGCTTTATAAAAATAAGAAGATGTGGTATGATTGCAAACAAGGCATTGCTTTATAAAAATAAGAAGATGTGGTATGATTGCAAACAAGGCATTGCTTTAGAAAAATAAGATGTGGTATGATTGCAAACAAGGCATTGCTTGCTTTATAAGAATAAGAAGATGTGGTATAATTGCAAACAAGGCATTGCTTTATAAAAATAAGAAGATGTGGTATGATTGCAAACAAGGCATTGCTTTAGAAAAATAAGATGTGGTATGATTGCAAACAAGGCATTGCTTGCTTTATAAGAATAAGAAGATGTGGTATAATTGCAAACAAGGCATTGCTTTATAAAAATAAGAAGATGTGGTATGATTGCAAACAAGGCATTGCTTTATAAAAATAAGAAGATGTGGTATGATTGCAAACAAGGCATTGCTTTATAAAAATAAGAAGATGTGGTATGATTGCAAACAAGGCATTGCTTTAGAAAAATAAGATGTGGTATGATTGCAAACAAGGCATTGCTTGCTTTATAAGAATAAGAAGATGTGGTATAATTGCAAACAAGGCATTGCTTTATAAAAATAAGAAGATGTGGTATGATTGCAAACAAGGCATTGCTTTATAAAAATAAGAAGATGTGGTATGATTGCAAACAAGGCATTGCTTTATAAAAATAAGAAGATGTGGTATGATTGCAAACAAGGCATTGCTTTATAAAAATAAGAAGATGTGGTATGATTGCAAACAAGGCATTGCTTTAGAAAAATAAGATGTGGTATGATTGCAAACAAGGCATTGCTTGCTTTATAAGAATAAGAAGATGTGGTATAATTGCAAACAAGGCATTGCTTTATAAAAATAAGAAGATGTGGTATGATTGCAAACAAGGCATTGCTTTAGAAAAATAAGATGTGGTATGATTGCAAACAAGGCATTGCTTGCTTTATAAGAATAAGAAGATGTGGTATAATTGCAAACAAGGCATTGCTTTATAAAAATAAGAAGATGTGGTATGATTGCAAACAAGGCATTGCTTTATAAAAATAAGAAGATGTGGTATGATTGCAAACAAGGCATTGCTTTAGAAAAATAAGATGTGGTATGATTGCAAACAAGGCATTGCTTGCTTTATAAGAATAAGAAGATGTGGTATAATTGCAAACAAGGCATTGCTTTATAAAAATAAGAAGATGTGGTATGATTGCAAACAAGGCATTGCTTTATAAAAATAAGAAGATGTGGTATGATTGCAAACAAGGCATTGCTTTATAAAAATAAGAAGATGTGGTATGATTGCAAACAAGGCATTGCTTTAGAAAAATAAGATGTGGTATGATTGCAAACAAGGCATTGCTTGCTTTATAAGAATAAGAAGATGTGGTATAATTGCAAACAAGGCATTGCTTTATAAAAATAAGAAGATGTGGTATGATTGCAAACAAGGCATTGCTTTAGAAAAATAAGATGTGGTATGATTGCAAACAAGGCATTGCTTGCTTTATAAGAATAAGAAGATGTGGTATAATTGCAAACAAGGCATTGCTTTATAAAAATAAGAAGATGTGGTATGATTGCAAACAAGGCATTGCTTTATAAAAATAAGAAGATGTGGTATGATTGCAAACAAGGCATTGCTTTAGAAAAATAAGATGTGGTATGATTGCAAACAAGGCATTGCTTGCTTTATAAGAATAAGAAGATGTGGTATAATTGCAAACAAGGCATTGCTTTATAAAAATAAGAAGATGTGGTATGATTGCAAACAAGGCATTGCTTTATAAAAATAAGAAGATGTGGTATGATTGCAAACAAGGCATTGCTTTATAAAAATAAGAAGATGTGGTATGATTGTAAACAAGTTTGTGTATGTTTATGTGACGAACTGATTGTCATACATTAGTTTAAACTTTTAACAAGTCTAAATAATAATATACAATTATTTTGTATTCATTAAGATTGGTTGTGAAAAGAGTCCAATTGGAAAAATATTCCATCTCATTTTTCTCTATGTCACGTGATAAACGAATTTCGGATGTTCGCTCCTCTTGTTTTTGAATTTTTGCCAGATATCGGAATCCTCTGGTTTTATCCATGTACATGTAGTGGCATTAAAAAATCCCCTCTAACCCCTCCTTTTCTTTTGATAATTTTTTTACATCTATTTTTTTTAAAAGCCACACATGAAAATCCTATAAACTCTTTGTTATTTTTAAATATTTTTTTTTAAAGAAAAAGGGTTCTAATTTTCAATGGCTTATATCTCGAACATCCTTAAACAAGAAAAATGTATCAAATTTCTTACAGCACAGGTCTATCCACAATTTTTCTTTTATGAAAAATACGAATTATGAAATGTAAAATGTTATTTTAGGATTATAATTGGTTCTTTTCAACTCAAACAGTTTAAGAAATACAATCATTTGAATGATAGAAAGTGATGACAGGATGGACAAGACAGAAATTGCTACGTACGACTCATCGATGAAGCTCCTTTAAAAACAATGTAAAGCCGAATCAACAACAATGTTGAAAAACAATAAAAGCCGAAAAGTTCGAACAAATGTTGCTTAATAGGTTTTCATGTTAGGGGTAGAGAGTTTTCAATAGTTTTCAACATTTTATGAACAGTTCTCAGAAATACATGTTTTGAAACATTTGATTCTAAAGGAAAATATGTGTTTAAAAAAATGCCAACAACGTAAAATAAAGAACTTTTCATGAGAACATGAAGAAGACTCGAAGACGAAGATTTTAAAATCAAAAACCATCAGCAACAAAATCAAAAGGTCTACAGAAAAATAGCCAAATAGTAAAATCACAAAAATAATGAACTCCGAGGAAAATTCAAAACGGAAAGTCCGTAATCAAATGGCAAAATCAAATGATAAAACACATCGAACGAATGGACAACAACTGTCATATTCCTAACTTGGTACATGCATTTTCAAATGTAACCATGGTGAATTGAACCTGGTTTTATATCGCTAATCCTTTCACTTGTATGGCAGTCGCATCAAAAACAGCTTAAATTGTAATTTATTTGACAGAATTGTAACCCTTTTTTAGAACAATTATTTAGACTATTGACATGATGTCTATAGATATTATGTAAACTTTAAATGATGCCAGTACCGAAAGACTAGCTACTGAGCAAATGTTACATTTGATACTTACAAGAAGAAATCCAAAGGAAAGACACATTGACTTAAATTGTATCATTTTTAGTTCTAAAACAAAATTAGGGGAGTCACAAAAAATTAGTCCGGAAGCTATAACTTACAAACACAGTATAAGCTTTTATTAGAAGTATGAAATATAGTATTACAATTATTCAAGTATCTGCCAATCAATTTTGTCAATCTGATATAACCATTGCATCAATCTGTAATGACCCATTAATTACACAACTGTAAATAGAAATAGAGACCTGGGGTTGAAGTCATAAAACTTTGCTCAGTGCTTGGAGCACAAAAATCATGATTGAAACATGAAATCCAACATTTTGATTGGTTGATTTTCCAGTACGAGTACAAAAAACTGACTCGAAAGTTTTATTACCGTAAGGCCTGCTTCCCAAATCTTTATTAAGGATTAAATGTACATGTAAAAAAAAACCAACCAAACGATGCATGTCATTTTAGGCAAGTTGACAGAATTTTAACCGTTCCGTTATCTCCAAGAAATATATAAACAGAAGCTTTTGGTCAATATGTATAATGACCCATTAATAACACAACTGTAAAAAATATATAGTTCTGCTTTCCATACATTTTAGTAAATAGTAAATGTAAAACAACACATGATGCATGTCATTTTAGTCAAGATGACAGGAAATGAACCATTTCGTTATCTTCTATAAAAATATATGGGTCAATGTGCTTTTAAAAAAGAATTTAGGGATCCACAAATTGCTATTTGAACCTCTGCTCTCTTTTTCTGCTCTACATATATTTGTTATTCGTTATATTTTTACAGCTAAAAATGGCTGGTCGTAACAGAGTGATTCCTGTGGAATCGATAAAGAATCGAAAATCTCCAGGCACTAAGTTACATCGTTCTAATAGTCTTTCTTCAACGCTATCGTTATCACCTACAGAACTGAATGAAGCTATAATGGGAATGCTAACTGTTGGTAAACGACTAGAGCCTTGCAAAAGAGTATGCATTGGTATGTCATTGCTAAAGTTTAACTTCTTAAGCATATACCAGTATTTATCAATCTTTTGCTTTCATTTTGTTTTTTATTTATGCGTTCAAGGTGAAGTTGAATTCAGAAAAAAGCATATCCACGTTTTAATCTTTTCTTCATAACTCAAAGATTGTTTTCTTGGGCTCGTAGCTGATTCAATTCCTCCTATTATATGTATGATACGCAAAATGTTTTACTATGTACCAACATAGAGTCAAGTGAATAAACACCAATTTCATCTGCTTCTTTCTTATTTAACACATGAAAACCCAACGTTACCCTACAAAGAAAAACAGGCGAAAAAAGTAAATTAACAAAAATACCGAACTCCGAGGAAAATTCAAAACAGAAGGTTCCTAATCAAATGCCGAAATCAAAGATCAAACACATCAAACGAATGAATAACAACTGTCATATTCCTAAATCGGTACAGGCATTTTCTTATGTAGACGGACACCAAAGGACATTTGAACTTAAGTCGAAAATAAACTGACAAATCCATGGCAAAAAAAAGAGAAAAATAACCATCAGTACAAAAACGCAGTAGTATATCAGTCAAAGAGTTGTAACATATTTTGATGTGTAAAATATCAATGTGTGGATACGACCGTCTGGTTTGTTGACAAAACTTCCTATCTGCAAGATACTTCATCAAAATGCTAATATATATAATGTAATGTGTGACAATCCAAGATGAAACTGATGAGGACAGTAAGCAATCAATTTAAAGAACAGTAGGAATGATTTAAAAGTTGTCATGGATACAATGCAGACTCATTTTCTACGATGTTAATGGAGTATCAAAAATAGAGGAATGACCTAACAACTCTACTAATCAACAAATATATTTGTGTTGATCATATTTCAGACAAAGGTTATATTTATACAAGGCATGTGAAATTTAAGGAATACACCTATACGTTTTAAAAATTGTTTATAGACAATCGATATACGAAAATTTGGTATAAGTGTCAATGAGACAACTCTCCATGCAAGTCACAATTTGTAAAAGTAAGCCATTATATGTCAAAGGACGGTCTTCAACCCATTGACTTAGCTTAAGGTGGCTGCTGGGTACAAAAATTTCAGCAAAAAATTGAACCTTTATTTTTTCATTACTAATTTTATTTATTACACTATTAGTTATTACTTTATGATATGGTACAAAAATCAACCCAAAAAATTCATTCAGTTTGGCCCCAGATGACTTTTAAAATGTTTATATCATTGAAAAAGCTCCAAATTATCTCCCTATAGTGCAAAAATGCCATGTTTTGGCATTAAATTTGAAATATCTTTTTTAACTCATCGGTGACCTATATTTTTTATTATTTTTTCAAATAAGCTGTACATAAACTAAATAATTGTAAAATTTAAGCGATTTCTGTAATTAGGTTATTTTTTTATTTCGATATTACATCTATTTCTCCTATTAGTTCAATAGAAAAAAAGGACATTAACAAAAATGTATGCTTCTTTCAGAGGCAGATTGTGAGCTTAACTGAACGGTGACCCAACTTTTTTATTTCATTTTTCTTTTAAGTATATGATAAAGTTCATTTATGAAAAAATATAGCGAAATCCTATATTAGAACAAAAAAATTATTTATACCCAGGAGCCCCCTTAAAACATTGTTATGTTATTAAACGTTAAATCATAATCAGGAGTATGCTTTCCTAATTGTAGGCAATCCAATAACAACAGCTGGTCAAAGAAAACAACTTGTAAAGATGTTGACTGTTGTTTTATTCCCGCTGGCCGTTTTAACAGCAATCACTGCAGTCGATTTCTCTAACTCTCTATCAATGTATATGAATACAGCTGAGGTGATGATGCGGATTGAATTCGGTGTAGAACTCGGAGATTTCCTCATGGCTCTCCAAAATGAACGTGATATGAGTTCGTTGTATTTAAGTAGGATTGGTTCCGATACTAAATCAGATTTATTACAAGCATACCCTCAGACAGACGAGGCTTTAGATAAGTTATCATCGTGGCCAGTTAGTTCAAGCAACAAGTTAAAGGAATTCCAGTCACGTGAATGGTATATTAACTTTATAAATAGACATCGTTATGAACTAGACTCAACAAACACCAGCGTGACTGCCGAAATTAACTTTTATTCTAATCACATCGATATATTCATACGCTGGATGTATGAAGCGGTCAGCGAGCTGAACACAGGATTGATTTGGAAGACATTGGTAGGATATCAAGAACTTATAATCTCTAGTGAATATATTGGTCGAGAACGAGGCTACGGTATTTATTATTACTCGGTCGGTTCATTCCGTGATAGATCTCATTATATACTTTTTATTGAAAGCCAAGATACGGCTAGAGCACATTTCGAATCTGCAAGAATGTACTCAGAAACGGCATCAGACATATATCAAAAGAACCTCGACACAAACAACGAAACTCTACAAGAGATCAATAAATTGAGGAACGAAATAAAAATTAATTCGTCGCTTGTACAAGAGGGTTCTACATCTGCAGCAAAATGGTGGTTTTCAAACATGAGCATTTATCGTGATGTCATGCGAAATACTCAAAGACTACTGACATCAAAAATAAATAGACTACTTGAACAGAATGCAGCCATTGATATGACAAACATGATTATTGCAGCAGCCATCTTTTTAGGAATAATACTGGTCAGTCCAACCATTACTTTCTCGGTATACAAGCTGACGTCTAATATTCAGAAATACTCATTGCAGATTGCAAGGAAGTAAGTAACATTATAAATATATATAAGTTTAAAGACTTTTTTATATGCCGATGACTGTTCGTACAATGTAGATATAGTATTTGATACAACAATGATATTTGTAGTTGGGGGTTGAGATCCATAAAAAATGCGACTTTCTCACGTTAAATGTTTAAGTCTTGAACATTGACAATTCTTGTCGTGTGACATGGCTTAATATTTCTTGTTATTTGTAACAGTTGGTGGGGGTAATTTATCTTCGGTTGATTAATTCATGTACATCGGTTTAAAAATAAACTCATGTCGATTCGGAAGAACCGACTACAGAGTTGGAGCGACGATATACAAATGAAAATAACTATGTCAGACAAGTTACGTCCCCCAAAACATTTATTGACATTTGTCTGTTTTGAGCATATATCGTTTTTTTCTCAATTGCATACAACCATATTAAAACTGATGCGACTCTTGGGATTCAACAGTTATACAATTAAGAATCCTTGTACCATACAGCGTTAAACACGATAAACGCAGCTTTACAAATTTCCAAAATATTGTAGCATCATATGGCAATACTTATTTTAAAAACAAGCTTCAAATGAAAATCTGGAGTCTCGCTGATATTCAAAACTTATATAATAAAATGAAATAAGACATCATAGTCTTTGCCAAGAAAACATTTTACGGAATTATGACTAATGTAATGCATAAATACGTTGGGTCTGTCTTTACGTATTTGTGACTTTCGGTTGGGGAATCGTTTAAGTATTACCTAAGTTAGATGAGAAGACAATAATATGAAACTTACTTGACAAGAACGTTTAGCCTGTTCAAAAAGGGGGAGAAGACAACGCCTCGGAAATCTGACATCATAAGTTTAAGGAAATCATCAAAACTCGCAACATCATTTTAGAGGACAGCAAATTTAATCTGTTTGCAAACTACCTACTAGATTGAATAAATTTAGATGTAATTAGCAATAATACGTCACAGTACAGTAATCAACAATGCTAAACTCGTGCAGTATGTTCAGCTATAAAAAAAAAGGCCGACAGATTCCCAACGCGTTTATGACAGGGCTACTTGTTTATAGTTACCTCAGATCTAGAAATGCCAAAAGACTAAACATTGACAAGTGCAAAAACAATCTAGAAAATACCATTTTTATTCATAATTACATAAGACAAAAATAAATAAAAGTTCAGATATTTCATTAGCAGGAAAAATGCTAGTTAAGAGTTATATGTGTAGTAAACATATTAACAGTATTGTTTCTACTGACCAATACAGAAAAAGATTACTAAATCTTCAATTTGAAACATGTTATAAAATCAACAAATAACATTGTTATATTATAGTTCGTTTTTGTGTGTGTTACAATTTAACGTTGCGTCGTTTGTTTTCTCTTATTTTTGAGTGTAAATTGACATTGCGATAAGACGTGTCACGGTACTTGTCTATCCCAAATTCATGTATTTGGTTTTGATGTTATATTTGTTATTCTCGTGGGATTTTGTCTGATGCTTGGTCCGTTTCTGTGTGTGTTACATTGTAGTGTTGTGTCGTTGTTCTCCTCTTATATTTAATGCATTTCCCTCAGTTTTAGTTTGTTACCTCGATTTTGTTTTTTGTCCATGGATTTATGAGTTTTGAACAGCGGTATACTACTGTTGCCTTTCTTTATAAAAAAGCATTATTTTATTTCTAGGACTAAAGCATTGAACAAGGAGAAAAAACAGAGTGAAGCGATTCTGTTCCAGATGTTACCTAAGTCTGTTGCACAACACCTGAAAGAAAATAATACCGTCAATGCCGAACAATTCCAAGAATGCACCATTCTACAGAGTGATATGGTTGGCTTTACCAAGTTGTCGTCCAATAGTTCGCCATTACAAGTGACTGAAATGTTGAATATCCTCTTTTCCTGCTTTGATAACAGAATTAATTTGTATGATGTGTACAAAGTAGAGACGGTAGGAGACGGCTATTTGGTTGTATCAGGTAATGCTTTCAAAAAAATCATGTTAGCGTGAAAAAAGTAAAATGCCAAAGATAAGGAACTCCGATAAAAATTCTCAAAGCCGTGTTTTCCTAATTAAGCTTTAAATATTTAGTCAGAAAATGCTATTCATCCTTGAAACTCCATTCACGACTTTAGTTACTTTTAATTTTGTTCATTTGCTCATACATATAATCATATTGTTAATTTGTTGGTCTATTTTTTAGTAATCCATATGACTATTGTTTAAATAGCTTTGTTTTAATCATAAGAAATCATATTTAATAACAAAATTTTCAAACTTGTTACTCACTTTAAAGGTCTCTTTCGGTCCTGTTCCTCTTCGCTTACTCCACTACGTAAATAGCAGTGGCTGATATATGGACTTTCCTGATAAAGATAGATAATAAAACGGTTTTGAGGCAACCAATTAAAACAAAATTTAATAGGAACAGAAACCTCAAAATTAGCTACCACAGTTCAAGCATATACATTGTAGTCTGACTTCGTTTATAATTCGCGTGATTCGTATTAATTATTCCTTCTTTT
The DNA here is from genome assembly GCF_965363235.1 of Mytilus galloprovincialis. Classification (NCBI taxonomy): domain Eukaryota; kingdom Metazoa; phylum Mollusca; class Bivalvia; order Mytilida; family Mytilidae; genus Mytilus; species Mytilus galloprovincialis. Next base: position 30,331,837 of record NC_134850.1, read on the forward strand.
TATTCAAATACCTTGCGATATTTCAAAGGACCATGATGAAATACGATCTTTATATGTTAGCAAATGAAATAACTGCCTAAATCTCTATGACCTCTTTTGGTTATCATGTAAACCAGTCTGAGTTGACTAATTTTGCTATCCAAGCAAAACTAGACAACAAGTTGCAATTAAAACCATATTTGTAAGGAAAACAAAACAATTTTTGTACATGAATTTGGCCGTTAGTTTTATCGTTTGAATAGTTTTACATTTGTCGTTTTGGGGTCTTCTATAGCTGACTTTACTGTACGGACTTACTTAGCTCATTGTTGAAGGCCGTACGGTCAACTAAAGTTGTTTATTTCGGTGTCATTTTGATTCTTGTTGAGAGTTGTCTCATTGGCAATCATACCACACCTTCAAAAGATCATACTAAAACAGATTCTCACCAGTGGCAATCCCCGCCGGCGTATTGATTATGCAAAATATACATTTTTTTTATTATTGATTTATCTTCACTATTAATTTACTCGATGATTGTAGGTGTGCCTAGAAGAAACCACCACAGACACGCGTCTGAAATTGCAACTCTATCGTTGGATTTATTGCATCACGTGACCAGACTTGAACTTCCTCAATTTCCTGGCGAGAAATTCAAAATAAGAGTCGGCTGTCATTCAGGTAACGATTAAAAATCAGATATCGATTAACCTTGCCTTTATAATATGTAAGAATATGTTCCAAGAGTGCAAAATATTTTTATAGATGTCGCTTTCATCATTATCTATTTATCATGTGATACTTCTAATACACCTTAAAGCTAAAGTTCCAAGCAAGAACTGAATCTCATTAATTCGGCAATCCTCCGGGAAAGTGCGGAGAGCCGACAACCTTGCTTTTCGCTATTTGTTCGCCGTTGCAAACGTCCCAGAAGTCAATAGTTCAAGTATCACAATTTCTGGATTCATTTTGACAGTAAGGTCTATACTAAGTATTTATGGTCAAATAGTTATATCTTAAATCTTGGGTTATTAAGATTGAGTACATATTATGATTATGTCTTTTCAAACAGGGATTTTCTACTTTAAAAATACGGAGTTAGTATTCTGTTTATAAGTTTATTGATATTTTAGTAATTTTTATACTATTGATACTCTGTATAGGGTAAATGAGGTGATTAATCTAATTTGTTTAGGGGTCGTAGGGTTATAAATTGGATTTAACATCTCTATTCTGACCGAATGTGTTCGCATATCTATGCATCCAACACAGCAATATGACGCACCCCATTGTCAATGGTTTTTCTGTCGATTTGAAGCAGACCAATGTGGCCATACTTCTGTATTTACAAAATATCATCAGATAACCATGATACTTTATACCATTCCAGATTTTTAGGTAACATCCTTAATTATAACCTTATATATATATATATGTATATGCTACATTTTCGCTTAAAATTTTATATCAAAATTATTACGCTTGAAGGTTCGGTTTGATGATTTTGATAGGGGTTGTGTTATATATAACAGATTACGCAAAAAATTATGTGGTCAAAAACATTTACATAGACAATACCTGTTTAGTGTCTTTAAATATCAGCTGTATTTGTACGAGGCTACGAAACAAGGTGTATGCGAGCTTTTAGCAAGCTACTACACCTGTTTCGAGCCGAGTACAAATACAGCTGATATTTAAAGACACTAAACAGTTATTGTCTTTATCCTGCCATTAATTCTGTATATTATTTGTGTTTTAAAAGACACAGAAACACATGTTTCGCATTTATTTTTGATTTGAAATCTCTTGAGGCCCACGACAGTAATCACACATTCAGCTGAAGACGGGTTCGCAAAAAAAGAATCTCGAATGGTGAACAATAATACATCGCTCAAAGTGAATAATTATCTATTTCAACATAACAACTAATTTCAACAGTAAAAACAAATAACAAAACATTGTTCAATTTGAAACAGGGGTGTACGAGTTGCCCTACGCTTCAGACTCGACATTCACTAAACATGTCTGCTGAAATTGGCATGGTTAGTTTTGTTACACAATCATAAACATTCAAGTTTTTGTATCGATAGTTGTCATCGTAGAAAAGACTGCTGTTTATTTGTGCATGTTGTGTGTGTTATCAGAAAATTGGTGTGATTATTATTGCTCTAAAGAAATGTTATAAACCGTATACAAGAAATCGTTAATTCACAACTGATACGTCGTTGGAATGCGATTGCAATACACATTCTGAGGTCACGCGGGTTCATACAATACCGAGTCCGACAGTGGGCGGAGCTTTAAAGCGATATCTGTATAGTATACAGATACAGCATAGCGATATCTGTAGGGCTATATCTGTATAGTAGAACACCCAATTGCAGGATAAATTATTTTATGCTAAAAACATATTAATTGTGAAAAACATTGTATATTTATTTTTTGGGGCGATCAAAGGTAACGTAATTCATCTACTCCTCCTGGATCCGTCACTGCACTTGAATGAATATGTTTTACATATATTGTCATCATTAAACCTCAAACCGTATGCATATATTTACTTTATAGGTCCTGTTGTAGCAGGAGTCGTTGGGAATAAGAATCCTAGGTATTGTTTGTTTGGATCAACAGTACGTGTTGCTGCCATAATGGAATCATCAGCTGAAGGTATATATACTTACAAACTTTAAAAAAAAATGTTTTAATTAACTATGTGTGCTACATCACGAAACTATCGATTCAAACTACATGTAAAAAAGAAGATGTGGTAGGATTACCAATTAAACAACTCTATATAGATATAGGATGATGTAGTGTAAATGCTAATAAGACAATTTCCAAGTCACATTTGGATGAAAAGTTGTCTTATTAGTATTTACACTACATCATCCTAAATCTATATAGAGTTGTTCATGCAATACCCAGTCCGACAGTGGGCGGAGCATTTAGGCGATATCTGTATAGTATACAGATGCAGCATAGCGATATCTGTAGGGCTATATCTGTATAGTAGAACACCCAATTGAAGGATAAATTAGTTTATGCTAAAAACATGATAATTGTGAAAAACATTGTATATTTATTTTTTGTGGCGATCAAAGGTAACGTAATTCATCTACTCCTCCTGGATCCGCCACTGCACTTGAATGAATATGTTTTACATATATTGTCATCATTAAACCTCAAACCGTATGCATATATTTACTTTATAGGTCCTGTTGTCCGGTCGAACTTGTTATATTCAATGCTCAATACCTAAAATATTTTGAAAACACATTCATTCGTTAAATTCATTTATACCTTTATAGATATAGGAAGATGTGGTGTGAGTGCCAATGAGACAACTCTCTATCCAAATAACAATTTATAAAAGTAAACCATTATAGGTCAATGTACGGCCTTCAACACGGAGCCTTGGCTCAGACCAAACAACAAGCTATAAAGGGCCTCAAAATTGCTAGTGTAAAACCATTCAAACGGGAAAACCAACGGTCTAATCTACATGTATAAATTACATAAACAAACGACAACTACTGTACATCAGATTCCTGACTTAGGACAGGTGCAAACATTTGCAGCGGGATTAAACGTTTTAATAGTACCAAACCTTCTCCTTTGTTCTGAAACAATAGCATAACATCACAACATTAAAAACACACGATAAAATATCAATTGGCAGGTTTAACTCTATCAAAAAACATAAATTATGCATATTTTAGTTAATAAGATTCAAATCAGTCAGTCCACATTCACATTGCTGCATGAAATGGGTGGATTTGAGATGAGACCGAGAGATGTTCCTAAAGTTACGGTAAGATTTTACCTTGTATTGGACGGATAATTTTAGTTATCGCTATTTTACGAAATTTTTCTTTGAACTTACTGACTAAAAATTGCCTTCCTCTAATATCTGTGCTGTTTTCACACTTCTTGAGCAGTGCGAGAAAAATATTTCTCCTCACTAGTAAAAACATCTATCGGCAAATGATTGGTAGAAATTTAATTTTGACGTTATATTTTCTTGTTTTTTTTTTCTCAAAATTTTCCTATTTTGACGTCATGAAAAAATTCGGCTATGCCTGTTGACGTCACATAAAAATTACACAACTATCACCAAATCTTAAAAAAAAAAAAGGATAAAAATCATAAAATAAACAGATTCCACCACTATAACTACGAGTTTTACGATACGTCTCCACTCTCAACAGTTAAATTTTAATACGTTAAAAAGATCTGCAAGCCTCACGCTTAAAATATCAAAAGTTAACTGTCTCGAGTGGAGAAATATCGTAATACACTTGTTGCAGTTGTGGAATCTATATTTCTCAGCAAAGTAGAATAATATGAAAAATTATCGCTAGAAACAAAGGCCCACATTGCGTTGTCAATAAAATAAACAACGTAGTCATGGTAAAATAGCGATAAACAGATTAGCATTGGTTATCTCATACGTACCGGCTCAAGCGAGAAAATCCAACAATAAACTATAAATACATCACTTGCAAAAATGAACACGAAGAGTGCTCAAAAGAAAATGGCATGGTTAGATAGTAACAACAGGGCCGTAACTACCTATGAGGCAGGGGAGGCAGTTAATTTTCTACACCAAATTTTTTTTTTGGAAGTAATAAAATGAAATTTTGACATTATGTACACCAAGAACTTGAATTTATATAATAAACAACACAAGTTTACAGTTTTAACAGTGTTATCATGATACGTGATATATGTGTCATTTTCCGGATTTTTGATCGAAAGTGAACCGTTACAGTATTTATATTTTGGGGTTTTTTTGTGTGGCCGTCCGTCTGTTATTCAGTATTCGTACGAAAACACATATGAAACTTTGCTTTCGACAATTTTGAATAAAGCTATTTATTTAGGGACTCAATTAAGCAGAGGAAGTTCCCTTTGAATTGTGAATATTTTATGATATCAGGAATTCGTTACCGGCTGAATCAGCTGTTTTAACCGCTTCTCTTGATCGTACGAGAACATTATGGTTAATGCCTTAGTAGTTCACCCCCATTCGTTGTAGCAGGGACTTTCTATACTAAGTATATACTTGAATGTATTTAAAGTCCCTGTTTTTAGTTATATACATGTCTTTTCAGCTTTCAACTATATTGAAATTCAAGGTCCTCGATAAAAAAAATTATCTTGCGTTCCATGATCTTAGTTGCTTTATATGTTTTTTTAACTTACCAGTTTGATTTCTAATAAAAATATCTTTAAATACAGGTAATAATTGTTTGCATAAAAAATGCTTCAAGGATCCAGCATTACTGATATTTCTTAAAGTAAGGAAATCGAAGAAAAACGGGTCATTTATAGCCATATTGAGAAAAAAATCCATGGTCACAATGTATTTAATGTTAATAATTATTGGCCACATAACAGCATTTAAGAAGGAGCCTTGGCTCACCCCAAACAGCAATCTCAGCTTGTTTTTGCATAAAAATTGTTTCCAACTTCAAGCAATACTGATGTCTCTTAGAGTAAGGAAATCGAAGGAAAACGGGCAATTTTTAGCCATTTTACCACCCAACCCCCTCTCTTGGGGCCTCACTCAGTCGGCGGCCCCAAATCCCTGCCTCCCCTGAATTAGAACACTAGTTACGGCCCTGGTCAATACTATTACCATTCCATTCGTCGCTTTATGCCTTGAAAATTGAATAATTCATATATGATTTGCATATTATGTAATACGTATGATTGGTCGAGAAGACTTCCTGTAGTTGATTTCGACGTTGGTTATTTTTCGATAGACGACGTTGACCGAACTTTTTTTCGTAACCAAAGTAAACAAGATGGCGGCGATAATAATACAGACGTTAACAAAATTTATTTCACTGCACTTTAATTGTTAAATAAGATAACAAAAAAACAAAAAGATTCGTTTGAATGATAATAAGAATTTTTGTAGTTTATTTTAATCAGATTGCAAATTTCAAGGAGTACATATCTTTGCCTAAGCCAACAAATAAATTCATGCGCCAGGCCTATTCAATGACACACATATACAACTTACGCAGGATAGAGGTAACGAGTGTGGAAACATATTTTCCCTATTTCCAGTTTTAAAGAATTATAAGGATTAAACGCCTTTTTAAAGGAATTCCTTTAAAAAGGCGTTTAATTCTATAATAATGGCTTTTCATTTGAGAACTACAAACTGATGTAAGTGTACCAACAAGATTTCTTTCATTGAAGGATTTTCTATTTTTGTGCCCCGTGTATGGGGATTTTGTTTTTAGGCCTGTGCGTCTGTCCCGCTACAGGTTAAAGTTGAACTTCAATTAACTAGAAACTTAATACACAAGTTTCCAATGATGTGATCTTTCTAATTAATATGCCAATTTTACGGTCTACTGAACATACAAATGAGAGTTTGATTGGGGCTTCCTTGTTCTATGGACACATTATTGTTTCGAAGGTAATCGGTAGTTTACAAATGATTTTTTTTTAAAGCAAACCTGAAATCCGATGGTTGAAAACAGCATTTGATTATATAATACATGACATTTCGGTATGGGCTGTGCTCATTGTTGAAAGCCGTACGGTGACCTATGGTTGTTAATTTCTGTGTTATTTGGTCTCTTGTGGAGAGTTGTCTCATTGACATTCATACCATGATGGAATAATGATTATTATATAATTCTACACACTAAGCATAATTCAAAATGCAATATTTTATTCGTTTTTAGTGTTAAGATCAAGGTAATTTGTTTGTTTCAGGTTGGAGTTGAACTTAGGAAGCACGGTTCCTCTGAAAGGACATTCTGGTTACTAAAGAAGGAACTTATTGAATGGGAAGAAGAATTCTGCTCATCCCCATCCGATGGGGCATCATTGGGGAGTTCTTTGTGATATTCAAAATATGTGCATGCAAAACTGATGATGGTACCTATATAGTACTTGTAATCATTTGTAACATTGAAAACGAAATCTATTTTAAAATATAATTATTCTCATAATAACTACAGCTATCGTCCCATTGTAAATTGGTGAATACTTAATATATTTTTTTTACATATGAGAGAAGAGAAGGATATGGCTTTTAAATTCATGACAACAATCCCTACAAGACCTTGACAAAGGGTTGCATCGCATTGAATGTTAAACTGGATATGGGTACACTTCAGTTCACCATTAGATAAACTAACTCAAAGTTTAATATAGAATAAGATGTGATATGATTGCCAGAGACCGAATGCTGTACAAGTAGCAACTGTAAAAATGGTCGGTGATTTCACCTCGACTAGTTTTTTTATTATCAAAGTCAAGCAGAAACTTTCTAAATAATCATCTAGTAGGAGGCAAAAAGGATGGAAAGCCAAAGATTTAAAAAAAAATACGTTTAACTTTCAGTTTCTATACATGGTCAAATCGAGAAAACCTCGAAAACCTCGAACTAAAAAAAAAGTACACTGATTGGAGGATAAAAAAGATATGATAAAATAGTTGTTGCATTTCACCATGTTTAATATGATGTTGTATTGTTTCTGTAGAATCGATTCTTCTTGTCAAGAAGGTTTGTGTGTTTGATTGTTATACAATTGTAATTTGTTTGTGATACAAATAATGTGATTATTGCTCTTTGAGATTTATATTAACTATTACAAGTTCAAATGCGAAAATATACGTTAAACCAAGAAACCGAACTTCGTACACGTTCCAAAAGTGCTATATAAAAAAATGAGATCTGATATCACCCCTAGTTATTTTGGTGGCGTTTGTGTTGTTTATTCTTTAGTTTTCTATGTTGTGTCGTGTGTGCTGTTGCTTGTTTGTCTTTTTCATTTTTAGCCATGGCGTTGTCAGTTTGTTTTAGATTGATGCGTCCCTCTTATATAACCATTGTAATTTTTCTGAAAAAACGGTTGGTTCAAAATTTTGAAATTTTTATATTTTTGTTAAAGGGTCAAATAACATACATTTAAAAAATTTTATGTAAATTAAACGAAACTAATTAATTGTAGTGTAAGTGTTGGGTACCACCTTGATGTAAGTAATATATCTCATTAACGTATATAACGTATAAAATAGTTGCCATGGTGATGGATATTGCTAACGATAGATTATTCAGAACCGTTTTTGTACATTCGGAGGAACTGCAAAAACGTTCATTCTTCAATTTGAAGTTTACAAACAAGGGTATTGATGCTATAAATATAAGTAATATTCTTAAAAGAGTAAAAGGCAACATTCCTTCTTCCTTTAAGGATCACTCTTCTCCTATAGTATCGTATTCCTACAATAAACCTGTTGCATCTAAAATTTTCAATCACAAAAAAGTGTTACAAAATCTAAATATTGATGACCTCAAAGCTAAACCACTTGATTGTGCCTGTTCACATTCCCATTTCGTGTAAAATCCTCCTGGCCATGTAATTTCTGGAGACCTAAACATAGTCAATAACTACAAGTTCAGACAACTTTTGTCCAAGGGTCCGAAATACAGAGAGCCTCAGCCAATCAATTGGAAGCAGAACTTTAAACTACTAATGGATTATGTTGAGGGTTATGCAAAAGACTGGACAAAAAGAGAAAAGGTTGAGGTTGACACTCTTTCGGAGTGGGTAAAATCAGTGAGGTCATTGCTTCAGATAAGAGTAAGTAAGCTTAAAGGGTCAATGAGCACCAAAGCTCCTTCTATCTTTAAAGACACTCAGGTCATAGAGGAGTTGTCTTACCTCCATAACAAATATGTTGTCGTTCCAGCTGACAAAGCCTCAAACAATATTGTTTTTGTTTGCAAGAAACACTACATTGACTGCCTGATGAAGGAACTCGGGATAAATAACAAACTTGGAAATCCTACATATACACTAAGTACGCTTACGAAGCTGGAGATCCTGGAAAACCAGTAATCGGTTCTAATCTCCTTTGGTGTTAATTCAAAGGATGAAGACAAGGATCTGTAGGTTTGGTCTTCAAACAGACTATTGGAATCCCAATGAGTACCAATTGCACTCCTCTACTTGCAGATTTGTTTTAGTATTCATATGAAGCAGAATTTATCTAAGGGCCTGTACAGAAAGGAGAAAAGAAATTAGCCTAGTCTTTTAATTCCACCTTTTGGTATATTGAGGATGTGCTGTCTCTTAATAATAATAGATTCAGTGATCACTTAGTACATTTAATATATCTAAGTGAACTTGAAATTAAAGATACTATTGACACAGATAAATCTGCTTCATATTTAGACCTTTTTCTCGAAATGACTACTGATGGTAGATTGAATACCAAAATTTATGACAAACGCGATGATTTTAATTTTCCTATTGTCAACTTTCAATTTCTGTTTAGCAACATCCCAGCGGCACCAGAATACTGAGTATATGTGTCTCAATTGATACGTCACTCTACAGCTAGCTCAAAGTACGTTGATTTTGTTGAACGAGAAATACTGCTTTCTCAAAAGTTGCAAAGACAGGGCTATGAATCAATCAAATTAAGATCATCACTCAAGAAATTTTACGGTCGCCATCATGAGCTGATTGGCCATTATTACAAAAGTGTGTCAGAAATCATATCTGATATTCTTCCTCAGTCATAATAACCTTCCATCATTACCGAACTGAACAAAGAAATAATACGACGGGTGCCGTATACGGTGCAGGAAATGCTTACCCTTACGGAGCACCTGATTTCACTCCCGGTTTTTAGTGGAGTTTGTGTTGTTTCTTATTAATTAAGAACGTACGAACTATAGAGGTCAACACAAGGTCTTGAACAATACCGAAATGTATAAAAAAAAAATATAAAAATAAAGAATACACATGACAGAGGCAAGTTGACAGATCTGCCGTCCATTATCGTCCGGAATCTAGATAATTTGTTTTGGTAGATTATATATATCTATATTAATTACGTTATAGAGCGCAATGTGTCGAGGACATTATTGTTACCTGAAAGAAATTTTTAAAGAAAACAAAAGAAATAGTATTGCAACATAAGAAGAAGCCACCATATTTCTGTTTAAAATATCATTTAGTATGCATTGTGTGTTCTAACATCAGTTTTCGGTCAAATTTCAATAATTATTAACAGTTTATTGTATAATTTACTGTTATCAGCCTCCCAAGATTCAGAACGTTTTTGTGTCTAGGAAATCAAGATCACCATTGACAATTTATGGCTCCAGAATCCTAGATTGCGACCAAGTGTTTTCTCATACAAGTGTTCGTCCAAAAAATGCACATTATTATCGTATTTTCAAAATTTCAAAATGTACTGATTCTGAAGCCAATACTGTACTCTTATGAAGAGATTTATTCTAACAAAGAAGTAAGGCATTTGAAATAGATCTATTTAAGAACCAGATTATGACAATTTAAACATTTTATGATCAAGTTGATGTATTCAAGTCCATATTTGTCATAAAGTAAACCTTGAACACATCAATTTTGTAATTTTGTTTCATACCTTAAGCTATCACTAGATACATTTTTTCAACATTCGCTTTGTTAAACATTTCACTAGATACATTCTTATAACAATCATTAAGTACATACTTATAACATATCACAAAGTACATAACTTCTCAAGTCCATTCTCTTAAAAAAATAAGATAAGTATAAAACATAGTAATAAAGTAAAATAAGATACATTTTTAGCAGTAAAGACTACCTAAGGTAGATTAGGTGTCTTCCTCCGTCTTGGATTTGGAAATACCAGAAAACAAGCTCTAGGTCTTTAATTGAATGTGTAAATTTTAAGAGTAGAAGGAAATTCGTGTGCAAGAACTTTCATTTCAATAAAAAAAAATAACATGTTTTATCATATTTATGGTTGTATTTTACAAAAAGCAAAAAACTTTTGTTTGATGATTTTTTTTCCCAACTTTATCACATAAGGGTAGACAACTCAAATACAAGGGCAGATAATTCAGATAAAGGTAGTTTTACAATATAATGTGTTAAAAATTTACCTATTTAATTATGTAGCAAGAAAACGGATCCAGTTACCCCACTTTCTTTTTATTAACTGAAAGCATACTATTAAAGCTATCTTATTATATGTTATCTCAAAGTTCTAATGTGTAGTTTACGCTTTATTGCCAAAAAAATGGGTTCTCCATGCATAATCTATACAAAATCTGTCAATTTTGAACACTGTGTAGCCTGAAAATAAGCCCCATGACCCATTCTTTTTGTTTTTTTATTTTATAAAAAGCATGGTATGAACTATATTTTGGCAAATTATGAAAAAATTCTATGGAGCAAATTTAGACACCCCATCTACCTTAAACGACCATAAGTGTTAATGAGCCGTTGTTATTGTAAACATGGTAAATACATAAAATATTATGAATAAAATCTGTTATTAATTTCTTCCAGTTGGTATTTGGTAGCCAACGCAGGGTCCAAATATTTCAATAAATAGCGCAATATCTGTGAATGAATCAGCATGGAAATTTTGTCTTTCCATAAACATACATGATCGTATAATGAAGTCTTAAAATATCTACATTCTAAAATAAGAACATTCACAAATGTCTCGGCCTAAAAATCTTAAATCTAATTATGAATGTACTAACATTTTGCCACATGCAAGGTGTGTAAAAATTAGATTCAGTATGTTTTCTAAATATAGAGATACTTTTATATTTAGTAAATATGTTTCAAAAAATAGTCTTTAAAAAAACAGCTGTTAATTACCAATAAACAGATACTAAACGTGTGACAACAATGGTAAACTTTTAAGATAAGATACACTCATAAAGTCGTTATTTCGATCAAGGTTAATGCAAAAGAAGGGCAAACTATAGCATGGGGACAGTCAAACTTATAGATCTAAAATAAACTGACAACGCCATTGCTAAAAAGTAAAAAGACTAACAGACAAATAATAGCACACAAGGAGTTTTTTTCAAAACTTTATGAGGGGGTCTTTACACAATATAAAACTAGTACCGTTTAAGAAATTAAACTTTGTATATGGTAAAGCAAGGTAAATGCAGGATATAAAATTACAGGTAAAGTCAGTCTAGTGTGAATTAGCATAAAGTACAGTATATAAATACAAAAAAGTAAAATATTTTATAAAAAGCATGATATGAACTATATTTTGGCAAATTATGAAAAAATTCTATGGAGCAAATTTAGACACCCAATCTACCTTAAACGACCATAAGTGTCAATGAGCCGTTGTTATTGTAAAAATGGTAAATACATAAAATATTATGAATAAAATCTGTTATTAATTTCTTCCAGTTGGTATTTGGTAGCCAACGCAGGGTGCAAATATTTCAATAAATAGCGCAATATCTGTGAATGGATCAGCATGGAAATTTTGTCTTTCCATAAACATACATGATCGTATAATGAAGTCTTAAAATATCTACATTCTAAAATAAGAACATTCACAAATGTCTCGGCCTAAAAATCTTAAATCTAATTATGAATGTACTAACATTTTGCCACATGCAAGGTGTATAAAAATTAGATTCAGTATGTTTTCTAAATATAGAGATACTGTTATATTTAGTAAATATGTTTCAAAAAATAGTCTTTAAAAAAACAGCTGTTAATTACCAATAAACAGATACTAAACGTGTGACAACAATGGTAAACTTTTAGGATAAGATACACTCATGAAGTCGTTATTTCGATCAAGGTTAATGCAAAAGAAGGGCAAACTATAGCATGGGGACAGTCAAACTTATAGATCTAAAATAAACTGACAACGCCATTGCTAAAAAGTAAAAAGACTAACAGACAAATAATAGCAGACAAGGATTTTTTTTCAAAACTTTATGAGGGGGTCTTTACACAATATAAAAATAGTACCGTTTAAGAAATTAAACTTTGTATATGGTAAAGCAAGGTAAATGCAGGATATAAAATTACAGGTAAAGTCAGTCTAGTGTGAATTAGCATATAAAGTACAGTATATAAATACAAAAAAGTAAAATATTTTATAAAAAGCATGATATGAACTATATTTTGGCAAATTATGAAAAAATTCTATGGAGCAAAATTAGACACCCCATCTACCTAAACGACCATAAGTGTCAATGAGCCGTTGTTATTGTAAACATGGTAAATACATAAAATATTATGAATAAAATCTGTTATTAATTTCTTCCAGTTGGTATTTGGTAGCCAACGCAGGGTGCAAATATTTCAATAAATAGCGCAATATCTGTGAATGGATCAGCATGGAAATTTTGTCTTTCCATAAACATACATGATCGTATAATGAAGTCTTAAAATATCTACATTCTAAAATAAGAACATTCACAAATGTCTCGGACTTAAAATCTTAAATCTAATTATGAATGTACTAACATTTTGCCACATGCAAGGTGTGTACAAATTAGATTCAGTATGTTTTCTAAATATAGAGATACTTTTATATTTAGTAAATATGTTTCAAAAAATAGTCTTTAAAAAAACAGCTGTTAATTACCAATAAACAGATACTAAACGTGTGACAACAATGGTAAACTTTTAAGATAAGATACACTCATGAAGTCGTTATGGGGTCTTTACACAATATAAAAATAGTACCGTTTAAGAAAGTAAACTTTGTATATGGTAAAGCAAGGTAAATGCAGGATATAAAATTACAGGTAAAGTCATTCTAGTGTGAATTAGCATAAAGTACAGTATATAAATACAAAAAAGTAAAGTAAAATAGTAGGTTACAATAGGTACTCCTTTATAACATGAACATTTTAATGTTAATCAGCATATAGCAAAGTATATAAATATAAAAGCATACAATAAAATAGTGTGATCCAATATGTCATTCATTATGACATTCACATGATCTGTAATTTCCGAAACGCATAGAATGTTGCATACTAGTATCTATTATCAAAATGTGATGAGAATAAATAACACAAGGCAAAATTCATAACATTTTTTTTGGGGCTGAGGAGTGAAGAGGGTATAAGAAACTTAAAACAATGAAAAAAGTACTGATGTTTCAAAAATGCTGTTTGCTTATGACTGGCATGCTTTTCATATTTTAAGTTAAATTACCATTTCAGACTTTCGTTCTATCCGTATATAATAACATTAATACATAGATATCTATTGATTAAGGTTAGAATAAAAAAAACAATAATCATAACTAAATGGGCATACACTCAAGTTCTAAGACGTTTAAAAAAAAATATCGGATATGTTCTAATTTTTTTTTTTGAATAATTTTGTTTTCTACGTATTCTTGAATACATTGTCGTTATTGAAACAGCGACCGATTTAGTAGGAACATTATCTACATAGTAGATAAAAACAACTTGAACTGTGACACAGTTCAGATTGTGGTGAATAATGTTACCGTTTGTGGTTTTTCAATTTCATTTGATTTTTGTGCTTGTAAGTGGAAGCCGTGGCGAAAAACGGTTGCTTCTAAACGACCCAGATTATGCAGCTCGAATACAGCAACTTGAAGTTACTGTGCAAACATTAGTCAGTGAAATGACTTCAGTAAAACAACAGAAAGTTACCACAGAATCTAAACTACTTGAGGCTTACACTAAAATTTCACAACTTCAATCAGCTTTAAATTCACGAACACGTACGTACATATTGATTTTCTTTTTGTATCCTTTGCAATTTCTATGCTCTATCAATTTTAGAAAAAAGGGTGTGGTAAGATTGCCAATCAAATAATTCTCTACTAGAGACCAAACAATATAGAAATAAGCAACTATAGGTCAATGTAGCAAAACCTATCTCGAATAGCAAGCTACAAAAGGCCAAAATGATTTTCATACATTTACTTTGGGTTTTTATAAAGGAATAAACAAATCGAATAAACTGCCAATTTTATGTTACGAAGTCTGTTTGCGCAAACAATAGAATACCTTGAATGAAAAGTGTTGTAATAAAAACTATATATTATCATTACTCAATCATAATTAGTACTCATACTTCCATTACCGTGTACCCTGATTTGATGTAATTATTATGTATCCAATTTGTTTCGATGCATTTTAAATTTGAATGTTAAAATATGATATACTATATAAGATAATAAAAGGAATGTACATTAGAAATGACAATTAAGGATTTTCCTTCTACTGCAATGTTTATAAATCACCGCCATATTATGTCAGTCTTAACCAAAAAATTATAAATCATAGAATTATTTTATTTGAAAAACTCATCATAGTTACTAGGATTGAAATTTTATATCTGAGCCTGCTGAGCGTTTCGTCTACAAAAGACTCATCATTGACGCTCTTATAAAAAATGTTAAAAAGTTGAAGAGCAATGAGGACCATAACTTCGAATTCGGCTACGGTAATTTATGCCTGAGGTAGAAAGGCTTAGTATTTCAAAAATGCAAAGTATTGTAAACAGTTAATTTATTATTATTACCATATCTATAATAATTCATGTCAAAACAAAAGTACTGACTACTGCGCCATATGATGTCAGTCTAAGAAACTATTAATCATTACATTATTTTATAAAGAGAATGGAGCTGTCTACATAAGATGGGGAAAGAAAACTTGTCCTCAAAACAATGGAACAGAACTTATTTATTCAGGTATGTTATCTGAAAAAAACTGTAGCGTTTTTAAACAAGAAGAGATTTGTATAAAAAAAAGATAAATGACCCGTTTATGGAATATGATCTGTTATACATAATCTATAAAAGTTTAAAATTAGTTTAAGGATGTAGTTTATTTGTATCAGAGAAAAAAACAGACCAAAGACAATCTGTCTTGTTTTTTTCTATCTCGCAAACAACAAAAATTCGTGGATTCAAGACATAAACACTGGGTTTTTATAATAGAATTTTGTGTTTTTGTATAACATATATAACAGTATGTAACGGAGTTTTAGAATCAACAATTATTTTATAAAAAGGTAGTAAGACATAGAGCTTAAGCATTATTTTATTTAGCATGCACATAGTAACAAAAACAATATCGAGTTATACTTGCAATAGTCCATGTGCCAATTCCCCGTTATTGACCCTGTATTTAGAGATCCCTTTTTAGTTGTCTCCCCTTATGAGAGACATTAAATTTTATTTACAATGGAGCTAGCAGAAAGAGCAATTTACTTGTGCGTAATGTGAGTAATCTTTGAGGTTTTCAGATCTTTTAAATACATTAGCTTATACAATTGACATTAGAAATTATTTTTCATGAAATGTTAGTTAAACCGCCGATACATCACTTTCAATTCATCATGTTTAGCATTGGCAATAGCCAATTTTGTCCGGTATAGAACCGTCTACGATTGACATAGGGAGGTAATTCGTTTAAAAAGTATGTAATAACAGAATCAAATCGATAATTGGCAAATGGACTATTGTCCTAATGTGTCTAATTGTTGGTAAAGTCAGGAATATGGTAGATTTTTTGCACTTGTCCCGTTGATTGATAAAGTTTTAATTTGTCAGTTGTAATTGACTTCATTTATTTTTGCCTTGTGCAACGTGGCGCTTATTCTATACATTTGACGTTTAACTACTTCGACTTTTCGAGTTAGTTGTGTGCAAGTAGTTGAAGGCGAATGATGGTTGTATTAAACAAAACAGTTTTTGATATCTATTTATTTATCAGGGCGACACCACTTTTTTTCTAAATTATTGTTTTACTTTAGCGTCAAAAATGCATTCGTTTGTTTTGTCTAATTTTGTGTCAACAACGTATTTGTTTGAGATTAGGTCAGTTCACTTAAAGTTTATCTAGATGGATTGGATTTGGCTATTATGTGTAAGCCTTTTTACTCATATACTATTCGACTGTTTTGGTTCTTTAAATTTAATGACTTTCAACATATGGCAAAATTTTGGGGTAATTAGCTATCTTGTATAGCGTCTATTTTGCCTTATCATGACGGCAGCCATTACAATAGGATTACATAAGCCCCTTAAATAAAAATGCCAATATGCCAATAACTACATTGTGTATGTCGAAAGAACAATTTGTTCGCATATAGATGAATTGTACATATTTTTAAGCTTCTGTCCGTGTATATATGGACATTGTCTACTCTGGAATCTTTCGGCCTTTTTAGTTTAAAAACCGGAAGCGTAACCATAGTATAATTGCTATATAAGATCAAATAACATGACGAAAAATCGTAAAATAGCAAGATTCAAAACAGAAATACAGATGGAAGAAGATATTGTTCATGATTTGTTCGCATATAGGTAACACTTGTAGGTTGAATTTTAAAGTTAAATAACTTTTAACTTACTTGCTATCATAAGTTTTCGGTCAAATTCTTTTAAAAACATGATGATTTCAACCTTCCCATTTCGTAAAAAGTCAAATTTTAAGCATTTTCCCTTAGAATTACACAGCCAAATGAAGTTTTAAAGATACATAAGTTTTAGATACATGACGGAAAAGGACTGGATTTTCAACAATTCTAAAATGAACTATATTTTCAATCTTAAGCTAAGGAAAGAAATTTGATCAAACGGGACAAAGTCACGTGGTGCAAATCATTTGAATAAAGAACCTTTGATTTTACCATATGAGTACTCGTCTTTTAAGCGTCTTTGTTTCAACTGTCACATTATTTACACCCAATTATTCGACTTTGGCACGTTCATGTAGAAGCTGACCTTATACGATATGGGTATGAGACATGCGCAACTTAAAATTTACCTTCTTGTCCTTTAATATTAAGGAATCCAGTCCAGTGCCTTTTTCTGATATAAGGGAAAATATGTCCTTTGTTTCTACTCAAAGTAAAACTAAGTGTGATATAGATTTGTTCTTCATAATATCAAACACATATACATAGAGGAAGCAGGTATACGAGGATACAAAAAAATATTATTACAATTTTTCTTTTCTCTTTTATGTATTTGTTTATTTGTCTAAACAAATTCATTACCTTAATCAGAAAAAAAAAATCCTTTGAATGTTTTTTAAGGAACCATGGGTGGAGGCTGGTATGATAGAACGAGCTCTCCGGCGGAACCAATTTGTATTCCACATGATCCTGATTTTGTCACAAAAGACACAGCCTTTGATGATTCCAGTTGGGTTTCATCATTGTATGGAGCTGAGTATGAAGATACGTTTGGTGGTCTGAGTTCACACAATGATGACGTACCTTGCGCTGTTTGTCGTGCAACACATAAATCATCTGTAATTATGATTCCGGGAAAGACATCTTGCTATACTAGCTGGAAAACAGAATACTTCGGAAGAATGGCTGCCAGTTCGAATCACAACAAAGCTTCCTCACAATACACTTGCATTGATGAAAGTCCAGATGTTTTAGAAGCAGGTAGCGGAAACTATGACGGTTACCTGTTATTCCCAGTTAGAGCAGTCTGTGGGTCATTAAGATGTCCACCATTTCATAATAATGCATTACTTACATGTGTTGTCTGTTCAAGTTAAAATGTAAGCTTGCATATTTTGAAAGGAAAAGAGACACATAATTTTAGTTGAATAAAATAATTAGCATTTAAAGTTGTTTTGTTTTAGCCACTGTAAAATTATTTACACAATATAAACGCAAAATTTAAGAAACACTTACAGTTCAGATAAAATTAGCCCCACACATCTAAGCTGTTCAATCCTAGCAATTATTTAGTTTAACGATAATTGTATGTTTTTAAAAGGATATCAAATAAAATCGGTATTCTACCTTCAAATACATTAAAAACTATAAGAAATATCATAGATTTTACAACGTGACCGTTCATGTCATTGCGAGTCTCTGGTTTAGCAAAAAATAGTTAATCGATGTTTGTATAGCATAAGTTAATAAAGAAGACATATCAGATAAACATACAAAACCTGAGCTGATAAAATTGCTGCAATAGGAACGGCATTGATTGTGTCGACATGTTGAGTGTCTCTTCATAAACACGTGTTGACTCGATGTCGATCTACTCTCGTTCAATTATGCTTATAGATATGATGGTAAATTGAACAATTTTGGTATAGGATTACCATTGACTGCAAAACATTAATTACTTGAACGCAGACATATCGCATCTATGAGCAAATTTCGGGATGGCGAACGTAAATATTAGATAGTGTCGATTTCAATCGTTCATCCTCATGTTTGAGCATTTATAACTAACGATATTAGATGAGGCAAATGGTATGATACTGCTGATGAATGGGAATAGATAATTGGAAAGTTGAAATCATCTCGTAGGTCATAGATTCTAGTTTAAAGTCATCCATCTGTGTCAATATTTGATAAAAGATCAAAATATTAAGCTGATCTTCTGTATTTCAGTAATATCCTTAATTTTATTTCACTCGGATATATGAGATACACGAACTCACTGAAATGTGTTGGTTATTGAGTAACAGGACATCATCAAATAAAATTAAAGAAATGGCCAGGATGATTTTTTCTTTTTGCCTTTATCAGGTTTTGTTGGATTTCTACTTTATATGAATAAAAAAAATGCACACTAAGTACCCATTTAAATGCCGACTGTTTGTCCAAATATATATCTGTCATCTTTAATAAATGTGTTGGCGATTAAAAACTATAACATTTTAAAAGATTTCCGGTGTCTTTGTTTATGGAATCATTTAGATTAGTCCCAAAGGAAGATTTTGTCTTAAACAAGAAACGTGTATCCACGATTTCCAAGCTTGTAGAAAAGAATTGGGTTCAATGAAACGAATTGTCGATCTTGCAATTGAGCATTGAAAATAGGATTGTAACGGATTTAAAAATCTAAATATTTTTGATATTACTGCAGATTTATACATATTGTTATTGATGCTCTCACAGAAAATCTTTAGAATTCACATCTGATTCATACCGGTGATTGAATAAATCTCGTCACTATATTTCAGAATGCCATCTTTTTACAGGTAAGGATTTGAAAAAGTGTTTTGGCCAAACATCTTCAGGACCTGACTATACAAGAATGTTTGAGAATAGTAATTCAATGTAAAAACAGTAGATTGTAAAGGTTCTGTCGAACCGTGACCTTTATGGCTCGAAAGCAAGATATAGAGAGCCAAGATTCTGTCGTCGGCGTCGGTGTTGTCTTTATCATCTATTAGTTTCAGTCTGTGGTTAACGTTTTTTATATATCAAAATCTTTGTTAAACATATACGAAAATACATGATATTTCAACAGAAGCATTTCTATGACCAAATAAACTCATCATTAATACGTATACCAAATGATAGTATTCACAGTAGAATTTTAACAAAATATGTATATTTGTTTGTCCTTGCTTTCGTATATATGGACATAGTTTGTGTTGCAATCAATAGTAACATACAGTTAAAGTGGTGTGTTTTTCAATCAACTATAACTATGTCAAACCTACATTAATTTTAATGAAATTTGAACAGAAGCTTGTTCATGACTCTTAATGTGGGATTCAGAGAAAAGTCAATAACATATTTTTTTTTCAATTTTCTATATTTTACTGATTAGTAATGGACTTTAAGTGTTACATGATTTTTTTCAGTCTTAAATAACCTTTTATGAAGTTTTATGTAAAGTGTATTGAAGCTTTTTTTTTACGATCAAAAGACGTCATAAAGAGAAAATTATTAGCAAATTCTACGTCTGATGACGAAGTTTTAACTTTGGAATAGCATGATGTAAGAAATATTCATAACCATTATGATTTAAATGTGCTAAGAATTTGCAGCATTATAAATTCAAGATATTCATTTGAATTGAAAGGCATTTTTATTTGTAAATAAGCATATAGTAAGTAAAAGCGTGCTACGAGTGTTCCCTTCTTAATTACATGCTCATATGCTATTTTTTTCAAGCGAATTTTTAAAAAGCTTGAAGAAAGAGAGGAAGCAAAAATCAAATGTACTTTATTAAAGATCTCGAATTTCGCTGCTGTATAAAAATTCATCCAAAATTTTCAGAATGTATGATCTTATCTGTTATAATATTAGAAAACAATTAAAACAGTTGGAATGCCAAATTAGAGTTGTGAAAAATGAAGCTTAGACAATATAAACCTAGGCGTTTCGAAAAATTCTTCATTTTATAAATAGTTAATTAGCAGAAAAATGAACATATGAATCGTATTGCCTATCGAATAAGAAATGCTGCTTTTTTTGGCTTGTAATAATCTTGTGAACACCAACTAAGCATTCAAATATGTATATATATTTCTCTAGTTCTTCGTTAATTATCCATTTCTGCACCGATTGTATAAAAAAAAAATGAATCAACGTGTGATTCGTTTGATCTCAGTTCTTCATTGGTTAAAATCTGATCATGACGTCGAATTTTCTTGTTTTCTCTGAATTTTCTATTCAGACGGCATGTAAAAATGCGACCATGCCTGATGACGTCACATAGAAAGAGCACGTCTTTTTGCAGATCAGTCGCAAAGAAGGAATAAGTTTGCCTGCGTATTGTTTGAAAATTATTAGAAAAACAGATTTTACCACTAAATCTAGTGTAATACGATATTTATCCACTCTCGACAGTTAAATTTTAAATATATAAATCGCTCGGCAAGCCTCGCGTTTTAAATTTGAAAATGTAACTGTCTTAAGTGCATAAATATCGTATCACACCCGATACAGTGATAGAAGCTATATATGTTGCCAAAAAACGACTATAGGAACTTCGCGGTCACCTAAAACATCGAGGCTACAAAAGGAAAGACATTGATAAAGGTTTTTCTCGTGCTAGCAACATCAGCCGAGATGAACTTTTACAATATAAAGTCAAAAAGGTCAACAGGAGGGTGCCTTTTGTGTTGACTTACAATCCAAAATTTGACAACTTGTCTCACCTTATCCGCGAAAGTTGGAAAGATATCGAAAAACATCCTAAACTATCCAAGATCTTTCCCGAGCCACCTGTACTGGCTTTCCGCAGGCCCAAAAGCCTTAAAGACTTGCTGGTGAGAGCTGAGTTATCCTCTCAAGCAGGCTCTTCGTCAGTGGGCTCTTGTAAGGGTTGTGGAAACAAACGATGTCTGACTTGCAAACAAATACTGGATACCCAGACTTTTAACAGTCACTCCACTGGTACAGAATACACCATATTTTGCAATGTTAATTGCAAGACTACAAATGTTGTGTATCTCCTACAGTGTAAATGTGGTAAACAGTATGTAGGCGAGTCAGAACAGCCGTTTCACAAACGAATGAACGGTCATCGTAGCGACTACCAATGCAAGCCAGACCTCCCTCTTAGTCGACATTTGAGATCCCCTGGCCACACTAAGGCAGATCTCAATCGACTGACCATTACTATCATTGACCACAACTCTGCTTGGTCTAGGGAGGATAGACTTACTCGGGAAAGATTTTGGATTAGAAAATTAACAACTTTGGCACCAAATGGGATAAATGAAAAGATGTAGTTCGACACCATGCAGTGCTTCACATCTGGGTTATATTACTTATTATTACAGTCTCCGTTTCTATTTCTTCACCTTACTCATCTCTAAAATAAATCTGTTGAATATAACAATTTAAATTGCTTAATTTTTTGAGGGATGTATAAGTACCAAGCCACGTCCAACTATTTTACTTTAGTCAAAATTTGTTATTATATTTTAACGGCCGTTTGTTTTAAACATCACAGACTCTAATGTAACTACACTACAGTTGTCAAATCTGAAATATTTAGAAATTTAGACCGTTCAGTGCTGTTTCTTTGGAATTCTTATTGACGCAATCTTTCTTGTAACATCATAATATCGACATCGTTAAAGCTTTAAAATTGTGCTAGTTCACATAGCACATTATTATTTTTATTTAAAGCATATATGTGAACTCTCTGATGTAATTAGTCATATAACCTATGTCATATTCAACAAATTTTTAGAATGGTGCAAGCGTCTTAACTGATGTTCGGTTTGCCTTTTTTATTGTATAAATTTCAAGATTTAGTAAAAGTTTAATCTAAGAAGACTTAAAGATGATTCATTTAACATCAGAATCTGACTGACGAAGGATATCTGTTATCCGAAATATTTATAAATAATTACATTTATAGTTCCTTTTTATATCATTGGTGTTGTTATGTACACTTTTTAGGCGTTTATATAATCTATTTTATTGTGTACATGTATCGTTACTTGTAACGATCCAGCTCCCACGTGGGAAAAATCGTTGACTATTATTCAGACGTTTGATATATATATATATATATATACAACTCGTCTAAACATCAACCCAACAATGTTAGATCTGTAAATTTGCTTTCGCAAATTTTTGGTTCTTCCCTCGCCGGGATTCGAACCCATGCATATATATATACAGTGGCGGATTTACCGGGGGGGCACAAGGGGCACGTGCCCCCCCCAGTTCAGGTCAACAATTTTTTTTTCTAACATAATTTTATTGATACTGAAACTTCTTATCTAGTGCGGAAATTGTCACAGCTTGATTAGGCTTCTTAAACTGGCCGTTAATTAATACCAGCGTCCCCATGCGTGATTTATGACAACTTATCGGTGGGTGTGTAAATATTGACACCTGTGTGTAATATGTCTATGCAAAAGATTTTATGTAAAATAGATCAAAATACATTTACATTATGATTGGAATAATACAAAATTGTATTGGTTTATAATACAATACCGATTAAGGTTGATTATCAGGTGAAACGTCTGATCTGTGTTTTTGAAGAAAAGGTACAAACATTTCCTGTAAATGTA
Source organism: Mytilus galloprovincialis (assembly GCF_965363235.1). Classification (NCBI taxonomy): domain Eukaryota; kingdom Metazoa; phylum Mollusca; class Bivalvia; order Mytilida; family Mytilidae; genus Mytilus; species Mytilus galloprovincialis. The sequence goes on from NC_134850.1 coordinate 30,355,400, forward strand.
CTTTTTTTCCAAAACTTTCTTTTTTTGAATTTATTTAGCAACAAATTAAACTATTTATTTTTTGATAACTTAGAAGATATGTTTTTTTTAAATAATATCATATTTCATTCCCCTCTTATGGAAGGGAAATCAACAAAAAAATTTACTCCCCCTCCCCTTTACCCTAATGCTTTCCCTCGTCCAGGAAAAATAAATTGACATTTCCTATTAAATAATCATTAATAAAATGCTACTTGATTTTCGTTAAAATTTAGTTTGTAACAGAATCTTGGACTTAAACATTTCTCTAAAAGCCGAAGCATGCAGTTATATTTGTTATTATTGGTCTTGTTTCAATTACCATGCATGTACATGGACGAGGCTATGCAAAAGGTCACCATTTATGAAGATATAAAGGTGTTTTGCAGATATTCGAATAATGTGCAAAAAAAGTATAAGTCGGGGCCAAAAAATATAGATAACAGAATATAGAGTTGATGAAATATAAAGAAAATATTGTTTAAATTGTTGCATGGTTGTTAAACGTCCAGTGGCAAATATTTGATGCATGTTTAGGTCGAATATAATAAAGATCAATTGGCAATAAAGTGCAAAAGTAAAAAACTTAAAGCATATCGAAATACAGAAATAATGATTTGACACCCCCCCCCCAAAAAAAAAACACAAAAAAACACAAAAACAAACCTAGCACCCACTCAAATCCGCATATATATATTTAACAACAAAAATATTGGTTCATGGTGCCCCCCCCCCCAGACATCGAAGTCCTGGATCCGCCCCTGATATACAACTCGTCTAAACATCAACCCAACAATGTTAGATCTGTAAATTTGCTTCCGCAATATATATATATGAGTAATGGATTTGATTTTGATTCAGCAACACTCAGTTTACATCAAATGATCTATGATCAATATTTAAGTTTGTGAGGTTTTTTTTATTAAAACATTATACGAAAATAATTTTGACTTTAATACTGCTTCTAGATTACACAGAATTTTTTTCTTTTGTTTCAACTCAGTACCTAAATTACATTGATGAAACTGATTCGGACTTTAAATTAGATTTAAAGAGTAATCTCCCTTTAACCATATCAATCTCCATAAGAATTATTTATTTGAAGCGGAGAAACCTTCGTCAATAGAACACCTGTATTCAACAACAGTGTATCTTTGTTCATGACTGTAATCTTAATTTTCTAAATAAAAGTACTATTTTAGACTTTGCTTTCTCTGCCTGTGCATCTGATGAAATGTGATACATACATCAAATAATAGATTTGAGTTTACTAGACAAAATATCAATCCAGTAAACACGTTTCTTAAAATAGCATTTAGTGACACAAACCCAATAATAGTATGGAAAAATACTCAATCTGGTTCTCCAAAGGGTACGCAGTTCTCGCACGTCTGTTGACATTCTAATATGTCTATAAATAGTACATAAATTATAAGTCGCGCTTAAACAAGCTTTATTTGGCTTTCTAAATCAAGTTATAGTTCATATTTAGAAAATGTGTCTCAAAAATAGTATTTCAAAAAATACAGCTGCTAAAACTAATAAACTCATATCGAACGTGTGACAACAAGGATAAGCTGTCAGAGCTGGATACACTGGTGAGGGCAATATCCCGATTTTATCTTATTAATGCCAAGGTATAATAGCAAACTCAATAGGAAAGATCGAAATAATATATCAGTCATCTTAAATTATTGATGGTAAAGCAAGATAAAATACATAATAGCCATTTAATGTAATATTTATTTGAAAAAAAACCATTTCGTAAATAAATGTGGGCTACAATACCCCTCTTCATACATGCACATAATGTATTGTTTTACAGAAAATTTACAAAACACATACTCTTTGGATGAAGGAAAAAGTAGATATATTCTGAAAGATTACGAATTTCGCTGCTGTTTATATTCATCCGAAACGTTTTGACTGGTATCATATTGTAACAAACAATTTAAACTTAGCAGTCAAATCTGTGTGTTTATTGGTCTTGATTTTGAATCAATAGAATTACTTTGCATGTCTAATTTGTTGATAAGTTTTTAATGAAAACATCATATGGAAATAAGATAACGACTGAGATACTGTGTACAGCATTGTTTACTTAATGTTACTACAACCTTCAGAATGATATATAGATATAAGAAGATGTGGTATGAGTGCCAATGAGACCGGCAACTCTCCATCTATGTCACAATTTATAAAAGTTAACCCTTATAGGCCAAACACGGTCTTTAATACGGATCATTTGCTCACACCGCACAATGCTGTAACCTTGTTGAAATTTTTTATGGCCATTGTTTTATTCCTGTAATATGAAGTTTATAAAGTCTTTGACTCGGACATATCATTAACGTCATAATTAATTATTAATAAACCAACGTTGATAACTATGACCCGACTTATCTTTCGGTTTGATTGTGAAACAAAGAAAGAAACTGTTTTCTATCATGCAAAATACGCAAATACAACCCAATAAATCGATTATCTGATTGTCTGCATATGCATATGTGTATAGTTAAATATCAGATGTTTGACACAATATGTTTGATAGAATATAAAATTTTTAAATCGATAAAATTTGACTGACCCTAATTTCCGGATAATGTAAATCGAACGTTCCGGAAATTCGGGTCCATTAAATTTTACCGTTTTTTAAATTTCCCCACTCATGTGTCGCTGATATTGTGGCGATTTTGAAAGACAGCAATGCCTAAATTTTTATTGAAATTGTCTATCTTTCTGGGATCCATTATTTACCTAACCTGGTGAAAACTTTTTGTATAATGGCCACTTCGTGTTTTAACTTAAATATGTTTACATTGTTTTTTCTATACTTTGTATTATTGTATTATAGCAGTAATTGTGTGTATTTTATTTTATAATCAACTATATACTGTATAATCATTTTAATATTGTATGTTCCAGAATGACAGAAAACGTGTGTTTTCTAACCGGCAGCTTTTAATCAATTGTACGTTACATTCACTTTTGCTTTTACCGGAAGTAACGGGTATTGTTATAAATTAATGACTGTATTGAACATGTTGATGTTATATTTTTGTATGTTCTTCGAATTAGTGATAGATATTAACGTATTTTATGTAAAGTTTATGTAGAAGGAAAGTTTTATTTAGATAAAAGTAATAACTCCTTACGATCTATTTTTGTACTGACGTTGCGCACCTTTTTACAGTTATAGGGCTGTAATGACGTCAATTTCTTAAACGTCAAGTGCAAAGACATTTGCCTTATAAGGAAGTTTCCTTATTTGGTAATACATTTTAACAATATTTGGAATTTCATACATGCGAAATAAAAACATTAGCGTCAGATTTATAGTATTTAACGTCAGTTCCAGCTTGTCCCTACCACCGGTTAGCAGCTGAATCTACGTGTCTGATTAATTTGTCAAGTACAGTTTTCTAAAGCAGAAGTTTTAAGTTCCTAAATATTGCAATATATATGCAATATAATTATTTATGCAGTTCATCTGATTTTTCCAGTTTCTTGTTTTGAACAGAGGCAGAAATTTGATAGGTTTTTTTTGTTTTCTTAAATATACGTTTTGAGAATAAAGTTCAAAAACGAACTTCAACTTTGAATAGGATAAAGATGCGTGAAGTCGGCAAAATTGTCCGTTTGTTTCAAATAGTTAGGTTGTTGTTTATATATATTCATAATATATGAAGAGGGTTATGACTTATTTATTTGTGTAGTATTTTACATGTATTTATATGAAAAGTAGCCGATAGAATCTGTGTTTCTTGAATGTTGATTTTTGGTGTATCTGTTTCAAAGAATATTTGTTCGTCTAATCTATATCATTTTCTACATTTGAAAATGCCTGTACCAAGTCAGGAATATGACAGTTGTTGTCCATTCGTTTTTAATGTGTTTTGTCATTTGAAATATGCCATGATAAGGGACTTTCCGATTTGATTTTCCTCTGAGTTCAGTATTTTTGTGATTTTACTTGTTAATTGTTGATTGCTGCTTTAAGAGATTTATATCTGTTAGTTCGTGTTCCAGTTGTTATTAATAATGAATAAAAGTTGTTATACACTTGAAGCGATTTTGTGTTTACATTCAGCACATCAACGTCCATTCTAATGTGATACTTTATTGCATTACATATAACAATACAACCCGTCTTACACACACACACACAAACATAAAAAGGACTTTGCGCAACCTAGAAACTATGTATATGTGATATGCAGTATGCAGTAGCAGTAGTAGTCATTGTCTTGACCGTTCATATTTCCTGTTAAATTCTTTTGGTTCGTTGTTGGTGTTTGTCTGGTCTGGTGGTTGGTTTGGTTGGTTAGAAAGGTTCTCACCGTTTTGCGAACACTTTACGTTGATATATTGCTGTTTGTCAACGTAGTCAACATATTTCAGTCATTAAATGCTAGATTGACAGTTGACTTATGATAGGTGGCCATAAATTCGCAGTTTTTCATATGATTTAAAAAAAAACAGCTTCGTTAATATCTGTTGTTTACATTAAAACAAAAATAAATTTACCGTATCGATTGCAGATTTTATATCTTATTGACACTTTGATTATGAACAACTATGTCTTGATTAGAAAGTTTTATTGCTTAAAAAAATATAAATTAAGACTAAAAACAAAATTTGAAATCATTCTCTCCGCTTTTTGTTTATGAGATTTGATCACAGTTAATATGATAAAATTGAGAATAAAATGGGGAATATGTCAAGGAGACGACAACCCGACCAAAAATCAGACAACAGCCGAAGCCCGCCAATTAGGTCGTCAGCGGAGGTGGTCCTCAGCTAACCCCTAAATAAAATACTAGTTCAGTGGAAAAAAGATTTCACACTTAACTGCAAAACATATAAATTAATTAAAATTAAAAAAAAATATACAAGACTTACAAAGGTAGGAGCTCCTGACTTAAGACTGGATTAAAAATGTGGAAGGGTTAAACATATTTTGAAACATATAAACCTCCACCCATACATCTAGCCAATGTTGAATAAAGAAATACATAGCAATACGTTCAGTAAAACTTAGTTTAAAAGAAGTCCGAGTCCGATGACAGAATAGGTTATGATATTTTTACCAACTTTTAGTCTGAGCGTCATTGTTGAGTCTTATGTAGACGAAACGCGCGTCTGGCTTATTAAATTATAATCCTGGTACCTTTGATAACTATTTACACCACTAATTCGATGCCAGTGCTGGTGGACGTTTCGTCCCCGAGGATATCACCAACCATGCCAACCCAGTAGTCAGCACTTTGGTGTTTACATGAATATCAATTATATGGTCATTTTAATAAATTTCCTGTTACAAAACTTTGAATTTTTCGAAAAACTTTCTTATCCTAGGATTAAATTACCTTAGCCGTATTTGGCACTACGTTTTGGAATTTATGGTCCTCAATGCTCTTAAAGTTTGTATTTGTTTGGCTTTATAACGATTTTGATATGAGCGACACTGAGTCTTGTGTAGACGAAACGCACGTCTGGCAATTATAATCCTGGTACCTTTGATAACTATAAGTTAGAACACAAAATAAAAGGTAAGTGTTTTGCAATTCTTTCATTTCTATTTTGTATTTTTTTTCAATGTTTCTGCTGTTCTCATGTTAATGAATCGTCGCCATTTTTACAGTCCGTTTATACACACGAGAATATCAATCTGAAAATTTCTCTTTCAGAGAATGGAGCTGTCTACATACGATGGGGAAAGAAAACGTGTCCTCAACACAACGGAACAGAATTACTATATTCAGGTTTTCTTTTATTAGAAACTGTATATTTGCCAAACACGCTTGAATATATCGGAACAAGACAAAATCGATTACATTACAATGTCTTACAACAGTATTTAATATCAATACATGCAACTAAAATATAAATCTTTGGTTAAAAATCTAGTGGCGAAAATAAAGTCTTGCAAAACCTTATAGGCACGTATCATTCAGTATAGTACTTATTTTACATAATATATTAATAAAAATATTAAAAATACCAAACTCCGGGGAAAACTCTAAACAGATAGTCCTTACGCAAATGAAAAAATTAGAAGCTCAAACAAGGGTTGACAGATTGTCAGCTATCAAGGAATATTTAACAATCATTTTGATGCTATTGGCTCAATAAATGAACTTATTAATTCACTATCCTAATACAAAACAGTTAGCTATCGCAATCTTTGCATATGTTTTCTTTATTTGAGGAACATTTTTTTTTATAATGTAGATAAAGTATTATACATGGAGTGGATTTCACCTTTTTTGGTAGTTTTTATGGACATCACGATGTTTCATATACCTTGGAGCTCTGTATTGTTTATAAACTTTTCAAGAAAATAATATATAAATTTCCCTGTAAAGAGTATGCACAATGTTATCCATATTAAATATATACTTTTTTTCCTTTGTTATACCTTTTTCCTTTGTAATACCTTCTTTTTATTTACTTGTTTGAAACTTTCTTATTAATGAACCATGGGTGGCGGTTGGTTCGGTAGAACAAGTTCTCCAGCAGAGGCTCTTTGTCTTCCACATGATCCGGATTTTGTGACAAAAGATTCCACCACTACCGATTTCCATTGGGTATCCTCATTGTATGGTGCTGAATATCACTCTGGTACAGGGCCTTATAATCATGACGTACCTTGTGCTGTTTGTCGCGCGACTCTTAGTGAATTTCACTCTGGTACAGGGCCTTATAATCATGACGTACCTTGTGCTGTTTGTCGCGCGACTCTTAGTGAATTTCACTCTGGTACAGGGCCTTATAATCATGACGTACCTTGTGCTGTTTGTCGCGCGACTCTTAGTGAATTTCACTCTGGTACAGGGCCTTATAATCATGACGTACCTTGTGCTGTTTGTCGCGCGACTCTTAGTGAATTTCATTCTGGTACAGGGCCTTATAATCATGACGTACCTTGTGCTGTGTGTCGCGCGACTCTTAGTGAATTTCACTCTGGTACAGGGCCTTATAACCATGGCGTACCTTGTGCTGTTTGTCGCGCGACTCTTAGTGAATATCACTCTGGTACAGGGCCTTATAATCATGACGTACCTTGTGCTGTTTGTCGCGCGACTCTTAGTGAATTTCACTCTGGTACAGGGCCTTATAATCATGACGTACCTTGTGCTGTTTGTCGCGCGACTCTTAGTGAATTTCACTCTGGTACAGGGCCTTATAACCATGACGTACCTTGTGCTGTTTGTCGCGCGACTCTTAGTGAATATCACTCTGGTACAGGGCCTTATAATCATGACGTACCTTGTGCTGTTTGTCGCGCGACTCTTAGTGAATTTCACTCTGGTACAGGGCCTTATAACCATGACGTACCTTGTGCTGTTTGTCGCGCGACTCTTAGTGAATATCACTCTGGTACAGGGCCTTATAATCATGACGTACCTTGTGCTGTTTGTCGCGCGACTCTTAGTGAATATCACTCTGGTACAGGGCCTTATAATCATGACGTACCTTGTGCTGTTTGTCGCGCGACTCTTAGTGAATTTCACTCTGGTACAGGGCCTTATAACCATGACGTACCTTGTGCTGTTTGTCGCGCGACTCTTAGTGAATATCACTCTGGTACAGGGCCTTATAATCATGACGTACCTTGTGCTGTTTGTCGCGCGACTCTTAGTGAATATCACTCTGGTACAGGGCCTTATAATCATGACGTACCTTGTGCTGTTTGTCGCGCGACTCTTAGTGAATATCACTCTGCTACAGGGCCTTATAATCATGACGTACCTTGTGCTGTTTGTCGCGCGACTCTTAGTGAATTTCACTCTGGTACAGGGCCTTATAATCATGACGTACCTTGTGCTGTTTGTCGCGCGACTCTTAGTGAATTTCACTCTGGTACAGGGCCTTATAATCATGACGTACCTTGTGCTGTTTGTCGCGCGACTCTTAGTGAATATCACTCTGGTACAGGGCCTTATAATCATGACGTACCTTGTGCTGTTTGTCGCGCGACTCTTAGTGAATATCACTCTGGTACAGGGCCTTATAATCATGACGTACCTTGTGCTGTTTGTCGCGCGACTCTTAGTGAATATCACTCTGGTACAGGGCCTTATAATCATGACGTACCTTGTGCTGTTTGTCGCGCGACTCTTAGTGAATTTCACTCTGGTACAGGGCCTTATAATCATGACGTACCTTGTGCTGTTTGTCGCGCGACTCTTTGTTCGTCTGTTATAATGATCCGTGGAAAGACATCTTGCTATTCTGGTTGGAAAACAGAATACTTTGGAAGAATGTCTGCCAGTTCTAATTACCACAAAGCATCCTCGCAATACACTTGCATTGATGAAAATCCTGATGTTTTGGAAGCAGGAGGTGCAGACAAGGACGGTTACCTGATTAACCCTGTAAGAGCAGTCTGTGGATCATTAAGATGTCCACCATTCTATGATAATGCATTGTTAACATGTGTTGTCTGTTCAAGCTAAAATGTGAACCTAGCTGTTAAGGTTCAAGAGTCGAAAAGACATTTACTACAGAATAAAAACAATTATTGATCTTTAATTTTGTTTGGTTTTTGTTTTGGAACCCGAGGGGGAAATTCACATTTACTATAACAACGGTTGCAGGTAGACAATTCTGGTAAAATTTGGTCTAAGTATTTGGGCTGTTGTGCTTTGATCTCTTTTATGCTACATTGTCACATTTGCGTAAGAAACAAATATAATAACGAACTCCGAGAAAAAATCAAAACGGACAGTCCATAATCAAATTTTAAAACAAATAGATAACAATTGTCTTATTCCTGACTTGGTATAGAATTCAGAAAGCAATAGACACAGTAGTTTGGGCCACTTAAACTATAAATGTAAAAGGCAAAGGTTTTATTGTAACAACGAACTATATATTGTTGTCAAATAAATGCACTGAGATGTCGATGCAAGAGATTAACATTAAATATATACATAATTTATATAGAGATACCATGATAGCTAAAAATAAATAAAAATGACAAATTTTATTTTTCCATCATCTTGAAATGCAAAATTTACACCTTGTCGATTCATGAAATCTTAGAATATATACAACTCGTCTAAACATCAACCCAACAATGTTAGATCTGTAAATTTGCTTTCGCAAATTTTTGGTTCTTCCCTCGCCGGGATTCGAACCCATGCTACTGTGATATCGTGACACCAAATCGCCTGCACTGCAGCCGTCCCGCTAGACCACACGACCACCTGGGCTCTCAAAAAAAGAGCTTTCGCTGGCCGTGTGTTACCTTTCCTCGTCAGTTTTAATCTAGCGGCGTACTACAGTACATGATATATAAGGCATGAAGATGTTATTGTTACAGATCAGCTAAATTATCTATAGTAAAGGATCCTACAAATTAATGTAATATACAGTCACAGAAAATAATTATATATATATATATATATATATATTGTATTAAATGATGAGGCTGTTTTTACAAATGTCCTTGGACTATATATAGCAGACTCTTTTTTTATGGCACGTGTATGATAATCAAAAGTCGTTTTATATCATTAACCGTTAACTTCATGAAAATTTGTATCTATATTTATATATTTAAAAGCTATATTTATATATTTAAAAGCTATATATGACTACACTAATTAATATGTCAAATAGAAATTATCATAAATAGTGTTAATAGAGATAAAGTAAGCTGTCTGGTTCCCAAGTTATTTTTAGAATATACGTTTCTTAATTGATATATTAACAAATCGATCTACCTGCTAATATCCTATCAAGACGTGTCAATAACGTTGGATTGTAAATAAACATAAAGTAAATAAAGGAGAGGTACTTAATTTCCCTGTTTATTACATACACATATGATATTTCTCAATGGCGGATATACAAGGGATTTCCTGTCGGGCTTGCAAGTTCATGCATCGTTTCACTTCTGAGGGTATTGATCAGTGTACACGGCCGATAACTTATAACTTTCCATTTTGAACTATCAGGTGTATAATATACATCTATTTCTTGCGTGTCCGAAAGTGATATAATATACTAGTCATAACTAAACTCATACGCTTGTTTATAAATAACAATTCTGGTGTAAAGAATATTATTTATAAAAAATATAAATAATACAAAAAAAACAAATTTGACGAAATGAAAATCTATTTCCATATTTTTTCCAAGGGTAAATTTGGGAAAATGTTATATATACTCGTTGTCAATAGTGGAGGACAGATTGGAACATACCAGAAATATTGATTTAAAAAAATGTACGCACTTGTCGGCAATTCGTTGATACGCCTGGATAGAAAGTTACGGAACTATAGCGCAATTCAAAATATATACATGTATACATTGAACATAAGAAAGAAACATTCATTTTGTGTTAATTGCGGTAAAAGTTTTGTAAATAGACTTGTCCACGTATACCAACAGTATGTAGTCACCGAATGTCGATAGACTATTGTATACCAGAAGAAGAAGAAGAAGAAGAAGAAGAAGAAGATAACCAATTTGATTTAAATACAGGTCGGTGTATAACTTGCTTTGGTTCATCGAAGTTGTGGACATAGTAAAATCACAGATGTATATATCAATTAGACTGTTCTCGAATAAAGGAAGAAATTCGTCATCACCACAATTGTTCCGACATGCATGTAATATATATGCAACTGGACGTACACTAATAATTCCCAAGGGATGTGCATATTTTCCAGGAAAACTATTGAGTACCAAAGTTTAAAATCAATTTCCGGATTTATTTTCTTTCTTGATATTCAATGACAAGCAGTTTAAAGAATATACTGCTTGTCCGCTTTAGGGGTATTCTTGCCAGTTAAAACAGACTGATAATTACATTAAAAAATAAGGAAAGATGACATTAAATTTGTTCTGTCTCTATTTTAAACATCGTTGGACAAATAGCTAAAGTGTTATACATTGTGAGACGAGGACTATTTTAATAAGGACATTCCCGATAATGTATTTATTTTGTTGATGTTTTTCACACTTGAAAAGAATACCTGTTCGTAATTTTTCGATTCCGTTCTAAGAAGATCCTTAAATTTCCTGTCAATATTTAAAAACATCTTTTTTTCAAATGGCTGAAGTATTCATGCGTTGGGAGATTTAAAATATTTTGATGAGAACATTAATTTCTAAATAGGTAAATAAAGATCGCTTTGGATGGACTAAATTATATAATTGCAATTGTTAATGATCTGTTTGAAATATTTTAAAAAGGTTGCCGGTTCTGATCTAAAATAGTACAAATTGTAGTTCAAACACTCGTGTTTAGAAGGCTATTTTTATTTATAAATTTATTCAATTAAAATAATTCAGTACTTTATCGTTACAAAAATAATCAGAAGTCATTTAAAAGTGAGCTTATGCAAAATATAAAAATATACAACAGCTATCCAGTTATTGTGTGACCTTATTACTCCCGTAAATTAATTTTAATTCTTTTTTTTTTTACATTTCTGTGTCTAAAACTATCACTGACTCCCGTTTATCATTCATACGAAATGTTGTTCACACCTGAAATCGTGAACCGTGACGTCTAGATCTCACTGAATGAAGATTAAAAGATTAGAATTACATAATGCTAATCTTTTAGTTACCTTGAGTTTAACTATGCATTCAACATTCACTAAGTGTCACAAAACAATACACATTTTATTTTCACATCACTAGCAAGTGAAAATGTTTGCTGGAATGAAGCAAAAAGGTCAGAATACAAACATGTATTTTTAATTAACTATCGATCATGTCAGTTTCATTTGTTTGTTGAAAGTATTTGTAGAAAAAAATCATAAAAATTTTCTTTTGTATGATTTACTTTTATTACTTAAATTCGTATAAAAAAAATCCACACACAAATCCTACAATCTAATTTTAAAAGTTGCATGGCTATCACTTATTTTTCGTTGGTTAATAGCTACACCAAAAGTCGTCGATGCGCTTTAAATCGAGTTATTAGATGGTTAACGAACAAGACTTAAATGAGATTAATTTCACTCCCGGTAGGCAAAAAGACATAAGTCAGGAAGTTTGAAGAAATAAAATTAATAATTCCCAATTTTCTTCTTTATTAGTTTGCATATCAAAAGAAAACTTGGTGAATATGGTTTTTATTGTATTATTAACATAATAAGATGAAAAGTGAAAAATCGCAAATTATCCCTTTAAGGGGAGATAACTCTTTTGGTAAATATTATATACTATACTGATTAGGATTTTTTTTAATTTTTACTAGTAGCAAGAAAACAAGGTCGGTGACACCATTTTTTCTTTTTATTTCTTAAAACATATTATTAACACTATTTTCTTACAATTTATTTCAAAATTCTATCTCATATGTGTTTTTTCATGAACAATCCAACTAAATTTAGGCAATTCTCAACGACTCATAGCTTGGAAAATAGCACGGTGACCGATACTTTCATTATATTTTTGAAAAAAGCACTGTAAAATCATCTTTTTGGCAAAGTATAAGAAAATTTTATTACAAAAATTATATACTTAAACATTATAAGACATTTGATCGTCCCAGAAACTAGATAAAGGAAGCAGTCTTTTTTTAATCTACTCATTCAGTTATATTTAGGTAACCGATTTCTTTAATCTTTTTTAAGAAACAAACTGATTAATATAACAAAGATTAAGTGTTAAAATAAAACCGTGAAAATCCCTCCTTAATGTGAAATAGAAAAATGAAGATGGTTGTGATTGCAAATGAGTCAACTATTCACATGAGACAAAATGACACAGAAATTAAAAAACTATAGGTCACCGTACGTGTATGTTATCGTGTATTTAATGTGCGAAAAAATAGGAGTATTTAGTGAAATCGTTTGGTCTGTCATGTACAGATATTTGAATGAAGTTTATTAGACCAGTTAATCTCTCAAGCAATAATTTTAGAGGTTTTAATAGTTATCAATATTAATGTACGCCAGACGCGCGTTTCGTCTACATAAGACTCATCAGTGACGCTCATATCAAAATATTTATAAAGCCAAACAAGTACAAAGTTGAAGAGCATTGAGGATCCAAAAACATGCCAATTTATGTGAAAATCCCCCTGTAATCCCTAATGATAAGTTGTTATCAAATAGTACCTTTTTATTTATGTTGGTGTGTCTTTTTGTTTCTGTTGTTCTGTTGTTCTGTTGTTCTGTTGTTTTCCTCTTAAATTTGATGTGTTTCCCTCGATTTTAGTTGGTATCCCGCATTTTTTTCTCTTAATCGATTAATGACTTTTGATCCACGGTCTACCACTGTTGCCTTTTAAAGTAATAAGTATAAAAAACACATGAGAGCCTAAATTGTCCATGAAAGAATGAAGGTCATATATTTAAATATATACTAAACATTGAAAGAGTTTCGTCCTAGAACATTGCTTCGTCACTTAACAATTTTTGCGTATAAAATTACTATCTCATTATCTTTTCTACATGTAAAAGTTTTCTCATAGAAATAAAGAGAAAAGGGCAAAAAATGAATTCATACTTGCAGTAGCATCATAAGTTTTTAAATGCATAAAAGAAGATAGACTTTGCAATAGTTATGAAAGGTAGCAGGATTATAATTTAATACGCCAGACGCGCGTTTCGTCTACAGAATACTCATCAGTGACACTCAGATCAAAAAAGTTGTAAGGCCGAACAAGCACGAAGTTGAAGAGCAGTGAGAACCAAAAATTTCAAAAAGTTGTGCCAAATACGTCCAAGGTAGTCTATTCCTGAGATAAGGAAATCCTTTGTTTTTCGAAAAATTTTGTAACAGGAAATTTATAAAAATGGCCATATAATTGATATAAAACTTTTATTATCCTTTGACTTTAATATAGGTAATTGATTAGGGAGACTACTTGAAAGTCGTTTGACTGACACACGAGTTTCAAGCATAGTTTAACTGCTCAACTTTTTTCATTTTAATACGATGATCAAGAAAAGAAAACTGTCGTTATGAAGAAATCTATCCAAAAGGTTGGGAATAACCCCTTGAATGAGAGTAACCCTTTAATGTAATGACTACACATGAAATGAGGGATCAGTTTCATGTGATAAAAGCTTTTGATTTGTTGTAAAAACCACTTCTAAATACAAAAGGGCACATCAGTATTCTTCTTTCAAAGAAACTTTCCCTACGAACTATACTGATATTATATGATCAAAATATGTCCATTAATTCTGTTATATTCCAGGACTTATATCTTCTTTATAATTAAAAATATAGTGGCTCCCTCATTTAGAAAAGTTGTATAAAAAAACAATGAATATTTTTCACTTTTAAGTTTAAAAAATTTCTGTTGTTTTAAAGTAAATGATTAGTGTTTATTCATTAAATGTAGACTCTAAAATAAGTTTGAGAGAATAATCATTGACACAATGAGGCAAAATCAACTTATTTAAGGGAGGAGGGGGTAGAAAAAAGGTAAATTTTAAACGAAAAATATATTAATGTTACTTGGCGAAAAAAAAATAATAAAGTGGCGAAAAATATATTGTTTTGGCGAAATAGGTGGCGAAAAAAATAATTGACCCATGGGAAACCCTGGGTATGACATATGATAAAGTTTTCCTTTTATTCGTATTTTCTTTTGATAGCATGCGTTTAACTGTTTGTATTTTTAATTTGTTTATACTGTCATGTTTGGATAACATAGATTTTCTAAAATTTATTGTTTTTCTTAAAAATAACGGGATATGATAAGAAAAAAAAACCAACAAAAAACAACGACGTATACAAAATAAGATTGAAAAAAAGTATTGCCGGGAACGAAGCACATGGAATAACGTGTGTCTTAAATGACTAAAAAAAGTGAAACTACCCTGCTATTAAAAGTTTGGTTTTTTTCCTGAATATCTATAAAAAAATAAATATTATATGGTGAAATAGCACCTCAAAATTTAAGCTATTGCTAAATATGTTTTTTTCTTTTATTTGAACAATTAACGAAAAAATTGTACTTCTGCGTTGACATAAATTATCATTGTTATAGTCTTATTCTGCATTTTTACTGTTTAAAAACTTTAAATTTTTCAAAATACTAAGGATACACAAGGAATGTATAACTTAAGCTGTATTTTGGAAAAACTTTCGGAAATTTGGGAATTCAATGCTCTTTTTCTTCGTTTTATATTTTTTCTTTTTTTTATTGGAGCGCCACTGCTGAGTCTTTGTTGACGCAAATCTCGTCCGGTGTTCACAATTTAAATACTGGTATCTATGATGAGTTTAAGGTAAAACCATGAAAAAAAAATGTACTTCAACAATTTGTATTGTGATGGGTGGTTGGTGGGGGTTAATAAATATTGATATACATCCAGGTTTTAAGTAAATTAGCATTATTACCTGGCAGCTGTAATTAACCTATTTGTTTTTGTATAGAATAAATGACAAAATATAATTTTCATTTATATGATAAGAACATGGTCCTTGCTTTGATCAGAAAGGGTTATATTCCACATCTAATGAGAAACTATTAAGTTGAATATATATTCTAGCTGTCACGATTATTGTACCTTTATGTACTGGTGTCTTGATTTATTTGAACTTAATTGAATTGCATAAGTTCTGATTATGTCCCACTTTGATTTGCCTTAACATATCATTTTGTTTAATGCCATTAATTTAACATGACAGAGGGTACTTTATAAAAACACTGCATTCCTTATTACATCCCTACCAGAACATTTTAATATAGAATTGAGAATATGTTAAACTTTAAAGAGAGATCATTTATGCCAGAGTCAAATTTCCTATTTTAACCCGGATTTGGGTTTTTTTCTCAATCGATTTATGAATTTCGAACAGCGGTATACTACTGTTGCCTTTTATATATATTTAGATATCCTGATGAGCTTTTAATTTTGCCATTTGAAAACGCACTTTTGTATTTTTGGTATTTTCCTTTTTTCTGAGACGGTCCTTGAAAACTGTCTTGAATTCATTTTTTGATACTTTTTTTATTTAAATAATTTCGTGTATGCTTCACATCAAAAACGATATTTGCAAAAAAGGCAAGCTAAATAAAAACTTCATCAATTACTGCCTCATTATATATAAGACTGTTGCTATTTATATTAGTTGATGCAGTTGTTAGAGTGGTATAAAAAAATATTTAAATATAGACATCTGCCTAATTGAGCTATTTCGCTATATGAAGATCTCATTATCGCTTACATTTTCATTTGCTTCATTTTCCTTTTAAACTGGTAACATTGATTTCAAGTATATATCATTTTTCTCTAAAGGAAAGGACAAAGGTAAGGTTTAAAACATTGTTGTATTGTATTAGTTTTATTCAATAAACTTACAAAAAGCATTGCTTTATAAAAATAAAGAAGATGTGGTATGATTGCAAACAAGGCATTGCTTTATAAAAATAAAAAGATGTGGTATGATTGCAAACAAATTTGTGTATGTTTATGTGACGAACTGATAGTCACACATAGTTTAAACTTTTAACAAGAGATTCTATGATTTCTAAATATTAATATAGAATTATTTTGTATTCATTAAGATTGATTGTGAAAAGAGTTCAATTGGAAAAAGAATCCATCTCATTCTTCTCTATGTAACGTAAGAAACGAATTTCGGATGTTCGATCCTCTTGTTTTTGAATTTTTGCCAGATATCGGAAGCCTCTGGTTTTATCCTATAAGTTATATGGTTCGCTACTGACCCCATACGGATCCATAGAGGGTTAGTAAAATCCATAGGGGGTTAGGCCGGAGGCCGAGTCCCCTATGCATTTTATTCACCCTCTATGGATCCGTAAAGGGTCAGTAGTTAACCGTATAACGAATTTATCGGACGCTGGTCTTTTTCTGCGGCGTTTTGTTGAAAAATAAACAATGAAACACAACATTAATAGATGACGTCGCCATTAACGCGTCATGAACCCCATATGAAACTTACTAACCCCATACGGTCTCATAGGGGGTCACCACGTGACGGCATTTAACCAATCACAACGTGATAATTTATCTGTGGTCCGATAAATGTACATATAGTGGCATTAAAAAATCCCCTCTAACCCCTCTTTTGATAATTTTATTACATTTAATTTTTTTTTAAAAGCCACACATGAAAATCCTATAAACTCTTTGTTATTTTTTCATATTTTTATAAAGAAAAAAGGGTTCTAATTTTCAATGGCTTATATCTCGAACATCCTTAAACAATAAATTGTATCAAATTTCTTACAGCACAGGTCTATCCACAATTTTTTTTTTATGAAAAATGCGAATTATGAAATGTAAAATGTTATTTTAGGATTATTGATTCTTTTCAACTTAAACAGTTTAAGAAATAAAATTATTTGAATAACAGAAAGTGATGACAGGATGTAAAAAAAAGAGAGATGGACAAGACAGAAATTGTTTTGTACGACTCATCGATGAAGCTCGAATCAACAACAATGTTGAAAAACAATAAAAGCCGAAAAGTTCGAAAAAATGTTGCTTAATAGGTTTTCATGTTAGGAGTAGAGAGTTTTGAATAGTTTTCAACATTTTATGAACAGTTATTAGAAATACCTGGTTTGAAACATTTGATTTTAAAGGAAAATATATGTCTAAAAAAATGTCAACAACGTAAAATAAAAAACTTTCCGTGAGAACATGAAGAAGACTCGAAGACGAAGATTTTGAAAACAAAAACCCTCAGCAACAAAATCAAAAGGTCTACAAAAAAATAGCCAAATAGTAAAATCACAAAAATAATGAACTCCGAGGAAAATTTAAAACGGAAAGACCGTAATCAAATGGCAAAATTAAATGATAAAACACATCGAAGGAATGGAGAACAACTGTCATATTTCTAACTTGGTACATGTATTTTCAAATGTAACCATGGTGGATTGAAGCTGGTTTTATAGCGCTAATCCTTTCACTTGTATGACAGTCGCATCAAAAACAGCTTAAATTGTAATTTATTTGACAGAATTGTAACCCTTTTTTAGAACAATTATTTAAACTATCGACATGATGTCTATAGATATTATGTAAACCTTAAATGATGCCAGTACCGAAAGACTAGCTACTGAGCAAATGTTACATTTGGTATTTACAAGAAGAAATCCAAAGGAAAGACACATTGACTTAAATTGTAGCCTTTTTAGTTCTAAAACAAAATTAGGGGAGTCACAAAAAATTAGTCTGGAAGCTATAACTTACAAACACAATATAGACTTTTATTAGAAGTATGAAATATAGTATTACAATTATACAAGGATCTGCCAATCAATTTTTTCAGTCTGATAAAACCATTGCATCAATCTGTAATGACCCATTAATTACACAACTGTAAATAGAAATAGAGACCTGGGGTTGAAGTCATAAAACTTTGCTCAGTGTTTGGAGCACAAAAATCATGCTCGAAACATGAAATCCAACATTTTGATTGGTTGATTTCCCAGTACGAATACAAAAAACAAGTACAATGGTCGAAAAGTTTATGACCGTAAGGCCTGCTTCCCAAATCTTTATTAAGGATTAAATGTAAAAAAAACAAATGATGCATTAGGAAAAATGACAGAATTTTAACCGTAAATATAAGGACATAAGCTTTTGGTCAATATGTATAATGACCCATTAATAACACAACTGTAAAAAATATATAGTTCTGCTTTCCATACATTTTAGTAAATAGTAAATGTAAAACAACACATGATGCATGTCATTTTAGTCAAGATGACAGGAAATGAACCATTTCGTTATCTTCTATAAAAATATATGGGTCAATGTGCTTTTAAAAAAGAATTTAGGGATCCACAAATTGCTATTTGAACCTCTGCTCTTTTTTTCTGCTCTACATATATTTGTTATTCGTTATATTTTTACAGCTAAAAATGGCTGGTCGTAACAGAGTGATTCCTGTGGAATCGATAAAGAATCGAAAATCTCCAGGCACTAAGTTACATCGTTCTAATAGTCTTTCTTCAACGCTATCGTTATCACCTACAGAACTGAATGAAGCTATAATGGGAATGTTAACTGTTGGTAAACGACTAGAGCCCTGCAAAAGAGTATGCATAGGTATGTCATTGCTAAAGTTTAACTCCTTAAACATATATCAGTATTTATCAATCTTTTGCTTTCATTTTGTTTTTTATTTATGCGTTCACGGTGAAGTTGAATCCAGAAAAAAAGCATATCTATGTTTTAATCTTTTCTTCATAACTCAATGGTAGATATACCCTTTTTTAAATTATCTTTTAAAGGTAAAATATAAGATTGTTTTCTTGGGTTCGTAGCTGATTCAATTCCTCCTATTATACGTATGATACGCAAAATGTTTTACTATGTGCCAACATACAGTCAAGTGAATAAACACCAATTTCATCTGCTTCTTTCTTATTTAATACATGTATATGAAAACCCAACGTTACCCTTCTAAGAAAAATAGGTGAAAAAAGTAAATTAACAAAAACTACCGAACTCCGAGGAAAATTCAAAACAGAAAGTTCCTAATCAAATGCCAAAATCAAAGATCAAACATATAAAACGAATGAATAACAACTGTCATATTCCTGACTCGGTACAGACATTTTCTTATGTAGAAGGACACCGAAGGACATTCGACCTCATAAGTCGAAAATAAACTGACAAAGCCATGGCAAAAAAGAAAGAAAAATAACCATCAGTACAAAAACGCAGTAGTATATCAGTCAAGGAGTTGTAACATATTTTGAGGTGTAAAATATTAATGTGTGGATACGACTGTCTGGTTTGTTGACAAAACTGTCTATCTGCAAGATACTTCATCAAAATGCTAATATATATATAATGTAATGTGTGACAATCCAAGATGAAATTGATGAGGACAGTAAGCAATCAATTTAAAAAAAAACAGTAGGGATGATTTAAAAGTTGTCATGAATACAATGCAGACGCTTTTCTGCGATGTTAATGGAGTATCCAAAATAGAGGAATGTCCTAACAACTCTACTAATCAACAAATATATTTGTGTTGATCAAATTTCAGACAAAGGTTATATTTATACATTTAAAATTTAAGGAATACACTTATACGTTTTAAAAATTAATTATAGACAATAGATATACGAAGATGTGGTATGAATGTCAATGAGACAACTCTCCATCCAAGTCACAATTTGTAAAAGTAAGCCATTATATATCAAAGGACAGTCTTTAGCCCGTAGACTTAGCTTAAAACATTGTTATGTTATTAAACGTTATATCATAACCAGGCGTATGCTTTTCTAATTGTAGGCAATCCAATAACAACAGCTGGTCAAAGAAAACAACTGGCAAAGATGTTGACTGTGGTTTTATTTCCACTGGCCGTTTTAACAGCAATTACTGCAGTCGATTTCTCTAACTCTCTATCAATGTATATGAATACAGCTGAGGTGATGATGCGGATTGAATTCGGTGTAGAACTCGGAGATTTCCTCATGGCTCTCCAAAATGAACGTGATATGAGTTCGTTGTATTTAAGTAGGATTGGTTCCGATACTAAATCAGATTTATTACAAGCATACCCCCAGACAGACGAGGCTTTAGATAAATTATCATCGTGGCCAGTTAGTTCAAGCAACAAGTTAAAGGAATTCCAGTCACGTGAATGGTATATTAACTTTATAAATAGACATCGTTATGAACTAGACTCAACAAACACCAGCGTGACTGCCGAAATTAACTTTTATTCTAATCACATCGATATATTCATACGCTGGATGTATGAAGCGGTCAGCGAGCTGAACACAGGATTGATTTGGAAGACATTGGTAGGATATCAAGAACTTATAATCTCAAGTGAATATATTGGTCGAGAACGAGGCTACGGTATTTATTATTACTCGGTCGGTTCATTCCGTGATAGATCTCATTATATCCTTTTTATTGAAAGCCAAGATACGGCTAGAGCACATTTTGAATCTGCAAGAATGTACTCAGAAACGGCATCAGACATATATCAAAAGAACCTCGACACAAACAACGACACTCTACAAGAGATCAATAAATTGAGGAACGAAATAAAAATTAATTCGTCTCTTGTACAAGAGGGTTCTACATCTGCAGCAAAATGGTGGTTTTCAAACATGAGCATTTATCGCGATGTCATGCGAAATACTCAAAGACTACTGACATCAAAAATAAATAGATTACTTGAACAGAATGCAGCCCTTGATATGACAAACATGATTATTGCAGCAGCCATCTTTTTGGGAATAATAATGGTCAGTCCAACCATTACTTTCTCGGTATACAAGCTGACGTCTAATATTCAGAAATACTCATTGCAGATTGCAAGGAAGTAAGTAACATTATAAATATAAATAAGTTTAAAGACTTTTTTATATGCCGATGACTGTTCGTACAATGTAGATTTAGTATTTGATACAACAATGATATTTGTAGTTGGGGGTTGAAATCCATAAAAAATGCGACTTTCTCACGTTAAATGTTTAAGTCTTGAACATTGACAATTCTTGTCGTGTGACATGGCTTAATATTTGTTGTTATTTGTAACAGTTGGTGGGGGTAATTTATCTTCGGTTGATTAATTCATGTACATCGGTTTAAAAATAAACTCATGTCGATTCGGAAGAACCGACTACTGAGTTAGAGCGTTATACAAATGAAAATAACTATGTCAGACAAGTTACGTCCCCCAAAACATTTATTGACATTTGTCTGTATTGAGCATATATCGTTTTTTTCTCAATTGCATACAACCATATTAAAACTTATGCGACTCTTGGGATTCAACAGTTATACAATTAAGAATCCTTGTACCATACAGCTTTAAACACGATAAACGCAGCTTTACGAATTTCCAAAATATTGTAGCATCATATGGCAATAATTATTTTAAAAACAAGCTTCCAATGAAAATCTGGAGTCTAGCTGATATTCATAACTTATATAACAAAATGAAATATGACATCATAGTCTTTGTCAAGAAAACATTTTACGGAATTATGACTAATGTGATGCAAAAATACGTTGGGTCTGTCTTTACGTATTTGTGACTTTCGGTTGAGGAATCGTTTAAGTATTACCTAAGTTAGATGAGAAGACAATAATATGAAACTTACTTGACAAGAACGTTTAGCCTGTTCAAAAAGGGGGAGAAGACAACGCATCGGAAATCTGACATCATAAGTTTAAGGAAATCATCAAAACTCGCAACATCACTTTAGAGGACAGCAAATTTTATCTGTTTGCAAACTACCTACAGTATGTTCAGCTATAAAAAAGGCCGACATGGCAAATGCGAAAGATTCCCAACGCGTTTATGACAGGGCTACTTGTTTATAGTTACCTCAGATCTAGAAATGTCAAAAGACTAAACATTGACAAGTGCAAAAACAATCTAGAAAATACCATTTTTATTCATAATTACATAAGACATAAATAAATAAAAGTTCAGATATTTCATTAGCAGGACAAATGCACTAGTTAAGAGTTATATGTGTAGTAAACATATTAACATTATTGTCTCTACTGACCAATACAGAACAGCATTACTAAATCTTCAAATTGAAACATGTTATAAAATCAACAAATAACATTGTTATATTATAGTTCGTTTCTGTGTGTGTTACAATTTAACGTTGCGTCGTTTGTTTTCTCTTATTTTTTTTAGTGTAAATTGACATTGCGATAAGACGTGTCACGGTACTTGTCTATCCCAAATTCATGTATTTGGTTTTGATGTTATATTTGTTATTCTCGTGGGATTTTGTCTGATGCTTTGTCCGTTTCTGTGTGTGTTACATTGTAGTGTTGTGTCGTTGTTCTCCTCTTATATTTAATGCGCTTCCCTCAGTTTTAGTTTGTTACCCCGATTTTGTTTTTTGTCCATGGATTTATGAGTTTGAACAACAGTATACTACTGTTGCCTTTCTTTATAAAAAAGCATTATTTTATTTCTAGGACTAAAGCATTGAACAAGGAGAAAAAACAGAGTGAAGAGATTCTGTTCCAGATGTTACCTAAGTCTGTTGCACAGCACCTGAAAGAAAACCATAGCGTTAATGCCGAACAATTCCAAGAATGCACCATTCTACAGAGTGATATGGTTGGCTTTACCAAATTGTCGTCCAATAGTTCGCCATTACAAGTGACTGAAATGTTGAATATCCTCTTTTCCTGCTTTGATAACAGAATTAATTTGTATGATGTGTACAAAGTAGAGACGGTAGGAGACGGCTATTTGGTTGTATCAGGTAATGCTTTCAAAAAAATCATGTTAGCGTGAAAAAAGTAAAATGCCAAAAATAAGGAACTCCGATGGAAATTCTCAAAGCCGTGTTTTCCTAATTAAGCTTTAAATATTTAGTCAGAAAATGCTATACATTCTTGAAACTCCATTCACGACTTTAGTTACTTTTAATTTTGTTCATTTGCTCATACATATAATCATATTGTAAATTTGTTGGTCTAATTTTTAGTAATCTATATGACTATTGTTTAAATAGCTTTGTTTTAATCATAAGAAATCATATTAAATAACAAAATTTCAAACTTGTTACTCCCTTTAAAGGTATCTTTTGGTCGTGTTCCTCTTCGCCTACTCAACTACTTAAATAGCAGTGGCTGATATATGGGCTTTTCTGGTAAAGGTAGATAATAAAACGTTTCTGAGGCAACCAATTAAAGAGATTTTATCAACAAAATGTAAAAGGAACAGAAAGCTCAAAATTAGCTACAAAAGTTCAAGCATATACATTGTAGTCTGACTTCGTTTATAATTCGCGTGATTCGCATTAATTATTCCTTCTTTTTATTCAAATACCTTGCCATATTTCAAAGGACCATGATGAAATACGATCTTTATATGTTAGCAAATGAAATAACTGCCTAAATCTCTATGGCCTCTTTTGGTTATCATGTAAACCAGTCTGAGTTGACTAATTTTGCTATCCAAGCAAAACTTTGCTGTACGGACTTACTTAGCTCATTGTTGAAGGCCGTACGGTGAACTATAGTTGTTTATTTCGGTGTCATTTGGATTCTTGTTGAGAGTTGTCTCATTGGCAATCATACCACACCTTCAAAAGATCATACTAAAACAGATTCTCACCAGTGGCAATCGCCGCCGGCGTATTGATCATGCAAAATATACAATGCTTTTATTATTGATTTATCTTCACTATTAATTTACTCGATGATTGTAGGTGTGCCTAGAAGAAACCGCCACAGACACGCGTCTGAAATTGCAACTCTATCGTTGGATTTATTGCATCACGTGACCAGACTTGAACTTCCTCAATTTCCTGGCGAGAAGTTCAAAATAAGAGTCGGCTGTCATTCAGGTAACGATTAAAATCAGATAACGATTAACCTTGCCTTTATAATATGCAAGAATATGAAGAAGAGTGCAAAATATTTTTTATAGATGTCGGTTTCATCATTATCTATTTATCATGTGATACTTCTAACACACCTTAAAGCTAAAGTTCCAAGCAAGAACTGAATCTCATTAATTCAGCAATCCTCCAGGAAAGTCCGGAGAGACGACAACCTTGCTTTTCGCTATTCGTTCGCCGTTGCAGACGTCCCAGAAGTCAATTGTTCAAGCATCACAATTTCTGGATTCATAATAGCAATAAGGTCTTTACTAAGTATTTATGGTCATATAGTTATATCTTAAATCTTGGGTTATTAAGATTGAGTATATATTATGATAATGTCTTTTCAAACAGGGATTTTCTACTTTAAAAATACGGAGTTAGTGTTCTGTTTATAAGTTTATTGATATTTTGGTAATTTTTATACTATTGATACTCTGTATTGGGTAAATGAGGTGATGAATCTAATTTGTTTAGGAATGGTCGAATGGTCAACAATAATTCATCGCTCAAAGTGAAAAATTATCTATTTTAACATAACAGATCATAACAACTAATTTCAACAGTAAAAACAAATAACAAAACATTGTTCAATTTGAAACAGGGATGTACGAGTTGCCCTACGCTTCAGACTCGACATTCACTAAACATGCATGCTGAAATTGACATGGTTAGTTTTGTTATACAATCATACACATTCAAGTTTTTGTATCGATAGTTGTCATCGTAGAAAAGACTGCTGTTTATTTGTGCATGTTGTGTATGTTATCAGAAAATTGGTGAGATTATTATTGCTCTAAAGAAATGTTGGAAAAGAAACAAAACGTATACAAGAAATCGTTAATTCACAATTGATACGTCGTTGGAATGCGATTGCAATACACATTCTGAGGTCACGCCGGTTCATACAATACTCAGTCCGACAGTGGGCGGAGCTTTAAAGCGATATCTGTATAGTATACAGATACAGCATAGCGATATCTGTAGGGCTATATCTGTATAGTAGAACACCCAATTGCAGGATAAATTATTTTATCCTAAAAACATATTAATCGTGAAAAACATTGTATATTTATTTTTTGGGGCGATCAAAGGTAACGTAATTCATCTACTCCTCCTAGATCCGCCACTGCACTTGAATGAATATGTTTAGCATATATTGTCATCATTAAACCTCAAACCGTATGCATATATTTACTTTATAGGTCCTGTTGTAGCAGGAGTCGTTGGGAATAAGAATCCTAGGTATTGTTTGTTTGGATCAACAGTACGTGTTGCTGCTATAATGGAATCATCAGCTGAAGGTATATATACTTACAAACTT
This sequence comes from Mytilus galloprovincialis, assembly GCF_965363235.1. Classification (NCBI taxonomy): domain Eukaryota; kingdom Metazoa; phylum Mollusca; class Bivalvia; order Mytilida; family Mytilidae; genus Mytilus; species Mytilus galloprovincialis. The sequence continues at coordinate 30,381,049 of NC_134850.1, forward strand.
AAAAAAAATGTTTTAATTAACTATGTGTTCTACATCACGAAACTATCGATTCAAACTACATGTAAAAAAGAAGATGTGGTAGGATTACCAATTAAACAACTCTATATAGATATAGGATGATGTAGTATAAATGCTAATAAGACAACTTTCCGTCCAAGTCACAATTTGTAAAAGTAAACCATTATATGTCAAAGTACTGTCTTCAATATGTTTATTTTGGTTTCGCGTACATCCCACTCTGATTAAAACATACATTAGGTGTCCGTATTTTGCCTACACATAGTTCTATGTTTATTTTGATTTAGGTAAAGTTTCAAACAAGTTCTCGCATATCGCAATTTGATTAAGGTACAGATTAGTTTTCTGTACTTTGCATCCACATAATTTTTAGAGGCGTGTTTGGGGACGACAAAATCAGAGCATCCCGAAATAGAAGCCAGAAAGTAGAATGGAGTGTTTTCAGATCACTGTAAGCAAAGAGTGTGTGCACTGTGGACAAATATTCACAATATCAATCACTACGTTCTGTGTGAAATTGTTTCTTCTTTAGTGCATACATGTACTATCAGTCCGGTCGAACTTGTTATATTCAATGCTCAATACCTAAAATATTTTGAAAACACATTCATTCGTTAAATTCATTCATACCTTTATAGATATAGGAAGATGTGGTGTGAGTGCCAATGAGACAACTCTCCATCCAAATAACAATTTATAAAAGTAAACCATTATAGGTCAATGTACGACCTTCAACACGGAGCCTTGGCTCACACCGAACAACAAGCTATAAAGGGCCTCAAAATTACTAGTGTAAAACCATTCAAACGAGAAAATCAACGGTCTAATCTACACGTATAAATTACATAAACAAACGACAACTACTGTACATCAGATTCCTGACAGGTGCAAACATTTGCAGCGGGATTAACGTTTTAATAGTACCAAACCTTATCCCTTTTTCTGAAACAATCGCATAACATCACAACATAGAAAAAAACACACGATAAAATATCAATTGGCAGGTTTAACTCAATCAAAAAACATAAATTATGCATATTTTAGTTAATAAGATCCAAATCAGCCAGTCTACATTTACATTGCTGCATGAAATGGGTGGATTTGAGATGAGACCGAGAGATGTTTCTAAAGTTACGGTAAGATTTTACCTTGTATTGGACGGATAATTTTAGTTATCGCTATTTTACGAAATTTTTCTTTGAACTTACTGACTAAAAATTCCCTTTCTCTAATGTCTGTGCTGTTTTCACACTTCTTGAGCAGTGCGAGAAAAATATTTCTCCTCACTAGTAAAAAATCTGTTATCGGCAAATGATTGGTCGAAATTTAATTGTGACGTTATATTTTCTTGGGTTTTTTTTCAAAATTTTCCTATTTTGACGTCATGAAAAAAATCGGCTATGCCTGTTGACGTCACATAAAAATACACTACTTTCACCAAATCTTTAAAAAAAAAAAAAAAAAAGGATAAAAATCATAAAAGAAACAGATTCCACCACTATAACTCGAGTTTTACGATATGTCTCCACTCTCAACAGTTAAATTTTATTTCGTTAAAAAGATCTGCAAGCTTACGCTTAAAATATCAAAAGTTAACTGTCTCGAGTGGAGAAATATCGTAATACACTTGTTGCAGTTGTGGAATCTATATTTCTCAGCAAAGTAGAATAATATGAAAAATTATCGCTAGAAACAAAGACACACGTTGCGTTGTCAAGGAAATTAATAACGTAGTCATGGTAAAATAGCGATAAACAGATTATCATTGGTCATCTCATACGTACCGGCTCAAGCGAGAAAGTCCAACAATAAACTATAAATACATCACTTGCAAACATGATCATGAAGAATGCTAAAAAAATTGCATGGTTAGATAGTAACAATACTATTACCATTCCATTCGTCGCTTTATGCCTTAAAAATTGAATAATTCATATATGATTTACATATTAGGTAATACGTTGATATGATTGGTCGAGAAGACTTTCGGTAGTTGATCTCGACGTTGGTTATTTAAGAAATAATTCATGGGGGCGTGAATATATCGTGATTTTACCACGGGTTGGCCCTTTATGACAAATATTTTACCCTGAGTGATAGCGAGGGGCAAAATATCGGCATAAAGGGACAACCCGTGGTAAAATCTAGATATATACAAGCCCCCATGAATTATTTCAATTCTAATAGGACAAATACGGTAATTCTTTTGGATCGAAGCGCTCTAGGTGGAGGCTGATATTTGCCGTTCCCATAAATAAACACACTATTCAATTGGTGTAAAAGAACGGAACAAACTGAATTAGTGACAGGCTTAAACTATTTACAATAATGTATTTAGATAGTTTTGGATGAATTTAATGATAATTAACATAAATGTCTTGTATGTTTAAAAAAAAATGGCTTATATCACATTTTGCATCGTTTGTTTACGTTTTCTTGTTGTGATGATTTTCTCGTAAAATGCTTATATTCTGACGTCGTTGTTCTATGACGTCGGGTAGCTCATTCATTAAAATACATATGGCGTGGGAGTACAATAGGAACAGCCCTAACAATATATTCATAATTATTTTACCACGGGTGTGTACTCAAAGCGTTTGAAGGACGTCATGTTTGAATTTTCGATAGACGACATGACCGAAAATCTTTTCGTAACCAAAGTAAACAAGATGGCGGCGATAATAACACAGACGTTAACAAAATTTATTTCATTGCACTTTAATTGTTAAATAAGATAACAAAAACAAAAAGATTTGTTTGCATGATAATAAGAATGTTTGTAGTTTATTTTTATCAAATTGCAAATTTCAAGGAGTACATATCTTTGCGTAAGCCAACAAACAAATTCATGCGCCAGTCCTATTCAATGACACAAATATACAACTTACGTGGGATAGAGGTAAAGAGTGTGGAAACATATTTTCCCTATTTCCAATTTTAAAGAATAATAAGGATTAAACGCCTTTTTAAAGGAATTCCTTTAAAAAGGCGTTTAATCCTATAATTATGGCTTTTCATTCGAGAACTACAAACTGCTGTAACTGTACCAACAAGATTTCTATCCTTGAAGAATTTCTTATTTTTATGTTCCATGTATGGGGATTATTTTTTTCGGCCTGTGCGTCTGTCCCGCTTCAGGTTAAAGTTTAACTTCAATTAGCTAGAAACTTAGTACACAAGTTCCCTATGATATGATCTTTCTAATTGATATGCCAATTTTACGGTCTACTGAACATAGAAAATGATAGTTTGAGTGGGGCTTCCTTGTTCTAAGGACACATTATTGTTTCAAAGGTAATCGGCAATTTACAAATGATTTTTTTTTAAAGTAAACCTGAAATCCGATGGTTCAAAACAGCATTTGATTATATAATACATGACATTTCGGTATGGGCTGTGTTCATTGTTGAAGGCCGTACGGTGACCTATGGTTGTTAATTTTTGTTTTATTTGGTCTCTTGTGGAGAGTTGTCTCATTGACATTCATACTATGATGGAATAATGATAATTATATAATTTTACACATAAAGCATGATTTAAAAGGCAATATTTCATTCGTTTTCAGTGTTAAGATCAAGGTAATTTGTTTGTTTCAGGTTGGAGTTGAACTTAGGAAGCACGGTTCCTCTGAAAGGACATTCTGGTTACTAAAGAAGGAACTCATCGAATGGGAAGAAGAATTCTGCTCATCCCCATCCGATGGGGCATCATTGGGGAGTTCTTTGTGATACTCAAAATATGTGCATTCAAAACTGATGATTGTACCTATATAGTACTTGTAATCATTTGTAACATTGAAAACGACATCTATTTTAAAATACAATTATTCTCACAATAACTACAGCTATCGTCTCATTGTAAATGGGTGAATACTTAATATATTTTTTTAACATAAGATAGAAAAGAGGGATATGGTGTTTAAATTCATTACAACAACCCCTACAAGACCTTGACAAAGGGTTGCATCGCATTGACTGTTAAACTGGATTTTGGTACACTTCAGTTCACCATTTGATAAACTAACTAAAAGTTTAATGTGGAATAAGATATGATATGATTGCCAGAGACCGAATGCTGTAGATGTAGCAACTGTAGAAATGGTCGGTGATTTCACCTCGACTAGTTCATGACATTTTCTTTTTTATTATCAAAGTTAGGCAGAAACTTTCTAAATAATCATCTAGTAGGAGGCAAAAATGATGGAAAGCCAAAGATTTTAAAAAAATTTACGTTTAACTTTCAGTTTCTATACATGGTCAAATCGAGAAAACCTCGAAAACCTCGAACTAAAAAAAAAATGTACACTGATTGGAGGATAAAAAAGATATGATAAAATAGTTGTTGCATTTCACCATGTTTAATATGATGTTGTATTGTTTCTGTAGTATCGATTCTTCTTATCAAGAAGGTTTGTGTGTTTGATTGTTATACAATTATAATTTGTTTGTGATACAAATAAAGTGATTCGTTTTTAATGCTCTTTAAGATTTATATTGACTTTTACAAGTTCATACGCGAAAATGTACGAAAAACCAAAAAACGAACTTCGTACTCTTGAGATTGAAACTACGTTCCAAAAATGTCTTGAATAACAAGACATTGTTTTATCTTTGGACTAGATGATATACTAAATGTGTTCGGTATATCAGTGTGTTTGTGTGTGTCTGTATGAAAAAATGAATGTTCACCTTTTAATTTGAGACAGTCTTACAATGTATTTCTGCCATTTGGGCATTACAGGGTTTTCACTATTTTCTACTTGTAAAAACTTTTAATACATAAACTGCAAATTTATAGCCATCACTCAGTGAGATTAACCTTCAAGCTTTTGAGACAACAACTGTACGAGCGCCCTCATTGTGCCCTGTAAAGAGCATTCTTTATGTTAGAAATATATTTCATTGAATTAAATATACCTACCGCATTTTTCTAAAAGGAAATCAAATGGCATCTTTAGGACACCTTTTAGACTCAGTCAGTATTTGGGCGACATAAAGCTAGACACTGATCAATTATTAAGTTTAATATGACGTTTATCTCACACTTCATTTGTCATAGAATGTAGAGGTCTACACAAGGAATTGAGCTATGAAAATGTAATAAACGTCATAAGGCATGGTCACCCTGTATCATGACGTCAGAATAAGAAAATCAGTGAAAAGCAACAAAATGTGACTTCATTCACAAATTTTGACCAATGAAAAACTGAGATCAAACGAACCACATGTTGAGTAAAAAAAAATATATACCATCACATTAGTTAACTTCTTTCATTTTTTAGCCAGGCGTTGTCAGTTTATCTTCGATTAATGCGGTTGACTGTCCCTTTGATATCTTTCGTCCCTCTTTTATAGCATTCACTAGGTACATACGTATAGTGACTAGATGTATTATTAACTCAATTTATATGTCAATTTTTTTTTTTTTTTTTTTTTTGTCAAACGTATTTCTATTTTTATTTTTGTGTATTGTCTATTGCAGTTGTGTGATAAAAAAAATCAATGTACTGATTATGCCTGTAATGGGTCTACAATTGGAAATAAAATATATCTTATCTTCCTACATTTTTACAGATAGCACTAGGAACATTCTTACTTTAATACTTTACATTCGTATATAATATTATCACTTTCTAAAGTTGATTTTCGGTAGCTGACACAGGATTAATAATATAAATACTTCTATAAATAGCGCGATAGCGGTGAATGTCAATTCTGTTTTTCCATACACTTACATATCATCGTGTAATGATATCTTAAAATATCCACATTCTATTAAAATTAGAACATTCTTAGTCTAGAAATCTTAAATCTAGATATGAATGTACTAACGTTTTGTCACATGCAAGTTGCGTTAAAATTAGATTCTTTTTGTTTTCTAAATAAAGATATTATGTTATATTTAGCAAATATGTTTTTAAAATAGTCTTTTTAAAAATATAGCTGCTAATAACCAATAAACAGATCCTGAACGTGTGACAACAATGGTAAACTGTTACGATAAGAAATACGCATGAAGGATTTTTTTTATCAACAATGATCAAGGTAAATGCAAAAAACAATATCTAAATAATATAAGAGGTAGTTTTACACAGTTTAAAAACTAGTACTGTTTAAGGGAAAACGGTAGTATTTAATTTTCCCAGCATTAGGTTGGCCTTTTGTGTACCCAAGGCAGGTGAAGGAAGTCAAATTAGGAGCGCTGTGATTGGATGTAAGGGTACAATATATTTTTTATTTATCTATGAATAACTGCAGTGTGTATATTTACAATATAAATTTTAAAACCTATTGAAATATTTTCTAGAGAATTATTCGAAAAGACTTGCAAAATTTCATAAATTTGGTGCAAAATGACGGTGAGCATGGATAACATAAACAAGCTCCGTTGGAAGTTGGTCATGATACTATTTGGCTTAAATTTTTAAAACAGAGTTATAAAGTACTAACACAACATATAACTGTTTTATCCAGGTTTTTATCTTAAAAAGTGATAAATTTAGAAAATGTTAACATTGTCGCCTATGGCAGAATAAATAGTACCGTTTTCCCTATACTGAAGATAGCAAGGGAAATCAAAGTCACTCAAACTTCAATTCTTTTATACTATTTTGAAGCTTTTGATAAGCACATTTGATTTTTATCACAAAGAATAGAAATTTTTCACTGAGAACAATACTGTGTTGAGAAAAGTGCTGAGTCATCATGATAGGTCAAATTGATTGGTAATGATATAAAACTTTATTCTAGGATGTCAATATTAACTATATTGTGTAAAATACACCATATTATAGTTCTTTTGTATTTGATTTCACCTTTCGCAATGATTTTTTCAGTTGGAAACACCAGAATTTAAGTCGTGACAAATATTTTTTACTGAAATGTTTGCCTTTTTTGCTGCGTAATTTCCTAAATGTATAACTTGGGTATTTCTGTAAACATAATCTATTAAAATGGGAAATTGTCTGGTTTAGTTTGTACTGTTTATGGAATTAGGCAATATTTGGTCACATTGAAAGCATTTTCAGTGTTAGAATTGTTCATCTAAGAAAAAAAGAGGCCCACTTGAGGCTAAATTTACATAGAATTTATACTCTCCTGTGTAAAGAATTGTTCACATTCTTGATAATGCATGCAGCAAATATTTCAAAAGTGCTTCATTTTGTAGTTTCTCTCTTTTATTATATCAGACATAAATAATTTTTCATTTCCTACTGTTTGAAAGGACTTTTGTTGGAAATTAATACTCCCAAGGGACATAATTCAGCTTTTTCATTGATTAATACAGGCAACAAAGGCAACTTTACAGCTGAGTAGTTTGCATCTTTAATGTTTAAAGTGTCTAATATCTTTGTTTTTATCATCTCAAGACAGAATAATAGATTTTATAACAAGCTCTAAAATTTTTAACCACAATATGGCATATACTAAAGCATGGAATGGAGATTAGTATGAAAAATCTTGAATTTGTGCATTTCTTGTAAATTTTTGATAAAATGAATACAAATTGAATGGAACTGTCCATTTTATCTGTTTAAATGGAACTATTTATCATTCTTTTTAAATAAGATAAGATATGATTGGATACAGGTTGTTTATTAAGGCTTTTCTGAAAGAAGTAGAGAATGAGGTAAACCAGCATGTAGGGGTGGGACATAAAATGATCTATGTTTCTTTAAGTACTGGGGACATACAAGTATTTATTATAGCCAAGGTTTTCACAATAGCCCAGTGTTGCATTAATAATGTCATAAGAATTCTTTATATCTTTATGTCACAGTATAGGGAAAACGGTAGTATTTAATTTTCCCAGCATTAGGTTGGCCTTTTGTGTACCCAAGGCAGGTGAAGGAAGTCAAATTAGGAGCGCTGTGATTGGATGTAAGGGTACAATATATTTTTTATTTATCTATGAATAACTGCAGTGTGTATATTTACAATATAAATTTTAAAACCTATTGAAATATTTTCTAGAGAATTATTCGAAAAGACTTGCAAAATTTCATAAATTTGGTGCAAAATGACGGTGAGCATGGATAACATAAACAAGCTCCGTTGGAAGTTGGTCATGATACTATTTGGCTTAAATTTTTAAAACAGAGTTATAAAGTACTAACACAACATATAACTGTTTTATCCAGGTTTTTATCTTAAAAAGTGATAAATTTAGAAAATGTTAACATTGTCGCCTATGGCAGAATAAATAGTACCGTTTTCCCTATACTGAAGATAGCAAGGGAAATCAAAGTCACTCAAACTTCAATTCTTTTATACTATTTTGAAGCTTTTGATAAGCACATTTGATTTTTATCACAAAGAATAGAAATTTTTCACTGAGAACAATACTGTGTTGAGAAAAGTGCTGAGTCATCATGATAGGTCAAATTGATTGGTAATGATATAAAACTTTATTCTAGGATGTCAATATTAACTATATTGTGTAAAATACACCATATTATAGTTCTTTTGTATTTGATTTCACCTTTCGCAATGATTTTTTCAGTTGGAAACACCAGAATTTAAGTCGTGACAAATATTTTTTACTGAAATGTTTGCCTTTTTTGCTGCGTAATTTCCTAAATGTATAACTTGGGTATTTCTGTAAACATAATCTATTAAAATGGGAAATTGTCTGGTTTAGTTTGTACTGTTTATGGAATTAGGCAATATTTGGTCACATTGAAAGCATTTTCAGTGTTAGAATTGTTCATCTAAGAAAAAAAGAGGCCCACTTGAGGCTAAATTTACATAGAATTTATACTCTCCTGTGTAAAGAATTGTTCACATTCTTGATAATGCATGCAGCAAATATTTCAAAAGTGCTTCATTTTGTAGTTTCTCTCTTTTATTATATCAGACATAAATAATTTTTCATTTCCTACTGTTTGAAAGGACTTTTGTTGGAAATTAATACTCCCAAGGGACATAATTCAGCTTTTTCATTGATTAATACAGGCAACAAAGGCAACTTTACAGCTGAGTAGTTTGCATCTTTAATGTTTAAAGTGTCTAATATCTTTGTTTTTATCATCTCAAGACAGAATAATAGATTTTATAACAAGCTCTAAAATTTTTAACCACAATATGGCATATACTAAAGCATGGAATGGAGATTAGTATGAAAAATCTTGAATTTGTGCATTTCTTGTAAATTTTTGATAAAATGAATACAAATTGAATGGAACTGTCCATTTTATCTGTTTAAATGGAACTATTTATCATTCTTTTTAAATAAGATAAGATATGATTGGATACAGGTTGTTTATTAAGGCTTTTCTGAAAGAAGTAGAGAATGAGGTAAACCAGCATGTAGGGGTGGGACATAAAATGATCTATGTTTCTTTAAGTACTGGGGACATACAAGTATTTATTATAGCCAAGGTTTTCACAATAGCCCAGTGTTGCATTAATAATGTCATAAGAATTCTTTATATCTTTATGTCACAGTATACTGAAGATAGCAAGGGAAATCAAAGTCACTCAAACTTCAATTCTTTTATACTATTTTGAAGCTTTTGATAAGCACATTTGATTTTTATCACAAAGAATAGAAATTTTTCACTGAGAACAATACTGTGTTGAGAAAAGTGCTGAGTCATCATGATAGGTCAAATTGATTGGTAATGATATAAAACTTTATTCTAGGATGTCAATATTAACTATATTGTGTAAAATACACCATATTATAGTTCTTTTGTATTTGATTTCACCTTTCGCAATGATTTTTTCAGTTGGAAACACCAGAATTTAAGTCGTGACAAATATTTTTTACTGAAATGTTTGCCTTTTTTGCTGCGTAATTTCCTAAATGTATAACTTGGGTATTTCTGTAAACATAATCTATTAAAATGGGAAATTGTCTGGTTTAGTTTGTACTGTTTATGGAATTAGGCAATATTTGGTCACATTGAAAGCATTTTCAGTGTTAGAATTGTTCATCTAAGAAAAAAAGAGGCCCACTTGAGGCTAAATTTACATAGAATTTATACTCTCCTGTGTAAAGAATTGTTCACATTCTTGATAATGCATGCAGCAAATATTTCAAAAGTGCTTCATTTTGTAGTTTCTCTCTTTTATTATATCAGACATAAATAATTTTTCATTTCCTACTGTTTGAAAGGACTTTTGTTGGAAATTAATACTCCCAAGGGACATAATTCAGCTTTTTCATTGATTAATACAGGCAACAAAGGCAACTTTACAGCTGAGTAGTTTGCATCTTTAATGTTTAAAGTGTCTAATATCTTTGTTTTTATCATCTCAAGACAGAATAATAGATTTTATAACAAGCTCTAAAATTTTTAACCACAATATGGCATATACTAAAGCATGGAATGGAGATTAGTATGAAAAATCTTGAATTTGTGCATTTCTTGTAAATTTTTGATAAAATGAATACAAATTGAATGGAACTGTCCATTTTATCCGTTTAAATGGAACTATTTATCATTCTTTTTAAATAAGATAAGATATGATTGGATACAGGTTGTTTATTAAGGCTTTTCTGAAAGAAGTAGAGAATGAGGTAAACCAGCATGTAGGGGTGGGACATAAAATGATCTATGTTTCTTTAAGTACTGGGGACATACAAGTATTTATTATAGCCAAGGTTTTCACAATAGCCCAGTGTTGCATTAATAATGTCATAAGAATTCTTTATATCTTTATGTCACAGTATAGGGAAAACGGTAGTATTTAATTTTCCCAGCATTAGGTTGGCCTTTTGTGTACCCAAGGCAGGTGAAGGAAGTCAAATTAGGAGCGCTGTGATTGGATGTAAGGGTACAATATATTTTTTATTTATCTATGAATAACTGCAGTGTGTATATTTACAATATAAATTTTAAAACCTATTGAAATATTTTCTAGAGAATTATTCAAAAAGACTTGCAAAATTTCATAAATTTGGTGCAAAATGACGGTGAGCATGGATTAACATAAACAAGCTCCGTTGGAAGTTGGTCATGATACTATTTGGCTTAAATTTTTAAAACAGAGTTATAAAGTACTAACACAACATATAACTGTTTTATCCAGGTTTTTATCTTAAAAAGTGATAAATTTAGAAAATGTTAACATTGTCGCCTATGGCAGAATAAATAGTACCGTTTTCCCTATACTGAAGATAGCAAGGGAAATCAAAGTCACTCAAACTTCAATTCTTTTATACTATTTTGAAGCTTTTGATAAGCACATTTGATTTTTATCACAAAGAATAGAAATTTTTCACTGAGAACAATACTGTGTTGAGAAAAGTGCTGAGTCATCATGATAGGTCAAATTGATTGGTAATGATATAAAACTTTATTCTAGGATGTCAATATTAACTATATTGTGTAAAATACACCATATTATAGTTCTTTTGTATTTGATTTCACCTTTCGCAATGATTTTTTCAGTTGGAAACACCAGAATTTAAGTCGTGACAAATATTTTTTACTGAAATGTTTGCCTTTTTTGCTGCGTAATTTCCTAAATGTATAACTTGGGTATTTCTGTAAACATAATCTATTAAAATGGGAAATTGTCTGGTTTAGTTTGTACTGTTTATGGAATTAGGCAATATTTGGTCACATTGAAAGCATTTTCAGTGTTAGAATTGTTCATCTAAGAAAAAAAGAGGCCCACTTGAGGCTAAATTTACATAGAATTTATACTCTCCTGTGTAAAGAATTGTTCACATTCTTGATAATGCATGCAGCAAATATTTCAAAAGTGCTTCATTTTGTAGTTTCTCTCTTTTATTATATCAGACATAAATAATTTTTCATTTCCTACTGTTTGAAAGGACTTTTGTTGGAAATTAATACTCCCAAGGGACATAATTCAGCTTTTTCATTGATTAATACAGGCAACAAAGGCAACTTTACAGCTGAGTAGTTTGCATCTTTAATGTTTAAAGTGTCTAATATCTTTGTTTTTATCATCTCAAGACAGAATAATAGATTTTATAACAAGCTCTAAAATTTTTAACCACAATATGGCATATACTAAAGCATGGAATGGAGATTAGTATGAAAAATCTTGAATTTGTGCATTTCTTGTAAATTTTTGATAAAATGAATACAAATTGAATGGAACTGTCCATTTTATCTGTTTAAATGGAACTATTTATCATTCTTTTTAAATAAGATAAGATATGATTGGATACAGGTTGTTTATTAAGGCTTTTCTGAAAGAAGTAGAGAATGAGGTAAACCAGCATGTAGGGGTGGGACATAAAATGATCTATGTTTCTTTAAGTACTGGGGACATACAAGTATTTATTATAGCCAAGGTTTTCACAATAGCCCAGTGTTGCATTAATAATGTCATAAGAATTCTTTATATCTTTATGTCACAGTATACTGAAGATAGCAAGGGAAATCAAAGTCACTCAAACTTCAATTCTTTTATACTATTTTGAAGCTTTTGATAAGCACATTTGATTTTTATCACAAAGAATAGAAATTTTTCACTGAGAACAATACTGTGTTGAGAAAAGTGCTGAGTCATCATGATAGGTCAAATTGATTGGTAATGATATAAAACTTTATTCTAGGATGTCAATATTAACTATATTGTGTAAAATACACCATATTATAGTTCTTTTGTATTTGATTTCACCTTTCGCAATGATTTTTTCAGTTGGAAACACCAGAATTTAAGTCGTGACAAATATTTTTTACTGAAATGTTTGCCTTTTTTGCTGCGTAATTTCCTAAATGTATAACTTGGGTATTTCTGTAAACATAATCTATTAAAATGGGAAATTGTCTGGTTTAGTTTGTACTGTTTATGGAATTAGGCAATATTTGGTCACATTGAAAGCATTTTCAGTGTTAGAATTGTTCATCTAAGAAAAAAAGAGGCCCCCTTGAGGCTAAATTTACATAGAATTTATACTCTCCTGTGTAAAGAATTGTTCACATTCTTGATAATGCATGCAGCAAATATTTCAAAAGTGCTTCATTTTGTAGTTTCTCTCTTTTATTATATCAGACATAAATAATTTTTCATTTCCTACTGTTTGAAAGGACTTTTGTTGGAAATTAATACTCCCAAGGGACATAATTCAGCTTTTTCATTGATTAATACAGGCAACAAAGGCAACTTTACAGCTGAGTAGTTTGCATCTTTAATGTTTAAAGTGTCTAATATCTTTGTTTTTATCATCTCAAGACAGAATAATAGATTTTATAACAAGCTCTAAAATTTTTAACCACAATATGGCATATACTAAAGCATGGAATGGAGATTAGTATGAAAAATCTTGAATTTGTGCATTTCTTGTAAATTTTTGATAAAATGAATACAAATTGAATGGAACTGTCCATTTTATCTGTTTAAATGGAACTATTTATCATTCTTTTTAAATAAGATAAGATATGATTGGATACAGGTTGTTTATTAAGGCTTTTCTGAAAGAAGTAGAGAATGAGGTAAACCAGCATGTAGGGGTGGGACATAAAATGATCTATGTTTCTTTAAGTACTGGGGACATACAAGTATTTATTATAGCCAAGGTTTTCACAATAGCCCAGTGTTGCATTAATAATGTCATAAGAATTCTTTATATCTTTATGTCACAGTATAGGGAAAACGGTAGTATTTAATTTTCCCAGCATTAGGTTGGCCTTTTGTGTACCCAAGGCAGGTGAAGGAAGTCAAATTAGGAGCGCTGTGATTGGATGTAAGGGTACAATATATTTTTTATTTATCTATGAATAACTGCAGTGTGTATATTTACAATATAAATTTTAAAACCTATTGAAATATTTTCTAGAGAATTATTCGAAAAGACTTGCAAAATTTCATAAATTTGGTGCAAAATGACGGTGAGCATGGATAACATAAACAAGCTCCGTTGGAAGTTGGTCATGATACTATTTGGCTTAAATTTTTAAAACAGAGTTATAAAGTACTAACACAACATATAACTGTTTTATCCAGGTTTTTATCTTAAAAAGTGATAAATTTAGAAAATGTTAACATTGTCGCCTATGGCAGAATAAATAGTACCGTTTTCCCTATACTGAAGATAGCAAGGGAAATCAAAGTCACTCAAACTTCAATTCTTTTATACTATTTTGAAGCTTTTGATAAGCACATTTGATTTTTATCACAAAGAATAGAAATTTTTCACTGAGAACAATACTGTGTTGAGAAAAGTGCTGAGTCATCATGATAGGTCAAATTGATTGGTAATGATATAAAACTTTATTCTAGGATGTCAATATTAACTATATTGTGTAAAATACACCATATTATAGTTCTTTTGTATTTGATTTCACCTTTCGCAATGATTTTTTCAGTTGGAAACACCAGAATTTAAGTCGTGACAAATATTTTTTACTGAAATGTTTGCCTTTTTTGCTGCGTAATTTCCTAAATGTATAACTTGGGTATTTCTGTAAACATAATCTATTAAAATGGGAAATTGTCTGGTTTAGTTTGTACTGTTTATGGAATTAGGCAATATTTGGTCACATTGAAAGCATTTTCAGTGTTAGAATTGTTCATCTAAGAAAAAAAGAGGCCCACTTGAGGCTAAATTTACATAGAATTTATACTCTCCTGTGTAAAGAATTGTTCACATTCTTGATAATGCATGCAGCAAATATTTCAAAAGTGCTTCATTTTGTAGTTTCTCTCTTTTATTATATCAGACATAAATAATTTTTCATTTCCTACTGTTTGAAAGGACTTTTGTTGGAAATTAATACTCCCAAGGGACATAATTCAGCTTTTTCATTGATTAATACAGGCAACAAAGGCAACTTTACAGCTGAGTAGTTTGCATCTTTAATGTTTAAAGTGTCTAATATCTTTGTTTTTATCATCTCAAGACAGAATAATAGATTTTATAACAAGCTCTAAAATTTTTAACCACAATATGGCATATACTAAAGCATGGAATGGAGATTAGTATGAAAAATCTTGAATTTGTGCATTTCTTGTAAATTTTTGATAAAATGAATACAAATTGAATGGAACTGTCCATTTTATCTGTTTAAATGGAACTATTTATCATTCTTTTTAAATAAGATAAGATATGATTGGATACAGGTTGTTTATTAAGGCTTTTCTGAAAGAAGTAGAGAATGAGGTAAACCAGCATGTAAGGGTGGGACATAAAATGATCTATGTTTCTTTAAGTACTGGGGACATACAAGTATTTATTATAGCCAAGGTTTTCACAATAGCCCAGTGTTGCATTAATAATGTCATAAGAATTCTTTATATCTTTATGTCACAGTATACTGAAGATAGCAAGGGAAATCAAAGTCACTCAAACTTCAATTCTTTTATACTATTTTGAAGCTTTTGATAAGCACATTTGATTTTTATCACAAAGAATAGAAATTTTTCACTGAGAACAATACTGTGTTGAGAAAAGTGCTGAGTCATCATGATAGGTCAAATTGATTGGTAATGATATAAAACTTTATTCTAGGATGTCAATATTAACTATATTGTGTAAAATACACCATATTATAGTTCTTTTGTATTTGATTTCACCTTTCGCAATGATTTTTTCAGTTGGAAACACCAGAATTTAAGTCGTGACAAATATTTTTTACTGAAATGTTTGCCTTTTTTGCTGCGTAATTTCCTAAATGTATAACTTGGGTATTTCTGTAAACATAATCTATTAAAATGGGAAATTGTCTGGTTTAGTTTGTACTGTTTATGGAATTAGGCAATATTTGGTCACATTGAAAGCATTTTCAGTGTTAGAATTGTTCATCTAAGAAAAAAAGAGGCCCACTTGAGGCTAAATTTACATAGAATTTATACTCTCCTGTGTAAAGAATTGTTCACATTCTTGATAATGCATGCAGCAAATATTTCAAAAGTGCTTCATTTTGTAGTTTCTCTCTTTTATTATATCAGACATAAATAATTTTTCATTTCCTACTGTTTGAAAGGACTTTTGTTGGAAATTAATACTCCCAAGGGACATAATTCAGCTTTTTCATTGATTAATACAGGCAACAAAGGCAACTTTACAGCTGAGTAGTTTGCATCTTTAATGTTTAAAGTGTCTAATATCTTTGTTTTTATCATCTCAAGACAGAATAATAGATTTTATAACAAGCTCTAAAATTTTTAACCACAATATGGCATATACTAAAGCATGGAATGGAGATTAGTATGAAAAATCTTGAATTTGTGCATTTCTTGTAAATTTTTGATAAAATGAATACAAATTGAATGGAACTGTCCATTTTATCTGTTTAAATGGAACTATTTATCATTCTTTTTAAATAAGATAAGATATGATTGGATACAGGTTGTTTATTAAGGCTTTTCTGAAAGAAGTAGAGAATGAGGTAAACCAGCATGTAAGGGTGGGACATAAAATGATCTATGTTTCTTTAAGTACTGGGGACATACAAGTATTTATTATAGCCAAGGTTTTCACAATAGCCCAGTGTTGCATTAATAATGTCATAAGAATTCTTTATATCTTTATGTCACAGTATAGGGAAAACGGTAGTATTTAATTTTCCCAGCATTAGGTTGGCCTTTTGTGTACCCAAGGCAGGTGAAGGAAGTCAAATTAGGAGCGCTGTGATTGGATGTAAGGGTACAATATATTTTTTATTTATCTATGAATAACTGCAGTGTGTATATTTACAATATAAATTTTAAAACCTATTGAAATATTTTCTAGAGAATTATTCGAAAAGACTTGCAAAATTTCATAAATTTGGTGCAAAATGACGGTGAGCATGGATAACATAAACAAGCTCCGTTGGAAGTTGGTCATGATACTATTTGGCTTAAATTTTTAAAACAGAGTTATAAAGTACTAACACAACATATAACTGTTTTATCCAGGTTTTTATCTTAAAAAGTGATAAATTTAGAAAATGTTAACATTGTCGCCTATGGCAGAATAAATAGTACCGTTTTCCCTATACTGAAGATAGCAAGGGAAATCAAAGTCACTCAAACTTCAATTCTTTTATACTATTTTGAAGCTTTTGATAAGCACATTTGATTTTTATCACAAAGAATAGAAATTTTTCACTGAGAACAATACTGTGTTGAGAAAAGTGCTGAGTCATCATGATAGGTCAAATTGATTGGTAATGATATAAAACTTTATTCTAGGATGTCAATATTAACTATATTGTGTAAAATACACCATATTATAGTTCTTTTGTATTTGATTTCACCTTTCGCAATGATTTTTTCAGTTGGAAACACCAGAATTTAAGTCGTGACA
Source organism: Mytilus galloprovincialis (assembly GCF_965363235.1). NCBI lineage: Eukaryota > Metazoa > Mollusca > Bivalvia > Mytilida > Mytilidae > Mytilus > Mytilus galloprovincialis. The sequence goes on from NC_134850.1 coordinate 30,398,284, forward strand.
AATATTTTTTACTGAAATGTTTGCCTTTTTTGCTGCGTAATTTCCTAAATGTATAACTTGGGTATTTCTGTAAACATAATCTATTAAAATGGGAAATTGTCTGGTTTAGTTTGTACTGTTTATGGAATTAGGCAATATTTGGTCACATTGAAAGCATTTTCAGTGTTAGAATTGTTCATCTAAGAAAAAAAGAGGCCCACTTGAGGCTAAATTTACATAGAATTTATACTCTCCTGTGTAAAGAATTGTTCACATTCTTGATAATGCATGCAGCAAATATTTCAAAAGTGCTTCATTTTGTAGTTTCTCTCTTTTATTATATCAGACATAAATAATTTTTCATTTCCTACTGTTTGAAAGGACTTTTGTTGGAAATTAATACTCCCAAGGGACATAATTCAGCTTTTTCATTGATTAATACAGGCAACAAAGGCAACTTTACAGCTGAGTAGTTTGCATCTTTAATGTTTAAAGTGTCTAATATCTTTGTTTTTATCATCTCAAGACAGAATAATAGATTTTATAACAAGCTCTAAAATTTTTAACCACAATATGGCATATACTAAAGCATGGAATGGAGATTAGTATGAAAAATCTTGAATTTGTGCATTTCTTGTAAATTTTTGATAAAATGAATACAAATTGAATGGAACTGTCCATTTTATCTGTTTAAATGGAACTATTTATCATTCTTTTTAAATAAGATAAGATATGATTGGATACAGGTTGTTTATTAAGGCTTTTCTGAAAGAAGTAGAGAATGAGGTAAACCAGCATGTAAGGGTGGGACATAAAATGATCTATGTTTCTTTAAGTACTGGGGACATACAAGTATTTATTATAGCCAAGGTTTTCACAATAGCCCAGTGTTGCATTAATAATGTCATAAGAATTCTTTATATCTTTATGTCACAGTATACTGAAGATAGCAAGGGAAATCAAAGTCACTCAAACTTCAATTCTTTTATACTATTTTGAAGCTTTTGATAAGCACATTTGATTTTTATCACAAAGAATAGAAATTTTTCACTGAGAACAATACTGTGTTGAGAAAAGTGCTGAGTCATCATGATAGGTCAAATTGATTGGTAATGATATAAAACTTTATTCTAGGATGTCAATATTAACTATATTGTGTAAAATACACCATATTATAGTTCTTTTGTATTTGATTTCACCTTTCGCAATGATTTTTTCAGTTGGAAACACCAGAATTTAAGTCGTGACAAATATTTTTTACTGAAATGTTTGCCTTTTTTGCTGCGTAATTTCCTAAATGTATAACTTGGGTATTTCTGTAAACATAATCTATTAAAATGGGAAATTGTCTGGTTTAGTTTGTACTGTTTATGGAATTAGGCAATATTTGGTCACATTGAAAGCATTTTCAGTGTTAGAATTGTTCATCTAAGAAAAAAAGAGGCCCACTTGAGGCTAAATTTACATAGAATTTATACTCTCCTGTGTAAAGAATTGTTCACATTCTTGATAATGCATGCAGCAAATATTTCAAAAGTGCTTCATTTTGTAGTTTCTCTCTTTTATTATATCAGACATAAATAATTTTTCATTTCCTACTGTTTGAAAGGACTTTTGTTGGAAATTAATACTCCCAAGGGACATAATTCAGCTTTTTCATTGATTAATACAGGCAACAAAGGCAACTTTACAGCTGAGTAGTTTGCATCTTTAATGTTTAAAGTGTCTAATATCTTTGTTTTTATCATCTCAAGACAGAATAATAGATTTTATAACAAGCTCTAAAATTTTTAACCACAATATGGCATATACTAAAGCATGGAATGGAGATTAGTATGAAAAATCTTGAATTTGTGCATTTCTTGTAAATTTTTGATAAAATGAATACAAATTGAATGCAACTGTCCATTTTATCTGTTTAAATGGAACTATTTATCATTCTTTTTAAATAAGATAAGATATGATTGGATACAGGTTGTTTATTAAGGCTTTTCTGAAAGAAGTAGAGAATGAGGTAAACCAGCATGTAAGGGTGGGACATAAAATGATCTATGTTTCTTTAAGTACTGGGGACATACAAGTATTTATTATAGCCAAGGTTTTCACAATAGCCCAGTGTTGCATTAATAATGTCATAAGAATTCTTTATATCTTTATGTCACAGTATACTGAAGATAGCAAGGGAAATCAAAGTCACTCAAACTTCAATTCTTTTATACTATTTTGAAGCTTTTGATAAGCACATTTGATTTTTATCACAAAGAATAGAAATTTTTCACTGAGAACAATACTGTGTTGAGAAAAGTGCTGAGTCATCATGATAGGTCAAATTGATTGGTAATGATATAAAACTTTATTCTAGGATGTCAATATTAACTATATTGTGTAAAATACACCATATTATAGTTCTTTTGTATTTGATTTCACCTTTCGCAATGATTTTTTCAGTTGGAAACACCAGAATTTAAGTCGTGACAAATATTTTTTACTGAAATGTTTGCCTTTTTTGCTGCGTAATTTCCTAAATGTATAACTTGGGTATTTCTGTAAACATAATCTATTAAAATGGGAAATTGTCTGGTTTAGTTTGTACTGTTTATGGAATTAGGCAATATTTGGTCACATTGAAAGCATTTTCAGTGTTAGAATTGTTCATCTAAGAAAAAAAGAGGCCCACTTGAGGCTAAATTTACATAGAATTTATACTCTCCTGTGTAAAGAATTGTTCACATTCTTGATAATGCATGCAGCAAATATTTCAAAAGTGCTTCATTTTGTAGTTTCTCTCTTTTATTATATCAGACATAAATAATTTTTCATTTCCTACTGTTTGAAAGGACTTTTGTTGGAAATTAATACTCCCAAGGGACATAATTCAGCTTTTTCATTGATTAATACAGGCAACAAAGGCAACTTTACAGCTGAGTAGTTTGCATCTTTAATGTTTAAAGTGTCTAATATCTTTGTTTTTATCATCTCAAGACAGAATAATAGATTTTATAACAAGCTCTAAAATTTTTAACCACAATATGGCATATACTAAAGCATGGAATGGAGATTAGTATGAAAAATCTTGAATTTGTGCATTTCTTGTAAATTTTTGATAAAATGAATACAAATTGAATGGAACTGTCCATTTTATCTGTTTAAATGGAACTATTTATCATTCTTTTTAAATAAGATAAGATATGATTGGATACAGGTTGTTTATTAAGGCTTTTCTGAAAGAAGTAGAGAATGAGGTAAACCAGCATGTAGGGGTGGGACATAAAATGATCTATGTTTCTTTAAGTACTGGGGACATACAAGTATTTATTATAGCCAAGGTTTTCACAATAGCCCAGTGTTGCATTAATAATGTCATAAGAATTCTTTATATCTTTATGTCACAGTATAGGGAAAACGGTAGTATTTAATTTTCCCAGCATTAGGTTGGCCTTTTGTGTACCCAAGGCAGGTGAAGGAAGTCAAATTAGGAGCGCTGTGATTGGATGTAAGGGTACAATATATTTTTTATTTATCTATGAATAACTGCAGTGTGTATATTTACAATATAAATTTTAAAACCTATTGAAATATTTTCTAGAGAATTATTCGAAAAGACTTGCAAAATTTCATAAATTTGGTGCAAAATGACGGTGAGCATGGATAACATAAACAAGCTCCGTTGGAAGTTGGTCATGATACTATTTGGCTTAAATTTTTAAAACAGAGTTATAAAGTACTAACACAACATATAACTGTTTTATCCAGGTTTTTATCTTAAAAAGTGATAAATTTAGAAAATGTTAACATTGTCGCCTATGGCAGAATAAATAGTACCGTTTTCCCTATACTGAAGATAGCAAGGGAAATCAAAGTCACTCAAACTTCAATTCTTTTATACTATTTTGAAGCTTTTGATAAGCACATTTGATTTTTATCACAAAGAATAGAAATTTTTCACTGAGAACAATACTGTGTTGAGAAAAGTGCTGAGTCATCATGATAGGTCAAATTGATTGGTAATGATATAAAACTTTATTCTAGGATGTCAATATTAACTATATTGTGTAAAATACACCATATTATAGTTCTTTTGTATTTGATTTCACCTTTCGCAATGATTTTTTCAGTTGGAAACACCAGAATTTAAGTCGTGACAAATATTTTTTACTGAAATGTTTGCCTTTTTTGCTGCGTAATTTCCTAAATGTATAACTTGGGTATTTCTGTAAACATAATCTATTAAAATGGGAAATTGTCTGGTTTAGTTTGTACTGTTTATGGAATTAGGCAATATTTGGTCACATTGAAAGCATTTTCAGTGTTAGAATTTTTCATCTAAGAAAAAAAGAGGCCCACTTGAGGCTAAATTTACATAGAATTTATACTCTCCTGTGTAAAGAATTGTTCACATTCTTGATAATGCATGCAGCAAATATTTCAAAAGTGCTTCATTTTGTAGTTTCTCTCTTTTATTATATCAGACATAAATAATTTTTCATTTCCTACTGTTTGAAAGGACTTTTGTTGGAAATTAATACTCCCAAGGGACATAATTCAGCTTTTTCATTGATTAATACAGGCAACAAAGGCAACTTTACAGCTGAGTAGTTTGCATCTTTAATGTTTAAAGTGTCTAATATCTTTGTTTTTATCATCTCAAGACAGAATAATAGATTTTATAACAAGCTCTAAAATTTTTAACCACAATATGGCATATACTAAAGCATGGAATGGAGATTAGTATGAAAAATCTTGAATTTGTGCATTTCTTGTAAATTTTTGATAAAATGAATACAAATTGAATGGAACTGTCCATTTTATCCGTTTAAATGGAACTATTTATCATTCTTTTTAAATAAGATAAGATATGATTGGATACAGGTTGTTTATTAAGGCTTTTCTGAAAGAAGTAGAGAATGAGGTAAACCAGCATGTAGGGGTGGGACATAAAATGATCTATGTTTCTTTAAGTACTGGGGACATACAAGTATTTATTATAGCCAAGGTTTTCACAATAGCCCAGTGTTGCATTAATAATGTCATAAGAATTCTTTATATCTTTATGTCACAGTATAGGGAAAACGGTAGTATTTAATTTTCCCAGCATTAGGTTGGCCTTTTGTGTACCCAAGGCAGGTGAAGGAAGTCAAATTAGGAGCGCTGTGATTGGATGTAAGGGTACAATATATTTTTTATTTATCTATGAATAACTGCAGTGTGTATATTTACAATATAAATTTTAAAACCTATTGAAATATTTTCTAGAGAATTATTCGAAAAGACTTGCAAAATTTCATAAATTTGGTGCAAAATGACGGTGAGCATGGATAACATAAACAAGCTCCGTTGGAAGTTGGTCATGATACTATTTGGCTTAAATTTTTAAAACAGAGTTATAAAGTACTAACACAACATATAACTGTTTTATCCAGGTTTTTATCTTAAAAAGTGATAAATTTAGAAAATGTTAACATTGTCGCCTATGGCAGAATAAATAGTACCGTTTTCCCTATACTGAAGATAGCAAGGGAAATCAAAGTCACTCAAACTTCAATTCTTTTATACTATTTTGAAGCTTTTGATAAGCACATTTGATTTTTATCACAAAGAATAGAAATTTTTCACTGAGAACAATACTGTGTTGAGAAAAGTGCTGAGTCATCATGATAGGTCAAATTGATTGGTAATGATATAAAACTTTATTCTAGGATGTCAATATTAACTATATTGTGTAAAATACACCATATTATAGTTCTTTTGTATTTGATTTCACCTTTCGCAATGATTTTTTCAGTTGGAAACACCAGAATTTAAGTCGTGACAAATATTTTTTACTGAAATGTTTGCCTTTTTTGCTGCGTAATTTCCTAAATGTATAACTTGGGTATTTCTGTAAACATAATCTATTAAAATGGGAAATTGTCTGGTTTAGTTTGTACTGTTTATGGAATTAGGCAATATTTGGTCACATTGAAAGCATTTTCAGTGTTAGAATTGTTCATCTAAGAAAAAAAGAGGCCCACTTGAGGCTAAATTTACATAGAATTTATACTCTCCTGTGTAAAGAATTGTTCACATTCTTGATAATGCATGCAGCAAATATTTCAAAAGTGCTTCATTTTGTAGTTTCTCTCTTTTATTATATCAGACATAAATAATTTTTCATTTCCTACTGTTTGAAAGGACTTTTGTTGGAAATTAATACTCCCAAGGGACATAATTCAGCTTTTTCATTGATTAATACAGGCAACAAAGGCAACTTTACAGCTGAGTAGTTTGCATCTTTAATGTTTAAAGTGTCTAATATCTTTGTTTTTATCATCTCAAGACAGAATAATAGATTTTATAACAAGCTCTAAAATTTTTAACCACAATATGGCATATACTAAAGCATGGAATGGAGATTAGTATGAAAAATCTTGAATTTGTGCATTTCTTGTAAATTTTTGATAAAATGAATACAAATTGAATGGAACTGTCCATTTTATCCGTTTAAATGGAACTATTTATCATTCTTTTTAAATAAGATAAGATATGATTGGATACAGGTTGTTTATTAAGGCTTTTCTGAAAGAAGTAGAGAATGAGGTAAACCAGCATGTAGGGGTGGGACATAAAATGATCTATGTTTCTTTAAGTACTGGGGACATACAAGTATTTATTATAGCCAAGGTTTTCACAATAGCCCAGTGTTGCATTAATAATGTCATAAGAATTCTTTATATCTTTATGTCACAGTATAGGGAAAACGGTAGTATTTAATTTTCCCAGCATTAGGTTGGCCTTTTGTGTACCCAAGGCAGGTGAAGGAAGTCAAATTAGGAGCGCTGTGATTGGATGTAAGGGTACAATATATTTTTTATTTATCTATGAATAACTGCAGTGTGTATATTTACAATATAAATTTTAAAACCTATTGAAATATTTTCTAGAGAATTATTCGAAAAGACTTGCAAAATTTCATAAATTTGGTGCAAAATGACGGTGAGCATGGATAACATAAACAAGCTCCGTTGGAAGTTGGTCATGATACTATTTGGCTTAAATTTTTAAAACAGAGTTATAAAGTACTAACACAACATATAACTGTTTTATCCAGGTTTTTATCTTAAAAAGTGATAAATTTAGAAAATGTTAACATTGTCGCCTATGGCAGAATAAATAGTACCGTTTTCCCTATACTGAAGATAGCAAGGGAAATCAAAGTCACTCAAACTTCAATTCTTTTATACTATTTTGAAGCTTTTGATAAGCACATTTGATTTTTATCACAAAGAATAGAAATTTTTCACTGAGAACAATACTGTGTTGAGAAAAGTGCTGAGTCATCATGATAGGTCAAATTGATTGGTAATGATATAAAACTTTATTCTAGGATGTCAATATTAACTATATTGTGTAAAATACACCATATTATAGTTCTTTTGTATTTGATTTCACCTTTCGCAATGATTTTTTCAGTTGGAAACACCAGAATTTAAGTCGTGACAAATATTTTTTACTGAAATGTTTGCCTTTTTTGCTGCGTAATTTCCTAAATGTATAACTTGGGTATTTCTGTAAACATAATCTATTAAAATGGGAAATTGTCTGGTTTAGTTTGTACTGTTTATGGAATTAGGCAATATTTGGTCACATTGAAAGCATTTTCAGTGTTAGAATTGTTCATCTAAGAAAAAAAGAGGCCCACTTGAGGCTAAATTTACATAGAATTTATACTCTCCTGTGTAAAGAATTGTTCACATTCTTGATAATGCATGCAGCAAATATTTCAAAAGTGCTTCATTTTGTAGTTTCTCTCTTTTATTATATCAGACATAAATAATTTTTCATTTCCTACTGTTTGAGAGGACTTTTGTTGGAAATTAATACTCCCAAGGGACATAATTCAGCTTTTTCATTGATTAATACAGGCAACAAAGGCAACTTTACAGCTGAGTAGTTTGCATCTTTAATGTTTAAAGTGTCTAATATCTTTGTTTTTATCATCTCAAGACAGAATAATAGATTTTATAACAAGCTCTAAAATTTTTAACCACAATATGGCATATACTAAAGCATGGAATGGAGATTAGTATGAAAAATCTTGAATTTGTGCATTTCTTGTAAATTTTTGATAAAATGAATACAAATTGAATGGAACTGTCCATTTTATCTGTTTAAATGGAACTATTTATCATTCTTTTTAAATAAGATAAGATATGATTGGATACAGGTTGTTTATTAAGGCTTTTCTGAAAGAAGTAGAGAATGAGGTAAACCAGCATGTAGGGGTGGGACATAAAATGATCTATGTTTCTTTAAGTACTGGGGACATACAAGTATTTATTATAGCCAAGGTTTTCACAATAGCCCAGTGTTGCATTAATAATGTCATAAGAATTCTTTATATCTTTATGTCACAGTATACTGAAGATAGCAAGGGAAATCAAAGTCACTCAAACTTCAATTCTTTTATACTATTTTGAAGCTTTTGATAAGCACATTTGATTTTTATCACAAAGAATAGAAATTTTTCACTGAGAACAATACTGTGTTGAGAAAAGTGCTGAGTCATCATGATAGGTCAAATTGATTGGTAATGATATAAAACTTTATTCTAGGATGTCAATATTAACTATATTGTGTAAAATACACCATATTATAGTTCTTTTGTATTTGATTTCACCTTTCGCAATGATTTTTTCAGTTGAAAACACCAGAATTTAAGTCGTGACAAATATTTTTTACTGAAATGTTTGCCTTTTTTGCTGCGTAATTTCCTAAATGTATAACTTGGGTATTTCTGTAAACATAATCTATTAAAATGGGAAATTGTCTGGTTTAGTTTGTACTGTTTATGGAATTAGGCAATATTTGGTCACATTGAAAGCATTTTCAGTGTTAGAATTGTTCATCTAAGAAAAAAAGAGGCCCACTTGAGGCTAAATTTACATAGAATTTATACTCTCCTGTGTAAAGAATTGTTCACATTCTTGATAATGCATGCAGCAAATATTTCAAAAGTGCTTCATTTTGTAGTTTCTCTCTTTTATTATATCAGACATAAATAATTTTTCATTTCCTACTGTTTGAGAGGACTTTTGTTGGAAATTAATACTCCCAAGGGACATAATTCAGCTTTTTCATTGATTAATACAGGCAACAAAGGCAACTTTACAGCTGAGTAGTTTGCATCTTTAATGTTTAAAGTGTCTAATATCTTTGTTTTTATCATCTCAAGACAGAATAATAGATTTTATAACAAGCTCTAAAATTTTTAACCACAATATGGCATATACTAAAGCATGGAATGGAGATTAGTATGAAAAATCTTGAATTTGTGCATTTCTTGTAAATTTTTGATAAAATGAATACAAATTTAATGGAACTGTCCATTTTATCTGTTTAAATGGAACTATTTATCATTCTTTTTAAATAAGATAAGATATGATTGGATACAGGTTGTTTATTAAGGCTTTTCTGAAAGAAGTAGAGAATGAGGTAAACCAGCATGTAGGGGTGGGACATAAAATGATCTATGTTTCTTTAAGTACTGGGGACATACAAGTATTTATTATAGCCAAGGTTTTCACAATAGCCCAGTGTTGCATTAATAATGTCATAAGAATTCTTTATATCTTTATGTCACAGTATAGGGAAAACGGTAGTATTTAATTTTCCCAGCATTAGGTTGGCCTTTTGTGTACCCAAGGCAGGTGAAGGAAGTCAAATTAGGAGCGCTGTGATTGGATGTAAGGGTACAATATATTTTTTATTTATCTATGAATAACTGCAGTGTGTATATTTACAATATAAATTTTAAAACCTATTGAAATATTTTCTAGAGAATTATTCGAAAAGACTTGCAAAATTTCATAAATTTGGTGCAAAATGACGGTGAGCATGGATAACATAAACAAGCTCCGTTGGAAGTTGGTCATGATACTATTTGGCTTAAATTTTTAAAACAGAGTTATAAAGTACTAACACAACATATAACTGTTTTATCCAGGTTTTTATCTTAAAAAGTGATAAATTTAGAAAATGTTAACATTGTCGCCTATGGCAGAATAAATAGTACCGTTTTCCCTATACTGAAGATAGCAAGGGAAATCAAAGTCACTCAAACTTCAATTCTTTTATACTATTTTGAAGCTTTTGATAAGCACATTTGATTTTTATCACAAAGAATAGAAATTTTTCACTGAGAACAATACTGTGTTGAGAAAAGTGCTGAGTCATCATGATAGGTCAAATTGATTGGTAATGATATAAAACTTTATTCTAGGATGTCAATATTAACTATATTGTGTAAAATACACCATATTATAGTTCTTTTGTATTTGATTTCACCTTTCGCAATGATTTTTTCAGTTGGAAACACCAGAATTTAAGTCGTGACAAATATTTTTTACTGAAATGTTTGCCTTTTTTGCTGCGTAATTTCCTAAATGTATAACTTGGGTATTTCTGTAAACATAATCTATTAAAATGGGAAATTGTCTGGTTTAGTTTGTACTGTTTATGGAATTAGGCAATATTTGGTCACATTGAAAGCATTTTCAGTGTTAGAATTGTTCATCTAAGAAAAAAAGAGGCCCACTTGAGGCTAAATTTACATAGAATTTATACTCTCCTGTGTAAAGAATTGTTCACATTCTTGATAATGCATGCAGCAAATATTTCAAAAGTGCTTCATTTTGTAGTTTCTCTCTTTTATTATATCAGACATAAATAATTTTTCATTTCCTACTGTTTGAGAGGACTTTTGTTGGAAATTAATACTCCCAAGGGACATAATTCAGCTTTTTCATTGATTAATACAGGCAACAAAGGCAACTTTACAGCTGAGTAGTTTGCATCTTTAATGTTTAAAGTGTCTAATATCTTTGTTTTTATCATCTCAAGACAGAATAATAGATTTTATAACAAGCTCTAAAATTTTTAACCACAATATGGCATATACTAAAGCATGGAATGGAGATTAGTATGAAAAATCTTGAATTTGTGCATTTCTTGTAAATTTTTGATAAAATGAATACAAATTGAATGGAACTGTCCATTTTATCTGTTTAAATGGAACTATTTATCATTCTTTTTAAATAAGATAAGATATGATTGGATACAGGTTGTTTATTAAGGCTTTTCTGAAAGAAGTAGAGAATGAGGTAAACCAGCATGTAGGGGTGGGACATAAAATGATCTATGTTTCTTTAAGTACTGGGGACATACAAGTATTTATTATAGCCAAGGTTTTCACAATAGCCCAGTGTTGCATTAATAATGTCATAAGAATTCTTTATATCTTTATGTCACAGTATACTGAAGATAGCAAGGGAAATCAAAGTCACTCAAACTTCAATTCTTTTATACTATTTTGAAGCTTTTGATAAGCACATTTGATTTTTATCACAAAGAATAGAAATTTTTCACTGAGAACAATACTGTGTTGAGAAAAGTGCTGAGTCATCATGATAGGTCAAATTGATTGGTAATGATATAAAACTTTATTCTAGGATGTCAATATTAACTATATTGTGTAAAATACACCATATTATAGTTCTTTTGTATTTGATTTCACCTTTCGCAATGATTTTTTCAGTTGAAAACACCAGAATTTAAGTCGTGACAAATATTTTTTACTGAAATGTTTGCCTTTTTTGCTGCGTAATTTCCTAAATGTATAACTTGGGTATTTCTGTAAACATAATCTATTAAAATGGGAAATTGTCTGGTTTAGTTTGTACTGTTTATGGAATTAGGCAATATTTGGTCACATTGAAAGCATTTTCAGTGTTAGAATTGTTCATCTAAGAAAAAAAGAGGCCCACTTGAGGCTAAATTTACATAGAATTTATACTCTCCTGTGTAAAGAATTGTTCACATTCTTGATAATGCATGCAGCAAATATTTCAAAAGTGCTTCATTTTGTAGTTTCTCTCTTTTATTATATCAGACATAAATAATTTTTCATTTCCTACTGTTTGAGAGGACTTTTGTTGGAAATTAATACTCCCAAGGGACATAATTCAGCTTTTTCATTGATTAATACAGGCAACAAAGGCAACTTTACAGCTGAGTAGTTTGCATCTTTAATGTTTAAAGTGTCTAATATCTTTGTTTTTATCATCTCAAGACAGAATAATAGATTTTATAACAAGCTCTAAAATTTTTAACCACAATATGGCATATACTAAAGCATGGAATGGAGATTAGTATGAAAAATCTTGAATTTGTGCATTTCTTGTAAATTTTTGATAAAATGAATACAAATTTAATGGAACTGTCCATTTTATCTGTTTAAATGGAACTATTTATCATTCTTTTTAAATAAGATAAGATATGATTGGATACAGGTTGTTTATTAAGGCTTTTCTGAAAGAAGTAGAGAATGAGGTAAACCAGCATGTAGGGGTGGGACATAAAATGATCTATGTTTCTTTAAGTACTGGGGACATACAAGTATTTATTATAGCCAAGGTTTTCACAATAGCCCAGTGTTGCATTAATAATGTCATAAGAATTCTTTATATCTTTATGTCACAGTATAGGGAAAACGGTAGTATTTAATTTTCCCAGCATTAGGTTGGCCTTTTGTGTACCCAAGGCAGGTGAAGGAAGTCAAATTAGGAGCGCTGTGATTGGATGTAAGGGTACAATATATTTTTTATTTATCTATGAATAACTGCAGTGTGTATATTTACAATATAAATTTTAAAACCTATTGAAATATTTTCTAGAGAATTATTCGAAAAGACTTGCAAAATTTCATAAATTTGGTGCAAAATGACGGTGAGCATGGATAACATAAACAAGCTCCGTTGGAAGTTGGTCATGATACTATTTGGTTTAAATTTTTAAAACAGAGTTATAAAGTACTAACACAACATATAACTGTTTTATCCAGGTTTTTATCTTAAAAAGTGATAAATTTAGAAAATGTTAACATTGTCGCCTATGGCAGAATAAATAGTACCGTTTTCCCTATACTGAAGATAGCAAGGGAAATCAAAGTCACTCAAACTTCAATTCTTTTATACTATTTTGAAGCTTTTGATAAGCACATTTGATTTTTATCACAAAGAATAGAAATTTTTCACTGAGAACAATACTGTGTTGAGAAAAGTGCTGAGTCATCATGATAGGTCAAATTGATTGGTAATGATATAAAACTTTATTCTAGGATGTCAATATTAACTATATTGTGTAAAATACACCATATTATAGTTCTTTTGTATTTGATTTCACCTTTCGCAATGATTTTTTCAGTTGGAAACACCAGAATTTAAGTCGTGACAAATATTTTTTACTGAAATGTTTGCCTTTTTTGCTGCGTAATTTCCTAAATGTATAACTTGGGTATTTCTGTAAACATAATCTATTAAAATGGGAAATTGTCTGGTTTAGTTTGTACTGTTTATGGAATTAGGCAATATTTGGTCACATTGAAAGCATTTTCAGTGTTAGAATTGTTCATCTAAGAAAAAAAGAGGCCCACTTGAGGCTAAATTTACATAGAATTTATACTCTCCTGTGTAAAGAATTGTTCACATTCTTGATAATGCATGCAGCAAATATTTCAAAAGTGCTTCATTTTGTAGTTTCTCTCTTTTATTATATCAGACATAAATAATTTTTCATTTCCTACTGTTTGAGAGGACTTTTGTTGGAAATTAATACTCCCAAGGGACATAATTCAGCTTTTTCATTGATTAATACAGGCAACAAAGGCAACTTTACAGCTGAGTAGTTTGCATCTTTAATGTTTAAAGTGTCTAATATCTTTGTTTTTATCATCTCAAGACAGAATAATAGATTTTATAACAAGCTCTAAAATTTTTAACCACAATATGGCATATACTAAAGCATGGAATGGAGATTAGTATGAAAAATCTTGAATTTGTGCATTTCTTGTAAATTTTTGATAAAATGAATACAAATTTAATGGAACTGTCCATTTTATCTGTTTAAATGGAACTATTTATCATTCTTTTTAAATAAGATAAGATATGATTGGATACAGGTTGTTTATTAAGGCTTTTCTGAAAGAAGTAGAGAATGAGGTAAACCAGCATGTAGGGGTGGGACATAAAATGATCTATGTTTCTTTAAGTACTGGGGACATACAAGTATTTATTATAGCCAAGGTTTTCACAATAGCCCAGTGTTGCATTAATAATGTCATAAGAATTCTTTATATCTTTATGTCACAGTATAGGGAAAACGGTAGTATTTAATTTTCCCAGCATTAGGTTGGCCTTTTGTGTACCCAAGGCAGGTGAAGGAAGTCAAATTAGGAGCGCTGTGATTGGATGTAAGGGTACAATATATTTTTTATTTATCTATGAATAACTGCAGTGTGTATATTTACAATATAAATTTTAAAACCTATTGAAATATTTTCTAGAGAATTATTCGAAAAGACTTGCAAAATTTCATAAATTTGGTGCAAAATGACGGTGAGCATGGATAACATAAACAAGCTCCGTTGGAAGTTGGTCATGATACTATTTGGTTTAAATTTTTAAAACAGAGTTATAAAGTACTAACACAACATATAACTGTTTTATCCAGGTTTTTATCTTAAAAAGTGATAAATTTAGAAAATGTTAACATTGTCGCCTATGGCAGAATAAATAGTACCGTTTTCCCTATACTGAAGATAGCAAGGGAAATCAAAGTCACTCAAACTTCAATTCTTTTATACTATTTTGAAGCTTTTGATAAGCACATTTGATTTTTATCACAAAGAATAGAAATTTTTCACTGAGAACAATACTGTGTTGAGAAAAGTGCTGAGTCATCATGATAGGTCAAATTGATTGGTAATGATATAAAACTTTATTCTAGGATGTCAATATTAACTATATTGTGTAAAATACACCATATTATAGTTCTTTTGTATTTGATTTCACCTTTCGCAATGATTTTTTCAGTTGGAAACACCAGAATTTAAGTCGTGACAAATATTTTTTACTGAAATGTTTGCCTTTTTTGCTGCGTAATTTCCTAAATGTATAACTTGGGTATTTCTGTAAACATAATCTATTAAAATGGGAAATTGTCTGGTTTAGTTTGTACTGTTTATGGAATTAGGCAATATTTGGTCACATTGAAAGCATTTTCAGTGTTAGAATTGTTCATCTAAGAAAAAAAGAGGCCCACTTGAGGCTAAATTTACATAGAATTTATACTCTCCTGTGTAAAGAATTGTTCACATTCTTGATAATGCATGCAGCAAATATTTCAAAAGTGCTTCATTTTGTAGTTTCTCTCTTTTATTATATCAGACATAAATAATTTTTCATTTCCTACTGTTTGAGAGGACTTTTGTTGGAAATTAATACTCCCAAGGGACATAATTCAGCTTTTTCATTGATTAATACAGGCAACAAAGGCAACTTTACAGCTGAGTAGTTTGCATCTTTAATGTTTAAAGTGTCTAATATCTTTGTTTTTATCATCTCAAGACAGAATAATAGATTTTATAACAAGCTCTAAAATTTTTAACCACAATATGGCATATACTAAAGCATGGAATGGAGATTAGTATGAAAAATCTTGAATTTGTGCATTTCTTGTAAATTTTTGATAAAATGAATACAAATTGAATGGAACTGTCCATTTTATCTGTTTAAATGGAACTATTTATCATTCTTTTTAAATAAGATAAGATATGATTGGATACAGGTTGTTTATTAAGGCTTTTCTGAAAGAAGTAGAGAATGAGGTAAACCAGCATGTAGGGGTGGGACATAAAATGATCTATGTTTCTTTAAGTACTGGGGACATACAAGTATTTATTATAGCCAAGGTTTTCACAATAGCCCAGTGTTGCATTAATAATGTCATAAGAATTCTTTATATCTTTATGTCACAGTATAGGGAAAACGGTAGTATTTAATTTTCCCAGCATTAGGTTGGCCTTTTGTGTACCCAAGGCAGGTGAAGGAAGTCAAATTAGGAGCGCTGTGATTGGATGTAAGGGTACAATATATTTTTTATTTATCTATGAATAACTGCAGTGTGTATATTTACAATATAAATTTTAAAACCTATTGAAATATTTTCTAGAGAATTATTCGAAAAGACTTGCAAAATTTCATAAATTTGGTGCAAAATGACGGTGAGCATGGATAACATAAACAAGCTCCGTTGGAAGTTGGTCATGATACTATTTGGTTTAAATTTTTAAAACAGAGTTATAAAGTACTAACACAACATATAACTGTTTTATCCAGGTTTTTATCTTAAAAAGTGATAAATTTAGAAAATGTTAACATTGTCGCCTATGGCAGAATAAATAGTACCGTTTTCCCTATACTGAAGATAGCAAGGGAAATCAAAGTCACTCAAACTTAGATTCTTTTATACTATTTTGAAGCTTTTGATAAGCACATTTGATTTTTATCACAAAGAATAGAAATTTTTCACTGAGAACAATACTGTGTTGAGAAAAGTGCTGAGTCATCATGATAGGTCAAATTGATTGGTAATGATATAAAACTTTATTCTAGGATGTCAATATTAACTATATTGTGTAAAATACACCATATTATAGTTCTTTTGTATTTGATTTCACCTTTCGCAATGATTTTTTCAGTTGGAAACACCAGAATTTAAGTCGTGACAAATATTTTTTACTGAAATGTTTGCCTTTTTTGCTGCGTAATTTCCTAAATGTATAACTTGGGTATTTCTGTAAACATAATCTATTAAAATGGGAAATTGTCTGATTTAGTTTGTACTGTTTATGGAATAAGGCAATATTTGGTCACATTGAAAGCATTTTCAGTGTTAGAATTGTTCATCTAAGAAAAAAAGAGGCCCACTTGAGGCTAAATTTACATAGAATTTATACTCTCCTGTGTAAAGAATTGTTCACATTCTTGATAATGCATGCAGCAAATATTTCAAAAGTGCTTCATTTTGTAGTTTCTCTCTTTTATTATATCAGACATAAATAATTTTTCATTTCCTACTGTTTGAGAGGACTTTTGTTGGAAATTAATACTCCCAAGGGACATAATTCAGCTTTTTCATTGATTAATACAGGCAACAAAGGCAACTTTACAGCTGAGTAGTTTGCATCTTTAATGTTTAAAGTGTCTAATATCTTTGTTTTTATCATCTCAAGACAGAATAATAGATTTTATAACAAGCTCTAAAATTTTTAACCACAATATGGCATATACTAAAGCATGGAATGGAGATTAGTATGAAAAATCTTGAATTTGTGCATTTCTTGTAAATTTTTGATAAAATGAATACAAATTGAATGGAACTGTCCATTTTATCTGTTTAAATGGAACTATTTATCATTCTTTTTAAATAAGATAAGATATGATTGGATACAGGTTGTTTATTAAGGCTTTTCTGAAAGAAGTAGAGAATGAGGTAAACCAGCATGTAGGGGTGGGACATAAAATGATCTATGTTTCTTTAAGTACTGGGGACATACAAGTATTTATTATAGCCAAGGTTTTCACAATAGCCCAGTGTTGCATTAATAATGTCATAAGAATTCTTTATATCTTTATGTCACAGTATAGGGAAAACGGTAGTATTTAATTTTCCCAGCATTAGGTTGGCCTTTTGTGTACCCAAGGCAGGTGAAGGAAGTCAAATTAGGAGCGCTGTGATTGGATGTAAGGGTACAATATATTTTTTATTTATCTATGAACAACTGCAGTGTGTATATTTACAATATAAATTTTAAAACCTATTGATATATTTTCTAGAGAATTATTCGAAAAGACTTGCAAAATTTCATAAATTTGGTGCAAAATGACGGTGAGCATGGATAACATAAACAAGCTCCGTTGGAAGTTGGTCATGATACTATTTGGCTTAAATTTTTAAAACAGAGTTATAAAGTACTAACACAACATATAACTGTTTTATCCAGGTTTTTATCTTAAAAAGTGATAAATTTAGAAAATGTTAACATTGTCGCCTATGGCAGAATAAATAGTACCGTTTTCCCTTAAGATATTAATGTTTGCATATGGTAAAGCATGACAAATGCAGGATAGGAAATAACTGATAAAAGTATTTTAGTGTGAATAAGCATTTAGGAAAGTATATACTGTGGACTCATTATTACTCGTTGGATACCAATTTTCGTGGGTTTCGTGAGTAGAAGTTAATCACACATTCAAATGTTAAACGCATAACATATTTTTAAATAGGCTTTGTATACAGAGATTGGCAAAACCACGAAATCGAAGATCCACGAAAAAGCAAGATTTCAGCAATCCACAAAAATTGATACCCACGAAAATAAATGAATCCACAGTATTAAAATGTAAAAAGAAAAAAGTAAAATCGTGTGTTACGATAGGTCCTTTATTATAACATGCACGATTTAGTGTAAATTAGCATATACCAATGTTTATCATATATTTAGCATTGATATGATAGCTTTTTCATATGTGTAATGAGCGGAAGTACACAAGCCATAATTTCCCACCCGGGCTGATAACCCATATCAGGTGCATTTCGTGCACAAAACCCATAATAGTGCCTCTCGTGCAAGTTACTTCCGGGGTTTCCGGTATCTGTTGTTTACTTTTCCATTGTGACGTCAGATATTTTTTATGACGACGTCAAAATTTACGGGAACTTTTGTGGGGATAGTTTAGTACTTGTTAACAAATGCCATTGACAATTATGAATCATTTTATAGTACAACAAACATGGAGTAATAATGATCATAACGCTCTTTCAAATTTTCAATGTTTCAAAATGCCTCTATAGGAAATGTTACCATAAATATATATAAAGGTAGTGATGCTGTTGTTGGACAATTATAGTATATTTGATTCATAATGTAACTTCTTTATAAAGTTTTTGACTGTTTTAGTTATTGCATTTGTTTTATTTGCCTTACATAAAACTATTGTCGGAAGTATATGATAAAGCGATTAATACATGGCCTTTTCCATATCAGTCTGGGTATCATCCCTCGATCCATATCAGCACCTCGACTCCGTCTCGGACTGATATGGGGTTCTCGGGATGATACCCAGGCTGAGATGGAAAAGGCCATGTATTAATCTCTATATATAAATGTAAAAGCATGTAATAAAATAGTGTGCTTGTGCTACAATATGTCGTCCAATATGACGTTCACATATGTTATTTCCGAAACGCATACAATGTTGTATACTAATACGTATCTGCTATCAAAGTATGAAGCAAAAATATTTCCTCGATATCGAAGCGCAGGCATATTGGAGGTATTTAACTGAAATTTCAGCTTTGTGTGCTGCCGATTACATACTATTTATTTTTTTCAAATATCGTATATTATGTATTTATGCCATATTGAGAATCATTTATTCATTATACATGTAAAACAGATATTTTATATCCAAGTATTTAAGCATACTGTGTGGATCTAAAACAAATATTGCAAAGTATTACTAACAATTGTAAGAACTTGAAAATAGCGAAAAAATCAATTTTAAAGTATGATCTCAAGTGAGAGTGAATTACACAAGGCAAAAGTCACAAACAAGTGGGTTTTGGGTATTTTTTAGGGGGTGGGACTACGAAACGTCGGGCAATGATAAGAATGATGTTTCAGCATTGTAGTACCTTATCCTCTTAATTATCTATATGAAAGTACCATTTCAGACTACTCTCTCTTTATCTAATAAAATTAATACATATATGTCAAAACTAATGACACAGTGAGAGAAATGAGAGAAAATAGTAAGCATACCTAAATGGGCATAAACTCTAGTTCTATATAATATTATACATGAATAAACATAAAAAAAATCTCGGATATGTTTTAACACTTTTTTTCATAAGTTTTCTCTTCATATTCTTAAATACATTGTCGTGATTGAAACAATGACCGATTTAGTAGGAACGTTATCTACATAGTAGATAAGAACAACGTGAACTGTGACACAGTGCAGATTTAATCAAATAAAGTGGAAAATAATGTTACCGTTTGCAGTTTTTCAATTTCATATGATTTTTGTGCTTGTAACTGGAAGCACTGGCGAAAAACGCTTGCTTCTCAAAGACCCAGATTATGCAGCCCGCATACAGCAACTTGAAGTTTCTATGCAGACATTGGTCAGTGAAATGACATCAGTCAAACAACAGAAATTTGCCTCAGAAGCGAATCTACTTGCAGCTAACACTAAAATTTCGCAACTACAATCAGCTTTAAATTTACGAACACGTACGTATACATTAGTTCTCTTTTTATAATTTTTGGTTTTCATAGGTTCTCTCAATATAAAAAATAAAGAGATTAGAATTATTCTCTACTATAGACCACATAATGTAGAAGTAGCAAATATAAGTCAATGTATGGCTTTCAAAAATTAGCAAAACCTATATCGAATAGCAAGCTTAAAATACCCGATTTAGTCAGATTGCCAATCAAATAGTTCTGTACTAGATAACAAATAACGTCGAAGAAAACAGCTTTAGATCAATGTACGGCTTTCAACAATTAACAAAATCAATATTGAATAGCAAGCAGTGAAATTCCTGGAATGATAAATGTAAATTCAAACAAATAACGGTCTGATGTGTTTACCTCAGTATAAGTGTGTAATCCGAAACTGTTTTCTCTCAATTGATTTATGACTTTCGAACAGCGGTATACTACTGTTGCCTTTATGTATGTACAAAACAAGACTCGGAATACAAATGTGACATACAGAAACAAACGATAACTACTGAATTACAGGCTCCTAATATGAGATAGGCCCATACATACTATGGCGAGATTGTCTAAAGGTGATTTTTCTTCCACGAGGGTTCACTCAGATTAGTAGTTGAAGGTTTGTTATGACATAAAATAAATTGTACTTAACCCTTCATTAGATAAAGTTGAAATATGGCTTCTTTGTTTTTCTGGTTTTTCAGTCTTTTAATTTTGATATTAAGTAGTGTTTAATGTAAAAGGCTTTCCATCGTTTTATGGAGCTGTATGATATTATTCCAGAAACTCTTGCGTATTTATCAAAAACTGACACTGGAAGAGAGACAAAGGATACCAAATGGACATTCAAACTCATAAGTTGAAAATAAACTGACATGGCTAAAAAAAGAATGGACATTCAAACTCACAAGTCAAAAATAAAACTGACTACGATATGGCAACTTCAAAGCGAAGAGAACAACAGACAATCAAGAGTTCGCAAAACACAACATAGATCACTAAAAACTGAGCAACACAAACACAACAAAAACTGGGAGTGATCTCAGGTGCTCCGGAAGGGTAAGCAGAACATCCCCCACACGTGAGGTAGCACACCACAGTTAGATGTGCAGTTTTGCATTTTGGCCCCTATGGGTTTTTCAAATATGCGAGCTAGTGCTAAAAGATAGTCATTTTTGGATATCTGAAGATTAAAATAGCCTTCATAGTGGGTTTACATGTTATGGCGTTCATTATCACTGAACTAGAATATATTTGTTTAGGGGCCAGCTGAAGGACGCCTCCGGGTGCGGGAATTTCTCGCTACATTGAAGACCTGTTGGTGACCTTCTGCTGTTGTTGTTTTTTTTTTCTATGGTCGGGTTGTTGTCTCTTTGGCACATTCCCCATTTCCATTCTCAATTTTACAAGATTTTGTAATGCATGTATTTTGAACTGTATTCTGTATGACAGTCCGTTTTCCTTACACATACTTTCCTTACACTGCCATGTTTTAAATGAATCACTGCAATATAATTTCAGTCTTAGTCAAGACAAATTAATTATAACATTATTTTATATAGAGAATGGAGCTGTTTACATAAGATGGGGAAAGAAAACGTGTCCTCAGAAAAACGGAACAGAACTAATATATTCAGGTACGTTTTATAAACAACTGTATATTTGCCAAACAAAAATCAATTCAAATAATAAATAAAATTTATATTGCATGAAAACTGAAACTGACTTGATAGAAACAGAATACCGAGTTAAAAACCTTTAATAAGAAAGAATCTTTTTATCAAAAAAAAAAAAAAAACAACAACAACAACAATCAGACGACAGATTAATGGTTCTGTCTCTTTTTTCCGACGATGACGGGATTTTGCATTATACCTTAAGTAATATGAAGAGTGTATTCAATACAAAAGAAATAACTTTTTTCAATTTGTGTGGTTATTTTTCCAGATAGGTAGATAAAACCATATGTACTGATATACAGAAGCTAATGTTATCGTACTACTTACATTCATATACATTTCAGTGTAATATGAAATAAATATCTGGCGATTTTTATATTTCTTTCTACAAATAATGAATTTCATTTCAACATTGGTGTCTATACATTTTTCGTTTATAATCACAACAGATACGAACTATGCGCTCTTGGAATTATTATTAGTAACAAAGGATGCATGTTGTAAGCTTGTATGAAAAGAACAATCATGCCCACTAAATGTAGAATGTAGAAAGGAGAAGGCAATTTCTTCAACTCAAGTTTTGAGGAAAAAGTAAAATCACAACAAAAAATTAACTCCAAGGAAATATCAAAAACCTCAAACACATCAAACGAATGGATACCAACTGTCATATTCCTAAGCATCTTTCTAAAACAAAAGTTGTTTGCTCCTTTAGGTAATTTTGTAGTTTTATATGCAAATCGCTAGAAGAAAGAAGTTTGTAAAGAATTTTTGTTAATTCCTGTGTACTAGCTACATTTAGTCTATTAAATGTTTAACAGAAAATAACGTGAGCGCGTTTTAAAACTGATTTTTTTTTTTTTGTTCCGTTTTGAACATTTAATAGTGTAGCTAGTACACAGGAATTATTGATTGTTGATGTTTAACCAATATTAGATGAGGTAAATGGTATGATACTGCTTAAAAATTGGAATAAGATAATTTGAAAGTTGAAATCATCACGTTTGTCATAGATTCTAGTTTAAAGTCGCCCATATGTGTCAATATTTGACAAAAGATCAAGATTTAAGCAAATCTTCTATAGTTTTTCATATATCCTTAATTTTAAGTTCACTGGGATATATGATTTTCATAAAGCAATTTTAATTTTGTTGGTAACCGAGTTACATAACATCATAAATATATCAAAAGGTTGTGTACTTCATATGAATAAAAAAACAAATTGGCGAGTAGGAATGAATACTTGGTACCAATAGAAATTCGACTGTCTGTTCAAATATCTATCCGTCAGCTTCAACAAATGTGTTTCCGATCAAAAAGTACTTCATTTTGAAGATATAATTTCCGGTGTATTTGTTTATGTAATCGGTTTGGTTAGTCTTAAAGTAAGAGTATTTTATTGCCTAAAACAAGAAATGTGTATCTTCGATGCCCATGTTTGTGGAAAAGAATTCTGTTCAATGAGACGAAGTTATCGAACTTGCACATGACCAAATCGAAATAGAATTGTAAAGAATAGAAAAATAATAAAACTTTTTGATATCACTGCAGATTGGCACTGATGATCTTATAGAAGATCTTAATAATGCTCCATAAATCACATCTGATTCATACCGCTGATTGAATAAATCTCGTTATTATATTTCAGAAGGCCATCTTTTACATGTAAGATTTGAAAACAGATTTTTGGTCAGACATCTTCAGGTCCTGGTTATATAAGGAGTTTTGATAATTGTAATGCAACATAAAAGCATGAGATTGAATCGCTCTGTTTGTCGTGTTTGAGACCTTAATGGCACGAACGCGAGATATAGCGAAGTAATATTCCTTCGTCGGCGTCGGCGTGAACTTTGTTATCTTTTAGTTTCAGTCTATGTTTAACGTTTTTTAGATATCAAAATCTTTGTAAAACATATATGGAAAAATATGAAATTTTAACAGAAGCATTTTTATGACCAAATGAACACATCATAAATACAAAATGATAGTATTTACAGCAAAAAAAAAAATAATATCTATTTTTGTTTTTCCTTGCTTTCGTATATATGGACATAGTTTGTATGACAGTTATAATTACAGTTAGACGGTAGTGTTTTCAATCATCAATAAATTTGTCAAACCTACATTAAATTCAACGAAATTTGAACAGAAGATTGCTCATGACTCTTAAATCGGAATCCAGTGAAAAGTCGTCAAAATATTTATGTTTCAATTTTCCATATTATACTGATAAATGGTCTTTAAGTGTGACATGGAATTTTTTCAGTATTTAGTTACCTTTATGAACTTTTACGTCAATTGTTTTGAAGCTTTTTATGATCAAAAGACGCCATAAAGAGAAAAAAACATTAGCAAATTCTACGTCTGAAGACGAATTTCTAGCTTTGTATTTTGTTTTCTTTGAATTTAATAGACAAAATATATATCAACTAGATACTTTCCTGAAATAGCATTTAGTTACACAAACCCCATACCAGTATGGAAATATACTCCAAAGGGTACGCAGTTATCGCACGTCTGTTGTCATTCTAACATGTTTATAAAGAGTATATAAATTATAAGTCGCGATTAAATAAGCTTTATTTAGCGTCTAAATCAAGATATAAGTTTATACTTAGAAAATATGTTTCAAAAATAGTAATTTTTAAAATACAGGTGCTAAAACTAATAAACACAACCGAACGTGTGACAACAATAATAAGCTGAAAGAGCTGGATACACTCGTGAGGGCAATATCTTATTAACGCCAAGGTATAATAGTAAAATACAAAAGGAAAAATTTGAAACAATACAGGTGGGATCTGATATTATTGACTGTAAGGCATGATAAATACATGATAGCCATTTATTGCAATATTTCTCTTAAGAAAAATTGCGTAAATATATATGGGCTTAATTTCCCCTATTCATACATACACATGATTTATTATTTTATAGCAAATTTACAACACTCAAACTCTTTAAATGAAGGAAAACATTGATATCTTTCTGAAAGA